>NC_073380.1:66134643-66486792 GCF_028641065.1 Leucoraja erinaceus | reverse complement strand
AGGTTTTCCATGTGGCGCGTGTGCACGGTGATCTGGATTTACAGAGGAATGTGGTAGGATAGAGACAGTGACTTGATTGGTTACAGTCAAAGAGGGTACAGGGGCACCAGAGCTATAACACTGATGGGGCATATGTCTAACAAAAGGATGTCAAAGCCCGCCATTTTCTCAATCTGTTAATGCCCATTATTCACAAGCTTATAGAGTGGAATAGTGGGAGAGCATGCAGCCATCGAGTCCCGGTGCTATGAATCGTGGTGATCTCTGCCTCACATCCCATTTTCTGTCTTCCCTAACCCTTGACAGCGTTTAATACAATGTTGTCCATCTCTGCCTAAAATTATACACTGACTTGGGCTCACGCCACATCGGCTTACAATGAGTTCCAAGATTGAATCCTTGACTAGACTGTCATGGCCAGAAAAACATTGAACATGAACAGAAAAATGCAGGAATGGCTTTCAAGTCATGTCTGTGCGAAGATGATGCAAGATAAACGACCCTAGCAGATGCATTTGTCATATCCCGTAATCCCTGCATGGGCCATGTGCTCTTCAAACCCTTTAAATGCCCCTCGTGTATCGGCTCCACCACTACCCTGGCAACATGCTACGACACCCACTATCTCGGTGTAAAAAACTGGGTCCGACATAGCTGTAAAACCTATTGATCTTACAGAGAAGTGTATGGTCACCTGTACCCAGGACAGTGAAAGCTTTTGTGGCGTGGCTAACAGGCATGGAAAGACAATGCTGATTAAAAACGGTCCTTTACCAGTTACCTAACATGATAAGGAATAATTTTTAGTGCAGGTAAACCAGTAAAGTCGATCAAGTAGTCCGAAGGGGATCAAAAATAAGGTAAATCGACGTTCAGGGACAGATCTACGTAGTCCAGGTAGGGATGATTCAGATGCTGATAACCAGATCGGAATAAATACAAGTTTCTGAAAGGTATTGATATAGCAGCCTGGAAAAAAGGCCAGCCCAGATCCTTGCAGAATCATGGAACAGACAAGCAGCCTCAAGATCAGTGTTGTTCCACCAACACTTCTTCCAGTAAGATCCAAGTCTGAATCCCATAATGACCACGTCCAAAGGGAATCCACGGCATCTAATCTTCTGGATCAGCTTAACCACGGGGACCTTTATGCAAATACCTTATTAAACTCCATGTAGCCAGCATCCCCCACCCTACCTATATCATTACTTTCAATCCCCTCCGCAATAAAAAATTGATCAAATTAGTGATACACAACCTGCCATGTACGAACTCAAGCTGACTTTCCATTATTAGACAAGCTTCTACCAAATAGAAGTAAATCCTATCTCGAAGGAATCATTCTCCGAATGTGCACATGCTGCCGCAGTGGCTTATAATTCTCTGAAAATTTCGATCTTCCCTTCCTTAGAATACAGGGAGGAACAACATTAGCTACTTTCCAATTTTACCAAACACAAAATTCCAAATTTGTCAATCGTTTTCCTTCTACAGTGTGCAGAAACCTCCAGAAAAGATTACATCTGGATATTAATATTATGACAAAACCAAAGCCCATTCCTTTTCCAACAATAGCAATATATTGTGTAGGATGTATTTGAGAACGTCATGTTATCAAGATCTAAGACCTGAAAATATTTGAAGAATGTATCAACTACACTTCCAAACATGATTTTTGAGAAGAGCTCGATCTAAAGGTTTTCTGAATTCCATCGTGCAGGAATAGATAATTATGTGACAGGTAAATTTTCCCTTAAATTGGAGGAGTTGAATGGGACTAATTTAGCAAAAACATTACTTTGTTTCACTAAGTAAACAGGTGGTCATTCATTTCATTACATAACACTTTCTTCTTCTTACCAAACTAACTTAAAAACCTATTGGCTAATTGATAATTGAAAGTATACCCTAGCCCCTAATATTTGTCCTGGCTCATGTATTGTCAACATTGGACATCTGTTTATATTATTTCAGCAACTGAGGTCTCAGATAACCATTATAGCTGAACAGGCAAGCCAAGAGTAAGTAAATGCTGAGGTGCCAGAGTAATATGGATTTAGTGTTTACAGATCATATGATTTCTTTAAATTGTGTTTGGAAGTTAGTCTCGCAAATTTTTGGTCCCATACACCAGTGTTGTGCTCATGAGCCAAATATGCTCCTGCCTACGCAATGCCAACATTCATCCCAACTGTAGACTGTAGCTACTGGACAACTCCCTCTAAACGTCCATTGAAACCAGTGATAGTAACCTCTTTAACCACAGAAGAATAACACTGAAGATCGGGAGCTTCAAGTTATAAATATAGCGATCATAAAACCTAAGATTGATCGATGATATTGTCACTTGGTAATAGAAGATAAAGTCATAGAGTACGTTTAGCAGTAATAATTAATAATTCTGTAGGAAGCTACTGCAGATGCTGGTTTAAATCGAATAGGAGACACAAAAACAGCTGGAGTAATCAGGCGGGTCAGGACAGCATCTCTGGAGAAAAAGGGAAATAGGTGACGTTCAGGTCGAGATTCTTCAGAGAAGGGTTTCGCGACCTGAATGTCACCTAATCATTGTCTCCAGAGAGGGCTCCAGAATTTTGATATCTGTTAGTATTATTAATTGGATCAGTGGCTGTCTGTGGAATTTTTGAAACAATTCACAAATCTACAGAATTGGGACGAGGCAGACTGGCGTTTCTTACATCTGTGGGGCCTCCCATATATCCTAACTCTGCTGAAGGGTCCTCTAGTTTGCATTGGTAGCCTCACAACGGCAGTGGAGAGGCCAAGGGCGGAGTACGGTCAGTGAGGGAATGGCAGGGGGATAAATGGATGACAACCAGGGCGATCCAGATAACCAGGGCAGCCAGAACTGAGCAAAGCAATCAATTAGTCTGGCATTTGGTCACATCAATGTCGAGGAGACCATGTCTTGAGCACAGGAATGATGAGGTTGTCGAAGTTGCAAGGACCTTCTGCTTCAATCTAGAAGGGCTGGTTAGTTCCCTGTACTGTATGTGGAAGGATGGGGTGTAGTGACAGATGTTACCCCTTCTACTGTTGTCCAAAAACCTTAATCTCAACAACAACCTCTGGATACTGTCTCACTCACTGATCGCAAACTTCAGATATCTACCCCTCCACCAGCCTCCAACCCGAGTTACCCACCCTGCAATGCCCAGTTCTATCTCCCCCACCCCAGATTCACAAACATCATAGCCCTTGAACCTCACGTTATCCCTTTGCTCCTGCCACTCTGAACTGATCTCTTAGTTCAACTGTGGGATTCCTTGCACACTCTCCACAATCTCAACTGCTACCAATTCCCTGAGCCACACCTGCCTCATCTTTACATGGACGGTCCTGCTCCTATACACCTCTATCCGCCATCAGGAAGTCCTTAGGGCCCTTCGGCTTTTTCTAGAAAGTAGAACCAACCAGTTTGCTCTCTGCTTGCTTTCTCCTCCACTTTGCACAACTCTTATTTCAGCCTTGACAATTTCTCTCGATTCATCCCTGCTTCGGACAAATCAAAGGTGTATCCATGGGCACTCACATAAGCGCAACCTATCTACTATGCCTGCCTCTTTGTTGGCTATGTGGAGCAGTCTCTGTCTCACCTAATCGCCATCACTCCCCAAGTTTTCTCCACTACATTGATGACTGCATTAGTGCTGCACCCATGGCGGAACTCAGAATGTAATCAACTCACAACCAACTTCCCTTCAACCCTCAAATTCACTTGGACCATTTTACAACATCTCTCTCCCCTTTTCTTGATCTCTGGCCTCCACTCAGGAACGTAAGACAGACACAAAATGGAAATCCCGGCAGCATGTCTGGAGAAACAGACATAGGTTATGGTTCAGGCCAGCAACCTTCTTCAGACCTAAAACTCAGACCCTCTCAGAGATGAGGCCTGACTACTCCCTGAGTTACACCAGCATGTTGTGTTTATCTTCAGTATAAACCAGCATCTGCAGTTCCTTCCTACACATACTACCCAATAATATCTACTGCAAACCCAGAAGCTCATAGCTACCTGGACTACATCTCCTCTCACCCTGTCTCCTGTGAGAACACCATCCCTATCCCATAGTTTTACCATCTCCACCACAACTGAGGTGATGAGGCTTTCCACTCCGAGTCTGACCTGTCCTTGCACCTTGTACCTTCCGAAGAGTCCACCAAGGACTATGCTTGAAGTTGGACAATTTTATACCAGACCATTTTAATGGCCGGTTCTCACGGTGCGACCTGACGCAAGATGTCACCAGAGTGAAGTGGTCGTGGTCCAGCACGAGTTTCCGCACGATATAAGGGGGGGTAGATAAAGAGTTTCCCACGGTACTCGGCAATTCTGTCATTTGTGCGAGTGACTTGTCCGTCTCCCGATCTTTCCCGTTAATCGTGAATGACCATCGTGGACTGTAGTGTAGTTTAATCATGTGGCACAAATGATGTCACTTTTTTTTTCAACACACTATATAAATATAAAAAAGGTGGTCTCAATATCGCCAATGGACCGCGCAGTATTTCTTTCGACTAAAATAACACAATAACAAACACTGAAGGAAACAATAAGTTCCATGTTTTATTAAACATTGCTGTGCTCCTGTCCACAAAATGCAAAAAAAAAGATTACTTTTATACTTGAAATACGTTCATTCAAATATTGATAATTGGGTGCTACAATTTACATTATATTAAATCAATTGGCTTCATTTGTAAATGTAATTTTAGTACTTTCTAGAAGACATGGCATAGTATTAATGCAGCACAGTGCAAATAGATGCAAGGACGGCATTCAAAACATAGAAGCAATTATACATTTATTCACATAACAAGGTATCTCCAAGCCCATCGAGTCAGTAAGACAGTCTGCGACCTGCAGCATGATAAATATTGGTGATATCAAAACAAATTGTTTGATGCACAGGCGATCCAAAAAATAAACTTGCAATTTGCCACTCCATAATATTAGATCTCCGCAGAATGCTGCAGGATGCAATCATGTATTCTGTTCGCCGAGGGTTAAATGAAGAATAACCCAGATTGACAAAATACTGCAGTGTGTTGGTGTAGGAAAATAACATAGTCAGCAAATAGAAAAAAAGAAGCCAGCATCTTTCCTTGGGCAAGACTTATGCAGCAAGCCTTGGCCCTATTTTAAATAGACTCAGCAACAAACTTTTATCATATCACTGTTTCATTGAGATTAAACTGAAACTGCTTGCAAACAGTGGGTTGTATTGGAATGATCTATATACTGGAACATACACTCAATGTACAGATGAAAAAAAAAAAGTTGTATGAGGCGAGATATTTAACAGTTAAAGAATATAAAGGTGGCATTGATAATACCCCTTGATCCAGAAATCCCTGCAGGTATCTGTGCCGAAGCTTCAATGAGATGCCTGCTTTCAACCCTATTGTTTCATATGGTTATTGACAGAAGAATCCTATAACAAAATGTCATTGAAAAATAGATACAAATGCTGGAGTAACTCAGCGGGACAGGCAGAATCTCTGGGGAAGGATTGGGTGATGTTTCGGTCGAGACCCCTCTTCAGTATTCAGTTTTAAGACCATTGTAAAAATTTTGGGTCTAGAACCCTGGGTCGCGAGCCGAAACGTCACTCATTCTTTCTCTCCAGAGATGCTGCCTGTCCCGCCGAATTACTCCAGCATTTCATAGAAACATAGAAATTAGTGTGCAGGAGTAGGCCATTCGGCCCTTCGAGCCTGCACCACCATTCAATATGATCATGGCTGATCATCCAACTCAGTATCCCGTACCTGCCTTCTCTCCATACCCCCTGATCCCCTTAGCCACAAGGGCCACATCTAACTCCCTCTTAAATATAGCCAATGAACTGGCCTCAACTACCCTCTGTGGCAGAGAGTTCCAGAGATTCACCACTCTCTGTGTGAAAAAAGTTCTTCTCATCTCGGTTTTAAAGGATTTCCCCCTTATCCTTAAGCTGTGACCCCTTGGCCTGGACCTCCCTAACATCGGGAACAATCTTCCTGCAACTAGCCTGTCCAACCCCTTAAGAATTTTGTAAGTTTCTATAAGATCCCCTCTCAATCTTCTAAATTGTAGAGATTATAAAACAAGTCTATCCAGTCTTTCTTCATAAGACAGTCCTGACATCCCAGGAATCAGTCTGGTGAACCGTCTCTGCTGCACTCCCTCTATGGCAATAATGTCCTTCCTCAGATTTGGAGACCAAAACTGTACGCAATACTCCAGGTGTGGTCTCACCAAGACCCTGTACAACTGCAGTAGAACCTCCCTGCTCCTATACTCAAATCCTTTTGCAATGAAAGCTAACATACCATTCGCTTTCTTTACTGCCTGCTGCACCTGCATGCCTACCTTCAATGACTGGTTGTACCATGACACACCTAGGTCTCGCTGCATCTCCCCTTTTCCCAATCGGCCACCATTTAGATAATAGTCTGCTTTCCTGTTTTTTTTCCACCAAAATGGATTTCATGTTTATCTTGGATTTAAACCAGCATCTGCAGTTCCTTCCTACACATTTTGTCTTTGAAAAACAATGGTGTGCATCGTTGGGTCTTGTAAAAGGTTACAAGACCCCCTTATTCCAACTACAACATTTTGCATATTGTTTTTAAAGTAAAAAAAACACACAAATCTACATTGGAATTAAGCGTATATATTTAAATCAGTGCGTAGGAAATTACACCCTCACTTATCCATATACAGTACATACTCAAACAGCTTAAAAAACAACATTTTTATAGTTCACATATGCTGACAGATTTGAGATGAGCTAAGGAAATATGAAAATTACTGAGAGCATACAGCTTCCAAGGGCATCTGCTGCACAAACAAAAATACATTCATTCAGCCTAATTCTTTCCAGTATATGTCCAATTATACTCTTTAATACAGTTTGCAACTTTCTCTGTTGTAAGTCTCAAAAACAAAATGTGAATTATTCATTTTGCCAGATTCAGGCTTTCTGCTCTTAGATACAGTGAACCAATTCATCTCAGAAACGTTGGCTTTTCTGATCAAGAGAGAGTCGCAGTTTTACTCAGTAACTCATAAGTGTATATTGTTATTCCTATGTTGCAACAGAAACATATATAAAGAATGTTACAATGACACGAATATATTGCTAATCCCTATGGTTTCTCTGCCCTGCAGTTTTTTTCAGTTTGCTATCCTGAGTTCTTAAACTATTAATTTATCTGCAAGTCTTACTGTGAAAAAGATTCTCAAACAATGACAATTAGGTGGGACGTCCTCGATGGACACATGGTCCATTGGCGATATTGAGACCACCTTTTTTACTCACCTTATGTCCCCTCTGTCAAGCTTCCCGGTTTACCGTTCGCAGGAGTTCCCACGGTACCCGCAAGAGTCACTACGATATCGCACGGATATCGCACTGGCATCTGCGTTCATAAAATGGTTGCAACGCTCACCACAAAGTGCTCAAGTCACTCTTGGAGAAATTCAAAAATGTTTGAACTTTCTCCCCGACCTTACAAAGTTCCACGGCTACCTGCTGTTAGCGCCACGGAGGTCCTCGGTGGTCCACGAATGCCGTACTGTTATCGCAGGAGGTTCCCACGATGTTAAACTCTTGTTAAGTCTTGGGTCAGGTCGCACCGTGAGAAAGCCCTTTTACACTTTTAAATAAAAAGGCATTTTTTGGGGTCAATATATAACAATAAAAGTTCAAAGAAATACAAGTTCATAACATACATAGAAACATAGAAAATAGGTGCTGGAGTAGGCCATTCGCCCTTCCAGCCTGCTCCCGCCCATTCTATATGATCATGGCTGATCATCCAACTCAGTATCCTGTACCTGCCTTCTCTCCATACCCCCTGATCCCTTTAGCCACAGTGGCCACATCTAACTCCCTCTTAAATATAGCCAATGAACTGGCCTCAACTACCTTCTGTGGCAGAGAATTCCACAGATTCACCACTCTCTGTGTAAAAAATGATTTTCTCATCTCGGTCCTAAAAGATTTCCCCTTTATCCTTAAACTGTGACCCCTTGTTCTGGACTTCCCCAACATCGGAAACAATCTTCCTGCATCTAGCTTGTCCAACCCTTTAAGAATTTTGAAAGTTTCTATAAGATCCCCCCTCAATCTTCTAAATGCTAGCGAGTACAAACCGAGTCTATCCAGTCTTTCTTCATATGAAAGTCCTGACATCCCAGGAAACAGTCTGTACTCCCTCTATGGCAAGAATGTAGTTCCTCAGATTAGGAGACCAAAACTGTATGCAATACTCCAGGTGTGGTCTCAACAAGACCCTGTACAACTGCAGTGGAACCTCCCTGCTCCTATACTCAAATACTTTTGCTATGAATGCTAACATACCATTCGCTTTCTTCACTGCCTGCTGCACCTGCATGCCTACTTTCAATGACTGGTGTACCATGACACCCAGGTCTCACTGCATCTCCCCCTATCCTAATCGGCCACCATTCAGATAATAG
The DNA here is from genome assembly GCF_028641065.1 of Leucoraja erinaceus. Lineage (NCBI taxonomy): Eukaryota > Metazoa > Chordata > Chondrichthyes > Rajiformes > Rajidae > Leucoraja > Leucoraja erinaceus. Next base: position 66,478,298 of record NC_073380.1, on the reverse strand, counting down.
TCTACTTTCCTGTTTTTGCCACCAAAGTGGATAATAGTAAGATTAAATGAGAACTTATCAGTTTGAAGTTTGGCCTTTTATTTTATGAGGAGTTACGATGAGGGAATACATGAAGAAGGCCCGTTCAGCCGCACGTGCGTCAATTTTCAAAGCAGCAGTGTGAAAAACACAGATAATAATAACAGTGACTGAAGTATGATAGTACGATGAAAGAAGACTAGAACTACCAGATGAGCCTTAACGAGGCTGGGAGCGGAGGGCACGTATTCCCTCATCGTAACTCCTCATAAAATAAAGATCAAACTTCAAACTGGTAAGTTCTCGTTTAATCTTACTATTTTACTTCGGAGTCACGTGAGTGACTACTGGAAGATTTCAAAGCTCTGTGATTTCATGCCGTGAGGAAACAAGTCTACACAACCACCAACTGCCTCATTGACAAAATGAGGGAAAACATTCATAATGCATACAGTCATGACATAGATTTAAACATGCTTATGCTGTTAAATAAACAATAACAATATTCACATCTCTCATCCGGATGGAACCTGTAACAGAACATAAAATAAATTGAGATACCTCTGGTCTGGCAACGGTTTATTATAACATGTTTGAAATATTGTTCGTGTTACCACACTACAGCCATTATGATGTGGTTCCAGCGGAACGTAATTAACCCTTGCTGCTGCTGTTATAGCATCCTTGGTGGAGATCTGAGCAAATAGGTTCTTATAACGTCTTTTGTAATTAACAATCATAGTTAGCTAAGAGTCTCAAGACTCTTGTTGACCTTGACGTTTTGTTGTATATGTGTGTCCCCACATAACGAGAAATCCCTGGGTATGTCTTGAGTTATTTTGAAACCCGACACCCCTACTGCTCTGCTTAAATTAATTATAGCATAAAATACTGCACATATATTTGCAGATGTAATCTTCCTCTCCTGTCACCATAATGTAGCGAGTGACCTGTTGCGCTAAACCAGCGCCAGGAGGATAACTACCTAATGAGGTCCGATCAAAGCTAAGAATGTAGCTGGAACACCCTGGTTCAAATAGTGTTACACAAAGTCAATCTCCCATACTGCATTGTACTTGTCCAGATAAACCTGTGTAACAGATATCTTTTACTAACTCGATATGAGAGGTGAACCCAACAACTTGGCCCTCGTTAGCTGCAGTAAGTCTGATGAAAAGTCCCTTGGCACAGCTAATGATCCTATAATTCATATTGTCAGACCATTTAAATGAACAGCAAAAACTCAGAATCTGTACCATTTTAAATATAACATGAGCACTTCCCATCTCCTGAAGCAGCAAAGTACCACTTTTTTGATACCATTCCAGCACTGTGAATACATACAAAAATAGGCATGAAAAACCCAAGCCGTAAGCAGTCTATTGAGAATCTGTAGAACATATATTGATTTTATCATGCAACGGTTGATCTTTCAAGCCGCAGGCTGGACCAGCAAGTTACGTTTAAATAACCATATGTTGCATTATTATTATTCCCGCCAAATCAGAAATCAAACTGCATAGGCCAATTCCACAGCTGGAACCTAAAGCGACTCTTGATGACTATTTCAAGACCCGACTCATAAAGAAAATTGGAGGAAGACATAAAAGACCATTCCTCATGCATGTAGCGAGAATGTATCTTTCGCCAGAATTATGCCACACATTTTTTGCAACCTTTAATTAGCATGAAAACAATATATCTATATTTGGTGTTGCATTAAATCAGAATTTCATAAATACTGCATGGTCCAACACCCATTCTGTGTTGTCATTGATCTGTACTTAATGATACTGCAGTGGCAAATTAGATTATGTACCTTTTACAGGATCTTTCCCTGATTGCACCCTCGTGCTTATCATATGCCACATCATAGTGTATCAACATGAAGTTGAGCATGCACCTATGCACATTCACTCAATCACTCTTTAACCCATAATGCACTTAGGGTCTATAGATAGTTGATATCAATACTGAAGAGTTAATAACTCATGCAAATCTCCTGCACCTCCAACTAGAGATGACATTCGCATGTTCCCACCTTACGCTATAGCATCTTTTTTGCAATATACTGACATATTTATTGATCAAACTACTGGAGCAATGATGAATACTGTTTGTCCATCATAGTGGCTTTCTTAGCTTCAGCTGGCAATAGCAAGTTGTATTATCAATGATCGTCATGACCCTTATTGTTTGTCATTAAGCATGCTGTCAGTTTTTTCTCCCAAATGCACAGCTGCATCACATCTGTTACATTGCAAGTTAGTCTAATGAATAGGAACTCCTTTATAACCACAAGGCTGTTCCAGTTTTCTATTGATTCCAATCTATTGCCCAGGGCGGAGTCACATGGCAACTATCCATTTGATAACAACCTAATTTACTGGATAGGAGAAACCAATTCCTCAATTAGCTTGAAACTGAGTGAATTTTAGTCAAATATAGCATCAAAGTATAAATCAGACAATACATCACAATTGTTTTTTTTGAACTCCGACTAGTCCTTTGAATGATTTATTGTTTATCATACTGTTTAATTTTCCTCATCATAACAATGCCTTTAAACATCTCTGCTGATCATTGTACATGGAAAACCCCCTAAGAAATCAGTTTGATCACCCTTCTTTCTTAATGAACAGGCCACACCTGCCATCATTTCGAGTCCTGCCCTGACAACAACTCTGGCCTGGTTCTGATAATCTCACATGTCCCAAGACAATTCTGACCTTGCCTTGAAAGACAATTCCCCATATCTCCGAGCCTGTCTTGAAGGAAACCTTGCTAAAAATACTGGACCTGGCTCAACACTCTTCTGACCAAATTCCAACCTTCTTGGAATACTAGTATTGTCCAGTTACCTGGTTAAATGCCCCCGAGTAGATGACAATGTCTCAGTTATTTGTGTGTTGCCTAACCAATTGTAAATCTTACCACTTGTTCGTGGTCACTTAGTTATATGGTAACTCTGGTCAGCTTAATGCTGCTACCAGCTTCAGTGAACCGCTTCCTGCCGATGAAGCCGTGGGGTGCGTTTCCCCCCTAAACTATGTGCTTCGCCCTTCAGGTTTTGCCTGTTGAATATGTCTCATCTGAATAGAATATTCAGCGGGTGTCTCTAACTCCCCTGATAGTGGTGTTCACTGCATTGTTGTGATGGCAACCTTTGCTGCCAGAATCGTACCTCTGACATGTGCCCCTCATTCCTTGAGGTATGCTCCACTCTATACCCTCATTACACTGACCCGGCATGTTCTCCTCTTCCATAGGGGAGACCTTAAGCAGTCCCCCCTACTACAAGGTGCTGCTGGCATGGCCTCTCCAACAGGCCCACCCTTCAGGATCAGAAAATGCCCCGGTAAGCTCACCTCCTCCATGAGGAAAATATCATTGCAGCCCTTCTCCAGGTGCTGCTGCCATACATTTAAACAGCCATATGCAAGGCGCTGCTGACACGGCTTAGAGCAATAGGTCGGCACTGCCATACATTCGGCATCCCCATTATGCAGCAGCCTTGTTACAAGGTGCTGCTGACAAGGGCTCCCCATCTGCCCAACATTGCCATATCTCCTGATGTTAGGGTGTATCTATCTTGAGCCTCCTCTCAATAAGGCCAACTTCCACATTATTTATTTTTACCGGAAAGGAACCCTCCCCGCACAAGGACTGACCACTTGGGTTGATTTACCCCATATCTTGGGGACCTCTGTGGTCTGGGCACCGCATAGCTGGTGGATCTCCCCCCCTCCCCCGGAATCCCAGCACACTTATATATTACCGGAGGGAAACCCCTACCGGCACCAGGGCTGACCGTTCCGGTCCGTTTAAACACCTTTCCTGGGGACCCCTGCGGTCTCAAACCCGCATAATTACTGGATTCCCCCTACCCGGGAACCCCAGCCTCTATATGTATATCGGGGGAAAAAACCTCCCGACACCCGGCATATATATCCTGGGGATTTATCGGCCTTTAATCCATTCAATTTACCCAACACCACTTCCCGGCTAACCTGGATTTCACTCAATTCCTCCAACTCCTTTGACCCGCGGTCCCCTGCTATTTCCGGCAAATTATTTATGTCTTCCTTAGTGAAGACGGAACCAAAGTAGTTATACAATTGGTCCGCCATATCCTTGTTCCCCATGACCAACTCACCTGTTTCTGACTGCAAGGGACCTACATTTGTTTTAACTAATCTCTTTCTTCAGGACCTCTTCTCTTTTTCTACCTATGTCATTGGTACCTATATGTACCACGACCTCGGGCTCCTCTCCCTCCCATCTCAGGATATCTTGGACACGTTCAGACCCATCCCAGACCCTGGCACCAGGGAGGCAAACTACCATCCGGGTCTCCCGATTGTGACCACAGAATCGCCTTTCTGACCCCCTAACTATAGAGTCCCCTATTACTACTGCCCTCTTCTTCTTTTCCTTAACCTTCTGAGCAACTAGGCCAGTCTCTGTACCGGAGGCCCGGCCACTGTCGCTATCCCCAGGTAGGCTGTCCCCCCCAACAGTACTCAAACAGTACTTATTGCCAAGGTATACAGCCACTGGGGTACTCTCTAGTCCCTGCCTCTGCCCCTTGCCCCTCATAACCGTGACCCACTTGTCTGTCTCCCGTGGTCTTGGAGTGACCACCTCTCTGTAACTCCTCTGTATGACCTCCTCACTCTCCCTGACCAGACGGAGGTCTTCGAGGTGCTACTCCAGGTTCCTAATACGGTCCCTTACGAGCCCCATCTCGACGCACCTGGCGCAGATGTGGACGTCTGGAGGGTTATCAGACTCCATGAGCTCCCACATCTGACATCCAGAACACTAAACTGCCCTGGGCCTCATACTCCCCCCTTACCCAGGAAGAAATCAGCAGGGATCCGACTCCCAATCAGCTGCTTCCTCTAGTCTGCTTCCACCAATCAGCGGCTTCCTCAAGCACATTTGTTTTGAACTGTGAACTGCGAATGGAATGTTACAGATTTGGGTTCCTCCCACACCAACGGCTCCTGGACTTCTGTAAAGCAAAGCCCCGTGATCGGGTTTTGTACTCACTGCCCGGACGCCGCTCCTCCCGCACCAACGGCTCCTTAGCCTCTGTAAAGCAAAGTCCCACGATCGGGTTTTGTACTCACCGCCTGTACACTACAGGCATAAGGAATGCTTTGTGTAAGAGATAACTTACATCAGTGAATGTCGATTGGTACTGAAATATTACTAGTTGGACTAATCTGTTGTTGCTCAACATTTTCTTAGTCTACAACTGTGCTTCCAAGATAGGATAATTTTCCACTATTCAAACAGTCTTTCAGCTAATCTGAGAAGAACTAAGAAGAGTTTCTGTGCTAAGACAATCTGGAGACATTATTTCCTTACTTTTTAAATGGTGGATCTTCCTAATTTAGTGCATTGCCAGAATTAATGAGTTGATGTTAGTTTTGCACACCGAGTTGAAAGCAGGCAAATGGTCGGCTAAAAATGCAAAGGTTGCTCAGAACTCAGTGCTTTACTGCCAAATCTGATATTAACCCGATTATTAACATTTGCCTCCCATAGATGTTTGCATTGTATGATTATTCCATCATTGTATGATCACCATCTTTCTATCTGCGGCTTCAGATTGTGGGACAGCACAGTGCTGCTGCTAGCGGACCTGCTGCTACATGGACCTTGTGCGGTCCCAGGTTCAATGCTGACCACCTGTGCTGCATGTATGGAGTTCACACATTTGCACTCTGACCGAGTCATTTTCCTTCCACACCCAAAGATGTCTTCTTCTTGTGTATGGCGTGCACAACCCAAAGTTGTAGGACAACTTGTTCTATTTGATCTTATTTGATTGTGCACGCCAGGTTGATAGCATTCGTCGAAAACAGGGCGGACCACGTAAAGTTTGCAACCTCCCACCTCACCACAAAGATGTGCAAGTTAGTAAGCTAATTTCCCAATGTAAATTGCCCCTATTGTATGCGAGTGTTGGGATAGTAGTAGAACCTGAGGACAGATGATGGGAATTAGTAATGGGTGCTTGATGGCTGGCATGGACTTGGTGGGCCGAAGGGACTATTTCACACTGTCAAACTACATGACCATAAACTATATTGGCTCAGTATTAAAGGCACCATCAAACTAATATTTGATTATTTAAACCTATGTCAAAATATGCATTGGTAACTTTGTTCAGTTTATTAAAACTGTAGAATATTTAGTTTAATCTTTATTAAGGTAATTAAAGTCCATAGCATTTTTACCAAAAGAGGAGGTAAGTGCCTTCCACTTAGTTTTAACGATGCTGTGCTCAGCAATGGCAGAACAAGTTCCTAACAGCTAATATCAGTATCTCCCTTTTAGATTCAGGGTTTAAGTAAAGAAAGTGGCGAATATTTGACAACGATAAACTTGTTTAGTCTATTTCTTAATGAATAATGAGAAAATAAAAGGATTTGTCCAACAGTCTAGAATTGCTCCCAGAGCCGAAAGGGTACGTCCAATCGTGCCCCTGCTAAAATTCAGATGAACGTCTTGGCATCTCAAATTTCACGACACCAATGTGTAGTGTACGTGACAATAAATTTATTTTGTCCTTTTGTCCTTTCCTTTTGACATCGTTTTTTTTTAGTATAATTTACACATTCTGAACAATTTGTAAACTCCATCCAAGCAGTACAAGTGCACCACACAGAATTATCCACATTAATCTGTAGTGAGGGAGTAGGAAATGGGAAAATCGTGTTGATGCAGGAAGGGCGTTGCCCTGACACTGGCATCAACCACACCACGTCTGTAAAAACATCTGATCAGCTTCTAACTCATTGGAGGGAATAAATAAAGCAATATTGTGTGTCATTTTAGTTTACTATGGGAATAAATTCACTCACCCTCAAGCTCTGAGAGGTGAACCACACACAAATGGGAGCATGGGCCAGAGAGAAGGCTCAATGCTTCTGTCCAGATGCTTCAATGGGTTCTCTCACTGAAAGTGGCTCCCACAACAGCCACACCCCATCCCACACACCACCACTTCTCCAAAACCAAGACCTGAAACATGCCACTATACTTGCTGCTGTAATTATTGCCTTTCAGGGATAGTCGTTACGTGTTATTTAGATTTAGGTTTAGGTACAGTTTTTGATTTAGGTTTATTATGTCACATATACCATAGGCGTGGGCGTGGGCGTGGGCTACACGGTGGCGCAATGGTAGAGTTTCTCCAGAGACCCGGGTTCGATCCTGACAACGGGTGCTTGTCTGAACTGAGTTTTGTACATTCTCCCCGTGACCTGTGTGGGCTTTCTCCGAGATCTTCGGTTTCCTCCCACACTCCAAAGACGTACAGGTTTGTAGGTTAATTGGCTTGGTATCAATGTTAAAAACTTGTCCCTAGTGTGTGCAGGTTAGTGTCAATATGCAAGATTCGCTGGTCGGTGTGGACTCGGTGGGCCAAAGGGCCTGTATCTCTAAACTAAACGTAACTAAATATACCGAGGAATAATGAAAAGTTTTGTTCAAAAGCTCTCCAAACAGATCAGATATACCATATACAAATACAATCAAGTCACTCAAGTACAATAGATAGAGCAAAGGGGAAGATACAGAGTGCAGAATATAGTTCTCCGCATTGTAGCGCATCATAGACAAAGACCAATGTCCACAATGGGAGAGAGGTGAATCGGGTCTGAAGAAACATCTCGACTAGATATGTCACCCATTCCTTCTCTCCAGAGATGCTGCCAGTCCCGCTGAGTTACTCCAGCTTTTTGTGTCTATCTTTGGTTTGAACCAGCATCTGCAGTTCCTTCCTAATTAACTGGATGAGGTGGGCAATTATTTCCTGATACATCATGTCCCTGGTTGCCTCTGCAGGTGATCTCCACTCAGCTTCGATGTCATTCTAATGATGTTCACCGTCACTGGATATTTATAGAGTCATAGAGACAGATAATGTGGAAACAGGTCCTTCAGCCCAACTTCCCCACTTGGCCCATCTATACTAGTCCCACCTACCTGCATTTGGCCCATTTCCTTCTAAACTTGTCATATCCATGTACCTATCCAAATATATCTTAAACATTGCAATAGTACCTGCTTCAACTATCTCCTCCAGCAGCTCATTCCATACACTCAGCACCCATTGTGTAAAAACGTTAATCCTCGGGTGCCTATTAAATCTTACTCCCCTCACCTTACACCTATGTCCTCTGGTTCTCGACTCCCCTAACCTGGGCAAAAGACTGCATTTACATGATATTATACAATACTCTTAATGTGGCCTCACCAACGTCTTGTATAACTGCATCATGACTGCCCACCAACTAAACTCAATACTCTGACAGATGAAGGCCTATGGGCCAAAAGCTTGTGTTTCTCAGCGAATGCTGATATTCTTCGACAGATCTGCAGTCGGTTACTTAATAACCCCAAACCTTGGGAGATACCTTGTGAGATACTTCTGACTTTACATTTCACTCCTCTTTTCTCATTATCTGACACCCATTTGTCTCTATTATCATCTCTAGCCATTGTCCAGCCATCTGTAAATCAACACCTCCCACCCCGTCACCTGTATCTACCTATCATTGACAGGGTTTCTCCCACCCACCCCCACCTCTTTCACAGCTTTCTTCCTCTACTGCAATCAGTCTGCAGAAGGGTGCCAACCTGCAACGTCGCCTGTCCATTTCATCCACAGAAGCTCCCTGACCCATTGACCGAATTTCAGGTAGTCCTTGCTTTCTCCTTCTTTCCCCTCCCCTTCCCAACTCTCCTACAGCTTAGTCTCTGCCTCTTCCTTTCTTCCCCCCCCCCCCGACATCAGTCTGAAGAAGGGTCACGATCCAAAACGTTGCCTATTCCTTCGCTCCATAAATGCTGCCTAACCCACTGAGTTTCTCCAGCTTATTTGTCTACCTTCGATTTTTCCAGCATCTGCAGTTCTTTCTTAAACATTTCTTAAACAACTCCAGATTTGTGTGTTGTGTTCAAGATCCACGCATCTGCAATTCCTTGAGTGATCTGTGCTTGTCGTGGATTTTGAACCTGCATTTATCCACAAATAACTAATGTAAGACATTTTTCAGCTTTATAATTCTTTTTTTTGAAGCACACCTCATATGGCAATGCGACTCTCAACTTATCTGTATATCGCTGTTGTTAGAGAATTTCTTGTAGATCCAAGTAAAGACGTGTGTCTAATATACAGGTAACTAATTAGCTCCTGCAGATGAAATGAATTGTTTTACCTTGCCTCCTATTATTGCTTTTCACTTCACTTTGTTATAGAGTCAAAGAGTCATACAGCGTGGAAACAGGCCCTTCGGCCCAACTTCCCACACCGGCCAACATATCTCATCTACACTAGTCCCACCTGCCTGCATTTGGTATATATCCTTCCAAACCTGTCCTATCCATTTTCCTGTCTAACTGTTTCTTAAACATTGGGATAGTTCCAGCCTCAACTACATCCTCTGGCAGCTTGTTCCATACACCAACCACCTATTTGTGTGAAATAGTTACCCCTCAGACTCCTATTAAATCTTTTCCCCTTCACCTTAAACCGATGTCCTCTGGTCCTCGATTCACCTACTCTGGGCAAGAGACTCTGTGCATCGACCCGATCTATTCCTCTCCTGATTTTATAAATTTTACTCACGATTTGGTATTTGTCGTGAACTCTGCATATCAGACCAGTCATTTCTAATCTAGCTTGCAAGTGATTGAAAATAGTCTCATCATAACTAGCTGGAGGCATGAGAATTGCCTGCCAACATAATTAGGATCAAAACAAGCCTCCCAGTGTGTTCTGAACTGCTCCCCTCCACATTTATCATCCGCTTTCCAAGCTGTTCATCAAAATTGCTTAATCATGTTCATCATATGCCAGAACAAACAAGTTTCCCACTGTTATCGATGTGGCTTTCCTTTTACTGAAAGAAAAGCTATGTTCTGGTTGCCAGCACTGCAGAGCACTCCTGTTTATGAGGAGCGGTCTTTAACCATGCTTCTACTGAGGTTATTAACAAGGATTGCTCCTCTGACATAAACTCTTGACCACGTCGAACCTGTGCTAATGCTGATTAATAGATCAGGCTTGAAAATGAAATGGAAAACACTGGGAGCATCAGATTTATATTACTCTATGATCATCTCTTTCATATGTTGTGGGCAGTAGCTGGTTGGTGATCTTCCATATTCAAGAATGCACCCACACTGGAAGAAAATAACCCAGCAAAAATGCCATCAGGGAAGCAATACTTATGTTATTGGTTACAATTAGGTCACTTATTCAACCATTCATCTCACTGACTCATCCTCTCACGCAGAGATACAGTGTGGAAACAGGCACTTCAGCCCAACTTGCCGACACTAACCAACATGCCCCATCAACACTAGTCCTGCATGCATTTGGCCCATATACCTCCAAACCTATCCCAACCATGTACCTGTCCAAATGTCTCTTAAACATTGCAATAGTACCTGCTTCAACGACCTCCTCCAGCAGCTCGTTCCATACACTCACCACCCTTTGTGTAAAAACGTTAATCATCGAGTTCCTATTAAATCTTTACCCCTCACCTTAAACCTATGTCCCCTGGCTGTCGATTCCCCCACTCTGTGGAAGAGACTCTGGGCGTTTACCCAATCTATTCCTCTCATGATTTTGTATACCTGTATAAGATCACCCCTCATCCTCCTGCGCTCCAAGGAATAGAGACTCAGCCTAATCAACTTCTCCCTATAGCTCAGACCCTCAAGTCCTGGCAACATCCTCGTAAATCTTCTCTGCAACTTTTTCTAACTTTCTTTTACTTTAATCATGGGGAATATATTCTATAATGCTTAGACATTTGCAGAGTATCCTACAAACTTCTCCTATTTCCCACATAATCAGTGAACCTTAATTTAGTGAAGCAGCATGGAAACAGGCCCTTCAGCCCATCAAGTTCATGCTGATCATCAATTACCCATTCACACTGGTTCTATGTTATCCCACTTTCACATGGATTCCCTACACACTGTTAATTTGCACAGGTTAATTAACCTACAAACCCACACGTCATTGGGATGTGGGAGGAAACCCACAAGGTCACAGGGAGAACATGCAAACTCCACACAGACAGCACCCAATGTCAGGATCAAACCTAGCTGTACTGCAGTGCCACCCTAAACAGATTTGCACCGATGAAAAGGCTCAAACATTAACGTGGGCATGGGATCTAGGTTTAAACAGGCCCTTGCCCCCCAAAGTTTGTGCCAAATACGATGCCAAATTAACTAACCACTCCATCCCCTGCATATCCATGTGCCTGTAAAATGCTTCTTAAATTATACTATCCTACCTGCTTTCACCACCATAACTGGCAGCACATTCCAGTAATCCACCAATGTTTGTGGAAAAAGACTTGCCCCACCTATAAACATCACTCCATTCCTTTATCTGAAGGCTATGCCCTCTAGTTTTTGCCATTTCCACCCTTAGAAAAAGATTCAGACCGTTTACTTTATTTACGCCTCTCATAATTTTATAAACTTTGACTAGGTCTCCAACACTCCGGAAAAAAACAACACAAGTTTGTCCAACCTTCCTTACACCCTAGCTTAAATCCTCTAATCCAGGCAGCATCCTAATGAATCTGTTCTGCACTATCTGCAATGCCTCCATGCCCTTCCTATAATGGGGCAGAAAAACTGTATACAAATGTGGCCTAACCAAACTACTATACGGCTGTAATATGATCCTAAAGGGGCTGTCCCACTGCGCCAACCTAATTTGGCAAGCTTAGAAATGTTTAGGAGAGTTTGAAAAAAAAATGTCATGTCGAAGACCTCCTTCGACCTCTTTCGACTATGTTGAAGACTAGCTTCAGGAAAATTGGACACCAAATAGTGGAGAGTGAAGACAACCTCCTTTGATCTCCTTTGACCTCCCTTCGACTATGACGAAGACTATTACGACTACCTTCAACTACCTTCGATTATCTTTGACGACCCTCAATTGCCTACAAATAACATGCTGTCGTACTATGACCTACTTCGACTAAACTTACGAGTAAAAAAAGTATAGATTTTTTCCATGGTGACCTTTTTTTACTCGCAGGCATTTTTCAACACGTTGAAAAATACGCCGTGACATAGCTGAGGCCTCGAGTATGTGGGGACTACTCTCGAGCATGAAGGAGAGTTACAAAGACCTCCTAGGACCTCGTGTCGACCATGCTACGAGTATGTCGAGGGCAAACCCACCTGAACTCGTGGATTAGGTTGCCGCAGTGAGACAGCCCCTTTACACTCAATACCCCAACTGATGAAGGCAAACATACCATTGTTTCCACTCTATCTACTTGTGTTGCTATTTGCAGTGAGCTGTGGACTTGGATTCCAACAACCCTCTTTACATTAATGCTTTCAAGGGTCCTCATACTTATACTCATACTTACTTTATTAGCCAAGTATGTTTTGCAACATATGAGGAATTTGATTTGCCATACAATCACACTAATAAAAAGCAACAGAACACACAAAATACATTTGAACATAAATATCCACCAGAGTGACTCCTCCACATTCCTCATTGTGATGAAAGGCGAAAAAAAAAGTTAAATCTCTTCCCTTCTTTGTTCTCCTGCGGTCGGGGACCTTGATCCTTCCGTTGACTCCTGCAGCCGGCAGCGGGACATCCGCGTTGAGGCGATCACGCTCCTGCATGGTTCTGCCATTAACTCTAAACTTTCCTCTTGCATTCGACTGCCCAAAATGTAACACTTCCTGGATAAAACTCCATCAGTAATTTATCCGCCATATCTGTACCTGCTATATTCTGCTGCATCTTTTGATGGCTATCTCAAAGACTGTAACTCCACACATTCTTGTTTCATGGGCTGGAGCTGAGAGGGAAGTAGTGGTCGAGGGGATGGGGAAGAAATCACCTTAGAAGGATGTGAAGACATGTTGTAGAATGCCTGCCTGTAAGGTGGATGCCTCATCCTCATTTTACTTCAGCATATTGTATTTCTAATGCATACGAGTAATGTTTTTATAAAATGGTCAGTAGTGCACAAATATTGTCATGGTCTGTAAATATATACTTATATGCCACATCCCACCAAAGTTACCACCATACAGTAACTGCAAACTGCAATGTCCAGGTTCAGGAACAGTGCCTTCCCTACAGTCATCAGGCTATTAAACACTTCAACATCCAAATGAACTCTGAACTATATAGATTTGGAGGGCATTGCTTTTATCTTGTTGTACCATTATTGTTTGTTTACTTGTTTTTATGCGTATGTACGTATCCATGTCATTGTCCAAATGTATGTTTTTTTTTCCTTTTGTTTATTCTATTGTTTATAGAGTACTATGTATAGCAATGTTACAAAACTTACCTTCAGCGGCGCTGCAGTTCTGCCACTGGCCGTGTGCGCGACTTTGGTGCCTTTGAGGGGGAGCGGAATAAAATGCCGTATTCTACTGCCTGTCTGAGGCGGATTTCCTCGGGCTGTTAGCTGCTGAAGAAAAGTCGATCGGACTTCCGTTCCCATTTTAAAAAATATATAAATCGTGAGACAATTTAATAATTAGGTTAAAATAAAGAGTGACTTCTAACGCCCTCAACACCTACAACGTGACGGATCGCAAGAATGGGACAAAACAAATGGTAAGTTGTTTATTATACATATAAACTTGCTTCTTGGTATGGCTTTAATCTAATTTTATATTGCGAAAATGTGATTTGGGCCCCATACGAACCGGCAGTGTTTTTCCTGCCGATATGGAGTTCAAATTCACCGCAAACACAACGTTCCAATTGATCGCGTTCCAGAAAAACCCACTCGCAAGATGATTTAAATGCTCTTTTTGTTGGACAATCATGTCATAAGACATAGTCTCCTGCAGCCGCCTAAAAAGTCTCCTAAGTGGGACAGGCCCATTACTCTGATATGACAAATGCTGGTATTGCAGCATACTCTGCCATACCTCATCTAGAAAAATTGCTTGCACTGAACTCAGATCAACATGCTTGAACAAATTATTGATTGCCAGAGTTGATTAAAGAATGCTTTTCACATAAAAACTACAGATTTTCAAAATTGCACCAAATTATGATATTGTAAATAGACATGTGCCATTGTTGGCATGTTATTCTGGCAATACTTGACCACCAATACCAAATTGATTATTATTCCTGCGCTCTCAAAATGTAACCATTTCAGAGAGAAACTCCTACGAAAAAAGAGAAAAAAGAGGAAAGTCAAATTTAAGTTTAAGCATCTGCTCTGTATTGCCCATTCTCTGAAACTCGCCCTTTTTTCAGAGGATTGAAAGCAACAAGAATAGGCAAGAGAACATTAATAAAACCTGAAAGGACACTAAATGCTGGAGTAGCTCAGCAAATCAGGCAACATCTCCGGAGAACATTGATAGGTGAAGTTTCAGGTTGGGACTCTTCAGAGTCAAGAAGGGTCCGAAACATCAACTATCCATCCGTCACCAGGAAACAGGCCCTTCAGCCGACCGAGTCCACACCGAACAACAATCACCCGTACACTAGTTCTGTTCTACACATAGGAACAAATTACAGAAGCCAAGTAACCTATAAACCTGAACTACTTTGGAATGTGGAAGGAAAACCAGAGCACCCTGAGGAAACCCACACAGTCACCCACGCAAGATAGCGCGATGACTCCTCATTCCACTTATTGCATGTCACACCGTTCAGCTCCATTATGTTTAGAAGGATGGAAATAGGCATTATAAAAATAGGCCTCATTGTTAAGTCAGCATTTGACAGTGTGAAATGGTCCAACACGTTTAATTGAACATGGAAATGCCCAGTGCCCCTATTCACTTGGAATAATTGTCGATGCAATGTACTCCAGGTAATATATTTTTTTGTGTACTACTACCATTATACTTTCATTGATTTACATTGATATAGTATTGGTTTAAATTATCCTCTTACATAGGATCCACCTATGAGAATAGCTACTAATTCTGCAGAAGGAACACAATTACTTTACTTTCAGTAAACTGGTGGAGTTGATAGAGCTGCTGCCTCACAGCGCTAGAGATCTTTGGTTTGATCCTGACCTGGGGTGCAGTCTGTGTTGAGTTTACACGTTCTCCCAATGGATGCTCCAGATTCCTCCCACACCTAAAGATGTGAAGGTTTGTAGGTTAAATGGCCTCTGTAAATTGCCCTCAGTGTGTAGGGAGTGGATGAGAACATAGGATAGCATAGTGTAAATGGATGATCGACGGGCGGTGTGTACTCAGTGGGCTGAAGGGCCCTGTTTCCATGCTCTATCTCTAAATTATTGATCATTTGATACTGGAATTGTTCAATTTTGATTATCAAAGGTATCAAGAGTATTCAGGTGTAGTGAAGTGAAATGCTTTTTGCCATTTTGCAGCACACAAAAAAAGAATACAGACATAACACCAATAAGAGTCTTAAACACAAAGAACATCCCCCCACAATGGCTCCCACCATGAGGGGAGGCACAAAGTCCAGTCCCCAACCCCAGTTCACCCATAGTCGGGCCCATTGAGGCCTCCACAGTTGCCTCTACGGAGGCCCGATGTTCCAGGCCGTTCTTGCCGGGTGATGTTGCTCAACAGCGCCGGGAGAGTCCTCACAGAAGCTTGGGAACCCTGGAACGGCTGCTTCCAGTTGGAGCTCCACAACTGGCGATCTCATCTAGAAATCCCAGGCTCCCGGTGTAAAGTTCAACGCCGCCGCCCGCAGCTGGTCGTTCCACAGTCCCGCAGCTCCGCGATGTTTTACCCGGCTCCTCAGAACCTCAGCTCACCGGAGCTCCAATGCGGCGACCCGGGCAAGGCATCGCCCGCCCCATGATAGCGTCCAGCACTGTGCCGCCGCCGAAGCCGAGGTTCTGGGCGGTTCTGAGCGGTCCCCAACAGGAAACGCCGCTCCAGGCCCGCTGGTAGGCCGCGAGGACGGGTCGAAGCTGCAGCCCAGAGAAAACCTCCTCTCCGACCAGGTAGGGACCGTGAAAGGTAGTTTCAGCCCCCCCCCCCCCCATAAAAAAGTCTAGACATCCAAACAAAACACTAACTAAAATAAAAAATAAAAAGATGAAGAGACAGACAGCTGCTGGCTGGGCAGCCATGCACAGGACAGCACCCCCTACAGGGGAGCTGTTCTGATTATTACTCAGAACAGATATCCTAATGGTTCCTCTGACCTCTGAGTATATCAACTTCATTATATGTGGCAGCCGTTTCAATCTTTCCTGTAGCTTTTCCTTTTGAACATGCTTAACAGTGAAAAAATATGAATTCTTGGCATTAAGCACTAGTGATCAAATTACTTGTGCAGTTCAACAGATTAATTATTGTATATGTGCACTTTAAATTTGTTCTTGAGTGTCAGGTTTGACAAGTTTAAAATAATAGCTTATTATTTTTTACGGGATATGGCATTCCAATAGCTAGGGATTGATGATCGCACCTAAAGCAAACGGAATTGCAGCCAGCACATGGCAATTGTGCCAATCATTATAGGGAATGCACAGGACTTCACAAATCAGGAAATAAAACAGCCTGTTAACAATTTAACTCTGTTTTCTTTGGCTGTACTTTATTTTTAACCTTGTGATCCATTACATTCATTAACCGTAATACTTCCAATGACTCTTAACCTGCTTAAGATTGTTATCCTCTAATCTCAGTGCTCTTGTGACTTCTCGCACAGCACTTGGTTCCGTCGGTTTTACATCACGAGTAACACTCCACGTGTGGATGAAAGTGTAGCAAAGTAGTCCTTCTTATGGCGTCAGTTAAGTAAACAGTCAAATATACATCGCATACAAATGCTACAGTATGTTAGGATCTCAGTCTTTAATTGTAAGTTGCCAGGTTGTTCAGTTTACACTACAGTTCAGCTTGCACTCTTGCAGCCTGCCAGGAAAAGAGGTGCAACATATCATTGGTAAATTATCTATGAACTCAATAAGGCATAAGCAAACTTCCTCCTCATCATTTGACAGCAAAAGCAAAACTAGGTACACCAGTTACTTGTGAACTGTTTTATTCGTGTGATATGCAGCTGGTTGCAAATTATATTTCTGGGCATGATAGATGCCTTAACAAAAACAAATGTCTTTGCTAATCATTATATGGCTCCAGCAATAGTGTCAGCTGCTGACAAGACAAAGCAGATATGACTTTAAATATAGGGGATTTTTAAAAAAAATGAAATTTAGATGGCAATTAATACACCTGTATAACATTTCCCTGTGATAGGCACACAATGCTGGAGAAACTCAGCGGGACAAACAGCAAATCTGGAGAGAATGAATGGGTGATGTTTCGGGTCAAGACCCTTCTTCACTGTTTTTGGTAGGCATTGACTCAAGAATAGGGTTCAGAAGAAGGCAGTACGAGTCTGCTTAATGTTCCTAGATCGGAAAGTTTGCCCATTGCAACTTTAAACTCTATTTCCTTCCCAATGCACACACCAGTGGAGATTTTTTCATAATACCTATAGCTTTGTAACTGCCGTGATTCAGTCTTAAACCGGCTCAAAAACCTGCTTCACAAGCTGACAATGTAAATTTAAATAATCTTATTATTCTTCTGCTTAAAATAAAAGTAATTTGGAATCAGAGGGGCAGCATACAAAGGGGAATATGATCTAACATAATTTAATATTGACTCGGTTCCAGATAGGACATTGTTTGTATCCATTATTCATCAAGAAAACACCTTGGCTCTCTTAAGGAAAACCAAGTACAGGGACAGATAAAATATACATGCAAACCTAAAAGACTCAGAAATTAAAAAAAACAAAACAAAAAACCATCTGAATGAAAGCTTGCACCTCTAAAAATCGATGCGCAGCTTGAAAGTAACTAGCGAAGAATGCTTCTTACAATATCTGCAATTTCAAGGTAATCCAATCAATTAAATTGCTTCCTTATCAGATTCAGTTTTATTGGTGTTTTATAATTAAATTCCACAGTTCATTTTTCTAGACCACAATGTAATATTCAGAAACGACAATAAAAAGGAAAAGGGTGCAATGGAAATGCATGGTATATAGATTCACCACAATTAAGAAACCAGCTTCACCAATAATCCCTCAATTACATTGTGAAGGAGGAAGATTAAAGTACTGAATTATTTTATTTTTTTGCAGTAAGGAATTTACAAAAATAATGGGAATAATGACATGTAACAGTGTGAAATTTATTTTCCAAAGGCATATTGGGCAGAATGGCTCAGAAAAATCTAATTGATCATTCCCGTTAAATGCTTATGAAGTGTATTGTGTTTCTATTCTTTTGTTCTGTTGATGTTCCTTCCCTTTGTCAAATCAACTTCCAATTCTAATGAACCTCCAACGGGATCTCACTACTAACCACATTTTTCCCATCTCCACCCGTTTACGCCTTCCGCAGAAACTGTTCCCTCCGCAACTCCTGGTTAACTAATTCCTTCCCACCCAAACCCACCCCCCCCCCCCCCCCCCCCTTCCGCGGTACCTTCCCCTGTAAGCGCAGAAGTTACAACATCTGTCTCTATACCTCCTCCCTCGACTCTGTCCAGGGACCCCGCCAGTCCTTTCAGGTTAGGTAGCAGTTCATTGGCACCTCCTCGGACCTCATTTACTATATCCATTGTTCAAGATGTGGACTCTTATACATCGGCGAGACCAAATCGTTTCGCAGAACACCTTCGCCCGCCTGAACCTATCTGATCTCCCAGTTGCTGGACACTTTAATTCTCCTACACAGACCTTTCTGTCTTAGATCTCCTCCATTGTCAGAGTGAGGCTAAACGCAAATTGGAGGAACAGCATCTCATATTTCACTTGGGCAGCTAACAGCCCAGTGGTATGAATATTGATTTCTATCACTTCAGGTAGCCCCAGCATTCCCTCTCTCTCTCTACCTCTCCCCCACCCACATCGCACAAGCTTCTCATTTTCGCCCTACAAACAGCTAATGGCCTGTTTGCTTTATCATCGTTACTTTTTTGCATATCTTTCATTCATTATTCTTTATATCTTCACATCACCGTCTATATCTCTTGTTTCCCTTATCCCTAACCAGCCTGAAGAAGGGACTCGACCCGAAACGTCACCCTTTCCTCTCCAGAGATGCGGCCTGTCCCACTGAGGCACTTCAGCTTTTTGTGTCTATCTTCAGTTTAAACCAATATCTGCAGTTCCTTCTTACACAAATTTCCATTTTGGTACATTTGGTACAGACCAATCTTGCAATCTAGCATTTGTTCAAATGTTTCTCTTATCCCATAACATAATTACCTTTCCAGCAATACAGAGATGGTTGTAAAAGAGTTCAATGATACGGCTGGATTGCTCCTTAAGGATGTTGGCAGTCAAAGTTAAACTGTGTTGTACACTGAATATAAGCCCTATTGAGATGGTATATACACTTTACCACTTTACACTTTCCTTCCTATTGTGTAAGCATAGTAATGTAATCGCAACTGGAACTGTCAATCCCTATTCTATCATTCAGTAAAATCATTGCTAATTTATAGCCTGACTCCAATTATATCCATTAATACCTTTGGCGAGCAAACATATATTAATATTTATCTCCATTTTTTAATTGAATAATCATCCACTATTTTTGCAGGTCAGTTCCAGGCTTCAGTATCCCCTCTTTCCCCACTCATTCCCACCGCCCTCCCAACTATCCTGAGCGCCAGAGCTCTAGTTTTGAGGTTCTGATCCTTTCTGCTTGACCTTCTTCTTCTTCTTGGTGCATATGGCATGCACAGCCTAAAGTTGCAGGACAACTTGTTCTATTTGATCTTATTTGAATGTGCATGCCGTTGATTGCATTCGTCAAAACTGGGGCGGACCACGTGAAGGTTGCAATCTTTCACCCCTTTCTGCTTGACTAAATCCACAAACAGAAAATGTTTCTTTGTTTGTGGCCAGTCAGTATCTTTAAACATCTTAAAAGCCGTCAGTCCAGAACCTTTGATAGTGCTGCAACAAACAGCTGCCACGGTGGCGTAGCAGTAGAGTTGCTGCCTTATGCCCCTGCCCCACTTAGGAAACCTGAACAGAAACCTTTGAATTGAATTGAATTGAATTCCTTTATTGTCATTCAGACCTTACGGTCTGAACGAAATTTCGTGCCTGCAGTCATACATACAATAATACAATAATAAACAACAATAAACACAAATTAACATCCACCACAGTGAGTGGTGAATCAAACACCTCCTCACTGTGGTGGAGGCAAAAATCTTAGGGCCGAAGTCTCTTCCCTCCTCTTCTCCCTCTGCGCCGAGGCGATTCCCCACCGGGCGATGGTACAAACAGTCCCGCAGCTCACCGAACCCCGCGAACGGGCCGGTTCAAACACTGCGGCCCGGGGTGGTCGAAGCCGCCGCACCTCCAGTCCAGCACACGCAGCCGCTGGCCAGCGACTGAACCCAGGACTCTGGACACCGCCGCCAGAACGTCGTCCCAGCCACCCAACCGGATCGCCCTCACCAGTACCGTTCCACCCTCAGGCTGGGCCACTCCGACCGGAGTGCCGTTCCACCCTCGGGCTGGGCCGCTCCGACGGGAGTGCCGTTCCTCCCTCGGGCTGGGCCACTCCGACGGGAGTGCCATTCCTCCCTCGGGCTGGGCCACTCCGACGGGAGTGCCGTTCCTCCCTCGGGCTGGGCCACTCCTGCCCCTCACCAGGCCGCTCTCACGGGAGCGCCGTTCCATCCCGGGCTGGGCCAGGAGCGAGCCCAGGACGAGTCCTGTCAGCTGCCTCCAGAGTCCCGAGGTCGCCGGCTCCGCTAGGCCTCAGCAGAGAAGGGGGATACGACAAAAAGGTTGGATTCCCCCGAAGGGAGTGACAGCAGCCCCCGTTTCACCCCCCACCCCCCTCCCCACATAAACACAGCCTAAAAACCAAAAACATAACTAGACAAAACGAAAAAAAACCAACACAAAAAAGTAAAAGACAAACGGACTGCAGGCGAGCCGCAGCCGTTCCCAGCGCCGCCAGGAGCTGAACCTCTGGAGACTTTGCGCCCCACCCAAGGTTTCCGTGCAGTTCCTGGAGGCTCCCGGAGGTTTTTGTCAGTCTCCCTACCTGCTTCCACTACCTGCAACCTCCGGCAACCACCTGCAACCTCCGGGAACCGCACGGAAACCTTGGGTGGGGCGCAAATTCTCTAGAGCTTTCCGTTCAGGTTGCCTAAATGGGACAGGGGCATTACAGTGCTTACAGCGCCGGAGACACCGGTTCCATCCCGACTACGGGTGCTGTCTGTACAGTTTGTACGTTCTGCCTGTGACCTGCGTGGGGTTTCTCCAAGATCTTTGGTTTCCTCCCACACTCCAAAGACGTACAGGTATGTAGGTTAATTGGCTTGGTGTATGTGTAAATTGGCCCTTGTGTGTGAAGGATAGTGTTAATGTGCGGGGATCGCTGGTCGGCGCGGACGGTGGGCCGAACGGCCTGTTTCCACACTGTATCTCTAAAGCTAAACTAAACCAGATTAGTTTATGGAATCACAGTGTCAGTGGGTGAGTGACAGTATTATGTGGCCATGCTCCTGGAGAGTTTATGTGAATAGCAAATATTTCTTATAAACAATCTCTGACTACAGTAGGTTTCTTGTATGTATTCAATAACATGTTTTCTGACATGTTGACCATGAACTTCTCTGTACTGTGAGCGACAGGAAGAAATTCACAAATCTGTTGCTCATTTGGGTCCTTCTGAAGTTAATGTCACTAAATCAAAGCATTGCCTTCTCTATTCATACCCTCCCATTGCTGGAGTTATGCACAATTCATTAATATTATTTTTAATGTTGCATATTATTTTGAAGAAGTAAATATATTAGGGCAAAACACAAAGTGCTCGGGGGAACTCAGTGGGTCAGGCAGCATCTGGGATTGGAAGTGAATGGATGACATTTTGGGTCGGGACTCTTCTTCAGACTGATAAGAGTAGGGAAGAAAAAATGGGAAAAGAAAGGTGTGGGCGGGACAAGCCCTGGTGTGTGAAAACAGACAGGGAAGGGTAAGAGGGAGGCGAAAAGGCAAATGAGAGGCATGGAAATGCGAGATGAGTATGAAGGAGGCAAATAGCGTAGGGTAATTAGAGGGTGATTGAGAGAAATCGTTCTACATTGGTGTGTGTGGGGGGGGGGGGGGGGGGGGGCGGGGAGGGGGGGGGGTGGGGACATTAGTTGAACTTAAAGAATACAATGTTCATATCATTGGGTTGTAAGCTACCTATGCAGAATATGTGGTTATTCCTCCATCTTGCATGTGGCCTTAATTCTGGAATGGAGGAGGCCTAGGACACAAATGTCAGTCTGGGAATGGTAAGGGGAGTTAAAATGGTTATCAACTGGATGGTACAGCAGGCCTGGGTGGATGGCGTATGGAGTTGGTTGTGAAATATAAACATCTGATACCACACCGAAGGGTTAACAAAACAAGATTTGTCTACAATCTTCATGTTTTACCAGAGTTACGTAGGAAAGCAGATGACTAATCTGCTCTCTGCATGCACATGTTTAATAAGGCTGCCTGGCTCGTCTAACCTGCTTAACTCTTGCATTGGGGATTTCCAGGGTCTGAAAGCCGAACAGCAGAATGAAGGGACTAATGCTGGATATATGTGCGACATGCCTTTCTAACAATGTTCCTGGCACAGAAAACTATCATATGAGCCCCCAATAATGAAAACCCCATTGGCGACTAAATCGCCAACTCCTCCTCCTCGCACTTTTCTAACCTATGATCAGACTCTAATATGCCATCGACAATATTCACCAACACAACCCCATCCCTATCCTCAAGGTCACCAATCCGTCGCAACATAGTCAGTCTCTGCCATTAAATGTAGCAGGATTTCAGGGATAGCCATTTCTCCCCGCTGCGATTACACCTCACCTTACCCAGCTTTGCCGCCCAGATCCAGCTATGATCAAACTGCTGCAACCCATAAACTGTTGTCATGAGCAATCACAGTCACACAAAAAAGGCACCCGTGGTAGAACATGAAATTTAATCAAATTAATTTCAAAGCTATCCAAGAAAGCAGCCTTAGCTAACAGAAGCGCTCCAGTTGATTTATGCGGATGTCTGTGTTTTTCCACCCACTCAGGTAGAAAGAGGAGAAACTCTGTTAAGAACCAAATACACAACGGAAGCCTTAGATTCTAAATTTGGCACTGAAGGTAATCCTTATACTGCTTACAAATGTAGAAGATTTATACTGGTGACTTGGCTTGGGTGCCCTCTGTAGCCTGGCTGTTTGTCCTGAATAGACATCCTGGAAACTTACTTGATTACCTTTGTGAGGACAAGGCAGATTTATGTGGCACTCCTGAAGGGCTAGTATGGAGAAAGCAGTCCTGAAGGTCTAAGATATTCTTTTTACATTAAGTATTTTTCCTTACATAATTAAAATAGTTTTCATCAATTATTTTCTTGCAAAGTTCCATTACGTATTATGTATTCCATTACATATGAAAACAAATCACAGTTTCTTAACCCTATTATTTAGCAAAAGTGGGATAATATAGTATTAGTGTGAACAGGTGATCGATGGTCATCGTGGACTTGATGGGCTGAAGGACATGTTTTCATGTTGTATCTCTAAACAAAACTAAAATCATTATCATTGTTGTAAAAGTGTTTATCATTGTGTCAATGCTGTGCACGGATTACTCGGTGTGGTTGTAGAAAGCATACATCAGAAAAACTGTTCTAACTCAAACCTTGATAGTGTGATGACTAGTAATGTGATCAGGGGTAATAAGCCACTGCACCCTTTATTCGTGCAGGATAGAGTCCTCTATATATATACCACTAGACTAAGTGGGACCCGTTAGGTCCCAGCATCACACGGGAGGGCTAGTCCTCCAACGCAATATTTCCACCTCTCCACCAATTCCAATATTGGTGGCCAGTGGGGGGGGGGGGGGGGGGGGGGGGAGTGAGCTTTCTGGAGCGCTAGTATGGGTGTTGTGGGCTGAAGGGACTGGTTTCTAGAGGGCTAGTATTGCCATTGTGGGCCGAATGGATTCTTGGGCTGGCGGCTCAGTCACTCAAGCCAGTTGTGCTGGCAGCTCACTCACTCATGGCTGGTGGGCTGGCAGTTGACTTACGGCTATTCCTTGAAATTCAAAGGCCACCAAACTCAAGTACAGTTTCTTACCACTTCAAGCAGGGTGCAAGGCCACCAAATTCAAGTGCACTTTCATACCATTTCAAGCAGGGTGCAAGGCCACTAAAGACAGTGAGTCGTGACCTCTCCCTCCTCCATCATGCAGAGACTGAGCCACACCCACACTTCTGGGTTTTATAGTCCCTCCCCTCTCCCACAATAAGGGGTGTGGCCTTCATGGCATGATAGACAGGAGAGAGAAACTCAACAGCCATACATGGTAGCTTTTTTTCCAAAATCAATATAAAGTGCAAACAGGAAGTGGTCAAGAGTAGACTTTTAATTATATAGAAGTCAAGGCAAATTTAATTAGGCAAGGCAACTTTAATTAGGCTTAAAGTTTTACAGCTTTAGCATTTCCAAACCAAAGGCAACTCAGCTTTAGCATTTCCAAACCAAATGCAACACAGCTTTAGGATTTCCAAACCAAAGGCAACACAGCTTTAGCATTTCCAAACTATATTTTTAAACCACATTAAGGGCGCTGACAGATCAGTAAAACCACTCACAGTTTAATAGACATGTGTTCAATGTTATTCACAGCTCAGACTAAGAGACATGACCCTCTCGCTCCCCCATCTTGCAGAGACTGACTGAGGCACTCAACACTTCTGGGTTTTATAGTCACTCTGGAAGGGGCATGGCCTTCAGGAGAGAGAATCTCAACATTTTTTAAACACTAATAACTTTTATTTTTCATCGATGGGAAAAGTCCTCATGTCCTGCGCAGCGGAGGGGGACTGAGTAGGATGGCCTAAAATCACAGCCGTAAGAACAACAGGAAGTGGTCAAGATCAGACTTTTAGTAATATAGATTCATAATATAGAGACTGTATGCTACCACATCAGAGGCTCTCTGTCTCCATGACCAAATGCTGTGGTACCTTAATATCCTCGAAAACACTGCCAGACATTTAACGGAGCATTACTGCTCTTTGCAACAAAGTCTACAGAAACATATGAATATTGCGGATGATAAATACAACGACCATGAAGTCTCACTCTAAATGAGAAACAGAAAATTTATAACATGTAATTACGTTGAAAGAAAATTACAGAGCAAGCCCCACTACGGCGACCTAATCCGCGAGTTAAGAAGAATGTCTTCGACCTTGAAGCTCGAGGGCACTAGCCTGGAAAACCTCGAGCTAGATCGACCGTCATTGTTGAAACCGCGAGCTGGATCGACCGACCGCACACACACGCACACACAAATACATCGGAAAGGCGGGGGCCTGGGAAAGCGGGGGAGCACTGTCTAAAATTCAGACCTGCGATGAAGAGGAAGGAAAGATGGCTGCACAGTGTACGGTAAGTCCTTTAGAGAGCGCAGATGGGGGTAGAGGGGAGAGAGGGTAAGATAGGGGGAGAGAAGAGGAGATAAGGGGGGGAGAAGAGGGGAGAAGGAGTGGAGACACTTTTAAGAAGTATAATGAAGTTTAGCGGGCATTTTACCTGTTTTCCTGGATCCTGAAAATGAGCCAATCAAAATGTCCGGTCAGTGAAGGAGATTGCCTACGGCTGCCCTTGACTGCCTGTAACTAAATAGCGACCCCACCACTGCACTACGAGTTAAAAAGAACCATGCCGACCAAATTTTACTCGCGGAAAATATTTCAACATGCTGAAAAGTTGGCCACGACCTAGATGAGACCGCGAGTATTCGGGAACTTCCCTCGAGCATGAAGGAGAGTTCCAGTAACCTCATAGGATCTCCAAGGACCATGTGTCGACCATGCTGTGAGTGTGAGTCAAGGGCAAACTCTTCTAAACTCACAGATTAAGTCGCC
Organism: Leucoraja erinaceus; assembly: GCF_028641065.1. NCBI lineage: Eukaryota > Metazoa > Chordata > Chondrichthyes > Rajiformes > Rajidae > Leucoraja > Leucoraja erinaceus. Next base: position 66,452,293 of record NC_073380.1, on the reverse strand, counting down.
GCAGTGAGACAGCCCTTTAAATCAAAAATGTAAAATCTAAGCAATGGATTTAAACCCCCGTGTGAATCAGTATTATACTGGACACCATATATACTGGACACAGGGCCAGCACCAAATCATCAGTCTTTATTTGGTTTAGTTTAGTTTAGTTTAGTTTAGAGATACAGCGTGGAAACATGCCCTTCGGCCCACCGAGTCCGTGGGCCCACCAGCGATCCCCGCACATTAACACTATCTGACACACTATGGACAATTTACACTTATACCAAGTCATTTAACTTACAAACCTGAAGGTAGACAAAATGTTTAAGAATGAACTGAAGATGCTGGAAAAATCGATGGTAGACAAAAATGCTGGAGAAACTCAGCGGGTGAGGCAGCATCTACGGAGCGAAAGAATAGGTGACATTTCGAGTCGAGACCCTTCTTCAGACTACAAACCTAGACGTCTTTAGAGTGTGGGAGGAAATCAAAGATCTCAGAGAAAACCCACGCGGTCACGGGGAGAAGGTACAAACTCCAAAAAGACAGCACCTGTAGTCGCGATCAAACCCGGGACTATGGCGCTGCAAGCGATTTAAGGCAGCAACTCTACCGCTGTGCTACCGTGCCGCCCCCTCCCGTTGAATAGTAGAGAGAGTATATAGATGACTCCATGATTAAAGGTATTTGAATGATATGACCCAAGCTACTAAGTCAGCAAGGTCATCCCAAATTTTCGTATATTATATAACACTATCAAATACTAGTATGACATCTCACATTTTTGGGAACCACGTAAAGAGGATCTCCACCAAAGGATTCCTCCAAAATCTTGCAAATGCCGTATATTATTCGTCTTAATAATCCAACCATTTTTCAGGTACTCTGTGCATCTGTCTTAGAGTGAGAGAATAGTTTCCAATCACATACAGTCAGCTTCACTGAACAATTTCTGCTATCTTTGTAGATTATAATTTTATTGGTTGTCTGACTGAGTGGGATTTGGAATAGTGAGTGCCAATATTCAGTGAGGTCCTCTAATTTAATATTTGCATTATGAGGTCTCATAAATTGCAATGAATTACACCCTTAAGAGGTGGAATTCAGAGGGCCTACAGTAGTGAATAGCTCCAATACGTCCTTGCTGTGACATATTTTCCAGTTCTCCAGCAAAGACTGTCAATGATCTGATGAATGCAGGCCTGGATAATGATTTACAGTTCACCCATGGATGCCTGAATTGCTTCTGTGCCATTTATTACAACAACCATTTCATTGTTTCCACATTTCTACTGGTGCAGTGTTAGCCTAGATGCAAAAAATCACAATAAATCATCAGAAAGTTATTACGGACCCAGAAATCCCCGACGAATATTTGAATAAACATCCTAACACAGATAAATTAATATTGTACATTTATAATATCCCGTTAGATACTGAGGTCCCGTCGACGGAACCACACAGATAAGCATGGGGAAAATAATTTGGCTCGATCCATTTCGAAGGATATATGGGATGAAAGTTTACAACAAATACATTACTGTTCGTTAAACGCCAGACACTCTTTAATACAATTTAAAGTATTGCATAGATTGTATTACTCCAAAACAAAATTAAACAGAATTGTTCCAAATATCTCACCTATCTGTGATAAATGTCAATATCTAGAAGCCAACTTAACTCATACCTTGGTAAATTGCATAACATTTTTTTAAAAATGTATGGATATTTTTAAAATTATTTCTGAAGTTCTTAATATTCAATTGGATCCTGATCCAAATTTAATAATATTGGGAATATCAGAACAAAGTATAAAACTTATAACAAATCAAAGACATTTTCTTGATTATAGTATAATAACTGGGAAAAAAATAATACTAAGATTTTGGAAAAACCCAAGAACCCCTACAATTAAAATGTGGATTACAGAAACCTGACACCTTACACATGGAAAATATTAGACTTGTCTTAACTGGCAAATCAGAACTATTTACTAGAATATGGTCTCCATTTATTGATTTATTAAAGAGGTAAATTGGTTCAACACAGAAACTGGACTGAAACCTGAGCTCAGGATTGGATGAATAACTACGCCCTATAATCTACTGACCTATCTCCAAAATTGTAATTGGTAATTTTCTTTGTTTGTTTTTCTTGTTTTTTTTTCCTTTTTTACCTCCCTCTCTATTAATTTATAGACCTTTCTTCTCAGTTCTATCTTTCAAAAAATTCTATAAATTAACAGAAGCTTTGGATGAATGTAATTGATAAACAAACTGTGTTACTATTATGTGTTTACGCTTCTAATAAAAATAATTTAAAAAAAAAAGAAAGTTACTTTATCTGAGGAGGAGCCTAACCATTTATCACAAAACAAAATGTCACAATGAAAGGAAATTGTTTTTCTATTGGGTACTGCCAAAGGCAGACAAAAGCCATCAAAAACCATACAATAATTTGGGTTATTTTCCTGGCTGCCTTAGGAGTGAAGAATATGAGCAGTGGGAGTTTGAAAAGCCTGTTGTAGGTTGGTAGCTGTTAGTTATACTTCCGACAGGCTTAAAAGGGAATGAAGGGGAGCAGCCATTTTGGAGCAGCCATTTTGAGAAGGGCAACTTTGAGGTGGAAGTGCTGTTGGTAAGTTAAACGTACATTCTTTGGTGAACATCAGCGAGGAGGACAAGCAGCAACAAGGTAACGATTTTCTTTTTTCTTGAGTCTGCCACTGTAGTAAAGGATCAGTTCCAGCAGTTAGTGGAGTGGTGTACTCCTCCAGTATGATGTGGGAGATTGGGGAGGGTTTGAATACCACGGTTACTAAGGATGCAGGTAATGTGCCCAGCTGTAATTCCGCTCAGATCATGTGGACCATTTGGAGCAGCAATTGGGCTCATTGAGGAGATAACCATATAACATATAACACGCAGATAACCATATAACCACTCGCTCAGACCATAACCCTCCATTCCTTTCCCGTCCATATAACTATCCAATTTATTTTTAAATGATAAAAACGAACCTGCCTCCACCACATTCACTGGAAGCTCATTCCACACAGCCACCACTCTCTGAGTAAAGAAGTTCCCCCTCATGTTACCCCTAAACTTCTGTCCCTTAATTCTCAAGTCATGTCCCCTTGTTTGAATCTTCCCTACTCTCAGTGGGAAAAGCTTATCCACGTCAACTCTGTCTATCCCTCTCATAATTTTAAAGACCTCTATCAAGTCCCCCCTAAACCTTCTGCGCTCCAAAGAATAAAGCCCTAACTTGTTCAACCTTTCTCTGTAACTTAGTTGCTGAAACCCAGGCAACATTCTAGTAAATCTCCTCTCTACTCACTCTATTTTGTTGATATCCTTCCTATAATTAGGTGACCAAAATTGTACACCATACTCCAGAATTGGCCTCACCAATGCCTTGTACAATTTTAACATTACATCCCAACTTCTATACTCAATGCTCTGATTTATAAAGGCCAGCACACCAAAAGCTTTCTTTACCAACCTATCTACATGAGATTCCACTTTCAAGGAACTATGCACAGTTATTCCCAGATCCCTCTGTTCACCTGCATTCTTCAATTCCCTACCATTTACCATGTACGTCCTATTTTGATTTGTCCTGCCAAGATGTAGCACCTCACACTTATCAGCATTAAACTCCATCTGCCATCTTTCAGCCCACTCTTCCAAATGGCATAAATCTCTCTGTAGACTTTGAAAATCGACTTCATTATCCACAGCCCCACCTATCTTAGTATCATCTGCATACTTACTAATCCAATTTACCACACCATCATCCAGATCATTGATGTACATGACAAACAACAGTGGACCCAACACAGATCCCTGTAGCACCCGCTAGTCACTGGCCTCCAACCTGACAAACAACCATCCACCATTCCTCTCTGGCATCTCCCATTCAGCCACTGTTGAATCCATCTTGCTACTCCACCATTAATACCCAACAATTGAACCTTCTTAACCAACCTTCCATGAGGAACCTTGTCAAAGGCCTTACTAAAGTCCATATATACAACATCCACTGCTTTACCCTCATCAATTTCCCGAGTAAACTCTTCAAAAAATTCAAAAATATTAGTCAAACATGACCTTCCAGGCACAAATCCATGTTGACTGTTCCTAATCAGACCCTGTTTATCCAGATGCTTATATATATTATCTCTAAGTATCCTTTCCATTAATTTGTCCACCACTGACGTCAAACTAGCAGGTCTATAATTGCTAGGTTTACTCTTAGACCCCTTTTTAAACACTGGAACAACATGCGCAGTACGCCAATCCTCTGGCACTATTCCCGTTTCTAATGACATTTGAAATATTTCTGTCATAGCCCCTGCTATTTCTACACTAACTTCCCTCAATGTCCTAGGGAATATCCTGTCTGGACTTATCCACTTTTATACTTCTCAAAAGTGTCAGTACTTCCTCTTCTTTGAATCTCATAGTTTCCATAGCTACTCTACTTGTTTCCCTTACCTCACATAATTCAATATCCTTCTCCTTGGTGAATACCGAAGAAAAGAAATTGTTCAATATCTCCCTCATCTCTTTTGGCTCTGCAGATAGCTGTCCACTCTGACTCTCTAATGGACCAATTTTAATCCCTCATTATTATTTTGCTAATAATATAGCTGTAGAAACCTTTTGGTTTTACTTTCACCTAACTTGCCAAAGCAACCTCAAATCTTCTTTTAGCTTTTCTAATTTCTTTCTTAAGATTCTTTTTACATTCTTTATACTCCTCAAGCACCTCATTTACTCCATGCTGTCTATAATTATTGTAGATCTCTCTTTTTCCGAACCAAGTGTCCAATTTCCCTTGAAAACCATGGCTCTTTCCAATTTTTACTATTTCCTTTCAACCGAACAGGGACATAAAGATTCTGTATTCTTAAAATTTCACCTTTAAATGCCCTCCATTTCTCTTCCACATCTTTCCCATAAAACAAACTGTCCCAATTTACTCCTTTTAAATCCTATCGCATCTCCTCAAAGTTAGCCTTTCTCCAATCAAAAATCTCAACCCTAGGTCCAGTTCTGACCCTCTCCATAATTATATTGAAACTAATGGTATTGTGATCACTGGTCCCGAACTGTTCCCCAACGCATACCTCTGCCACCTGACCCGTCTCATTTCCTAACAGGAGGTCCAGCACCGCCCCTTCTCTAGTAGGTACTTCTATGTATTGCTGCAAAAAAACTATCCTGCACACATTTTACAAACTCCAACCCATCCAGCCCATTTACAGAATGTGTTTCCCAGTCTATGCGTGGAAAATTGAAATCTCCCACAATCACTACCTTGTGCTTACTACTAATATCTGCAATCTCCTTACATATTTGCTCTTCCAATTCTCGCTCCCCATTTGGCGGTCTATAATACACCCCTATAAGTGTTTCTACCCCTTTCCCATTTCTCAGTTGCACCCAAATAGCCTCCCTAAACGAGCCCTCTAATCTATCCTGCCAAAGCACTGCTGTAATATCTTCCCTGATAAGCAATGCAACACCTCCACCTCTTGCCCCTCCAATTCTATCACTCCTGAAGCAACGAAATCATGGAATATTTAGTTTCCAATCACAGCCCTCCTGCAACCATGTTTCACTGATCGCCACAACATCATACTTCCAGGTGTCAATCCAGGCTCTAAGTTCATCCACCTTTCTTACAATGCTCCTAGCATTAAAATATACACATTTAAGATGTCAGGGAGGGTTATAGGTAGGAGTTTCAATGAGGTAGGCAGACCAAAGGGTCAGTCAGACAAATTGGGAGGAAGGGCAGGCAGGTCATGGAAGAGCTTCCTGCGGTTGTTCCCTCTGAAACAAGAATACTCTTTTGGATACTGTTGGAGGGGTGGCAGCAGCAGCCAGCTTAATGGCACCAGATTGTTGTACAGCAAGATCGTTCAGGTGAAGAGGGGGATAATTGGCAGATAAAGCTCAGATGGAGGAGGGAATGGGAGCAGTAACGGCTGGAAGGTGAAAGGTGGCGATTCTGGAATCTGATAGGAAAGGATACTGAAGAATTGAACTAAATGATGGGGTAGTGACAGATGGGAACAACTGAGGATGGGGATGGGTGAGCAATCGGGGGGATGGGGGTAGAGTGTGGGGGAGGGGAGAGAAAGGTACAGTGCAAAGAGTAGGAGTAAACAGGTCCTTTTCATAATGGCAGGCAGTGACTAGTGGGGTACCCCAAGGCTCAGTACTGGGACCCCAGCTATTTACAATATATATTAATGATCTGGATGAGGGAATTGAAGGCAATATCTCCAAGTTTGCGGATGACACTAAGCTGGGGGGCAGTGTTAGCTGTGAGGATGATGCTAGGAGACTGCAGGGTGACTTGGATAGGCTGAGTGAGTGGGCAAATGTTTGGCAGATGCAGTATAATGTGGATAAATGTGAGGTTATCCATTTTGGTGGCAAAAACAGGAAAGCAGGCTATTATCTAAATGGTGGCCGATTGGTAAAGGGGGAGATGCAGCGAGACCTGGGTGTCATGGTACACCAGTCATTGAAGGTAGGCATGCAGGTGCAGCAGGCAGTAAAGAAAGCGAATGGCATGTTAGCTTTCATTGCAAAAGGATTTGAGTATAGGAGCAGAGAGGTTCTACTGCAGTTGTACAGGGTCTTGGTGAGACCACACCTGGAGTATTGCATACAGTTTTGGTCTCCAAATCTGAGGAAGGACATTATTGCCATAGAGGGAGTGCAGAGACGGTTCACCAGACTGATTCCTGGGATGTCAGGACTGTCTTATGAAGAAAGACTGGATAGACTTGGTTTATACTCTCTAGAATTTAGAAGATTGAGAGGGGATCTTATAGAAACTTACAAAATTCTTAAGGGGTTGGACAGGCTAGATGCAGGAAGATTGTTCCCGATGTTAGGGAAGTCCAGGACAAGGGGTCACAGCTTAAGGATAAAGGGGAAATCCTTTAAAACCGAGGTGAGGTGAACTTTTTTCACACAGAGAGTGGTGAATCTCTGGAACTCTCTGCCACAGAGGGTAGTTGAGGCCAGTTCATTGGCTATATTTAAGAGGAAGTTAGATGTGGCCCTTGGGGCTAAGGGGATCAGGGGGTATGGAGAGAAGGCAGGTACGGGATACTGAGTTGGATGATCAGCCATGATCATATTGAATGGCGGTGCAGGCTCGAAGGGCCGAATGGCCTACTCCTGCACCTAATTTCTATGTTTCTATGTTTCTATGTAATACAAGGCTGGGGTGTAACGTGGGAAGAAAGGGTTGTGAGACAGGACCAGAGTGGATCGGGAAGAGAGAGAAAATGACAGAAGGATTGTGGTTACCAGCAATTGGAGAATGAGGTGGGGAATATCCAGGTGGAATATAAGGTGCTGTTTCTCTAATTTACATTTGGCCCTGTCCTGGCATTGGAGGAGATCAAGGACTGACAAGTCAGTGTGGGAAATGGAAGGGGAATTAAGGGGGTGCAACTGGGAGATCCAGGTGGGCTCGGTGAATAGAATGCAGGTGCTTACCAAGTTGTTGCCGAGTCAGCATTTGGTCTCGCCAATGCAGAGGCCACATTGAGGGCACTGAATTCAATAGATGAGATTGGAAGAGGTGAATTTCTGTCTCACCTGGAAGTACTGTTTAGGTTCATGGATCGAGGTAAGGGAGGAGGTGCAGGGATAGGAGTTGCACTTCCTGTTTGCAGGGGAAAGTACCTCACGAGGGGGAAGGATGTCACTGAGAGATAGGACCCTGCAGAAAGCAGAGAGGGATGAGGAGGGAAAGTTGTGATTAGTGATGTTCCGAAAAGAATCCATTACACATTAGGATCCTTAACAATATTGATGTGCAGAAAGGTCTTAGAATCTTTAGCAAGTCCTTAGCTCCATGAATGCGTCATCACAAGTAGAGTGGTAAAGAAGGCATTTATATTATGTATTCATCGGTTGGGGTGTCAAGTATAAATGTTGGCATGTTATGTTGCCAACTGTATCATGTTGCCGCTGTATAAAATTTGGTTAGTCTACACTTGTTGCGTTGTGTCCAGTTGTGGTCACTCCACTACAAGAAGGATGTGGAGGCATTGGAAAGGGTGCAGAAAAGGTTCACCAAGATGCTGCCTGGATCAGGGAGTATTAGCTATAAAGAGAAGTTGGACGAATTGGATTGTTTTCTCTTGAGTGTCGGAGGCTGAGAGAAGACCTAATTAAAATATATTAAATTCTGAAAGATGCAATGGGAACGGTGAAGAGTCATTTAGGCGGCAACATGAACAAGCAGGGAGTGGAAGGCTAAATGCTCGGTGCAAGCAGAGGGATTAATTCCAATTGGCATCATGGTCAGCACAGACAGCATGAGTTGAAGGGCCTGTTCCAATACTCTGCTGTTCGATGTTCTATGTAACTGTGAATTTATATTTGGTTAACTGTAATAACTGAAAGAGATTGTTAAAAAGTACTATGTATTATAATGGTGTTGTAACAGTTAAAAGGATTGTGCAACTGCTTCAGTCAACTTTTAGTTGACCTTTTTATTAAGAGACGTCAAAATAAATCCGCACGTGTACATCCATCCAAAGCTTAATTCCCTGAGCAACTTACGTCATGAACATATTGAAGGCTAAAGTTCATGTTTGCTACATCTGGTATTGACAATGGAGTAAAACATGTGGAAACATGTGAAATATACCAAGCAGCTAATTCACTACTACTAGAGAGTCTTGAAGAATGAACCAAACACGAAATCTCGCCTAACCACGTCGTTCAGAGATGGTGCCTGAGTTACACCAGCATTCTGCGTTCTACACAACTGCAGTTCCTTGTGTCTCCACCCTGTCATCAAATTTGAATTGTATCATACTTGTTTGTTTGCTACTTACAGTACTTGTTCTGGATTTGAAACTAGTTGGGTAATTTAGTTTAGATACAGCGCAGAAACAGGCCGTTTGGCCCATGAGTCTGTGCCGACCAGCGAACTGCGGCACACTAACACTATCCTACACCCACTAGGGGCAATTTACAATTTTACCAAGCCAATTAACCTACAAGCTTGTATGACTTTGGAGCGTGGGAGGAAACCGGAGCTCCTGGAGAAAACGCATGCAAGTCACGGTGAGAACGTACAAACTCCGTACATACAGCACCCGCAGTCAGGATCGATCCCGGGTCTCTGACACTGTAAAGCAGCAACACTGCTGCTGTGCCACCATGCCGCCCTTCCACTAATGTGGGCCAACCTTAGGTTACTGCTTATTATTGTAATTCTTCACTGTTGAACACCGCATTCTGAAGATAGTGAAGTCAGCATTACTTAAACTGAAAATATTAGATGAATTTGGGAAAAACAAAGTGCAATAATGTTATTACTGGTTTCACCATGTTTACTTTGAAATAAGTTTTCATAATTATCCTTTTGACATCAACCACAAGAAAAGATTTCATGCTTGTAGTTATACTCTATCCTTGAGTTGGTATAGGGAACTTTAACTTCATTTGTTAGGTGGTTTGAAGATAAACATTGTTCCATTTTTGTAGCATAGCATTTCATCCCTGTGATACTGACTTCTAGCCAACTAATACAACGGCAAGAGGGTGAACCAAAGTAAACTAGCTTGTGCAGCTCAAAGAACAGATGATCACAGTACAATCTGTATTGCTTTCACAGCAATAAAGTTGTAATGGAACCAAAAAAGCAAAACTACTTATTCATTTTTATTTCACATTTTGAGATCAATAGATGATAATTCCCAGGATTATTTCTGTGAATTCAATGTAGCTGGGGTGGTGGGGTGGAGGATTCACAATTTTAGCATGAATGCATGTTTTTATAATCCCTGGGAATTTCTATTAGGTTTATCTCAGCTGACCAATTGACCATGGCAATTTCATCTCAGTACTTAGACCACTATCCCATGTTGCTCAAAATAGGACAGGTCTGGAGGGATATGGGCCAAATGCAGGCAGATGGGACTAGTGTAGTTGGGACATGTTGGCAGGTGTGGGCAAGTTGGGCCGAAGACTCTGTTTCCATGCTGTATGACTATGACTCTATCCAAATCATCTGGCAATAGTAATGCTGGCCATTTGCAGGAACGTCATAGAGAATCTCACCAGAGTGTTATAATATAATAGATACTATATACTATAAATATATTACAACTATAATTACGTGATATTTTCTTCGTGTCAATGACTTCCCATTTGCTTCTGTCAGGATCCTGGACGATTTAATGGAATTGTGCTTAAGATTGCATTCCAGTGCTGTCCCTCCTTGGAGCTGAAAGGTCAGAGGAAGGTTAGCTCAATGGCATTTCCTGTCCAGCGAACAAGGGCTCATTAAGGCACAGGCGGAGCGGGTATGTGGTCGGAGGCAGGTGGTTGATGTTTTCCAAGGCTTCCACCCGATGGCACTGGTCCAAACATGCAGATTAAGGGGACTGATCTGGCTAATATGGTCATCAAGGGCGTTTGTTGAAACTGAAAATAACTAGCAGACCTAAACACGTCCAGAGGTGGTGAATGTGCTACATCTCACTGAGCGTATCTGCAATACCTTCTGGGTCCACAAGCAAGAACCCCTGGTTAAAAGGAGATTCCAAACCTCCAGCCAACAATTCAAGCTCAATGGAGAGAAAAATCATGAGATTGTATATTAGCCCATCAATTCACTCTGGACCTCTCTACACAAGCTATAATGGCCCCCTGTTACTGTCAATCGTTATTGTCCTATTACACAACATCCTATTACATCCTATAGCATTATTAGGTCCCGTTACAGAAGCTGGGTATCCCCTGTGAAAAGGATCACCAATTGTACTGAGTTTCAGTGGATGTCTGTGGCTTTTAAATCTCTGGGCACCAGGTCAAGAGATGTCCCTGCAATAGCCAGAATCACCCAGATGACAGAGAGTTGTTCAGAACTTCATTGGTCTTGCTGGAATGGATGTTGAGCATGTCACTGCTGTGAATCTGTCAGGAGAGCAGTCAGGAAAAAGACTCTACTATGCCTCTGACTGCTTATCCAGTAAAGATTGACTGGTCAACAAATGCAAAAGCTCTCAATGACACAGATCAGATCCTTTTTGGGAAGGAGTTACAGGTCGTATCCCTCTGCACAAATGTTTTCCACCCCTACCGATGGCCAGGTCCCTTCCACTGACTTGGTGTTACTGAGTTTTCATGAGTATACATAAGAATTTAAACCGGCAATCATTTGGAGAAGGACCACAATAACATTGTCCTTAATGTTATGGGACAAGCATGTGTGTGATGTTTATAGCCTAAAGCTTTACAGTTTTGGATGATTAATATGTGTGCCTGGTCTTTAACCCATTCCCCTACATTGTCTATGGTGTTGGGTTCCACCCATGCCATACATTGCCTGCCCATTGATAAGGGAAACTCACACAATATGGATTTGTAGAGCAGTAAGATGCTTATTCCCCTCCATCTGTAGTGTAGCTGATTAATTGTTTCTTTAAGGACTTTATGCATCATGTGATATGAATTTCGAAACATTATTAACTGCACTAGCTACAGCCTTTAGACAATAAACAACAATATTTTGCTGATGGCTCTGTTCTGCTATTTGCCATAACGGATGGCAACACAACACAAAAGAGCCAATGGATGTTACACTTGTGACAAAGTTACGATGCTTGAGTGGATAGTTGGGTGGTTGGGTGGTTACCAAGAGTGAGTTATTACAGAAGACACAGAGTGCTAGTGTAGCTCAGCAGGTCAAGCACCACTCAGGGGAGCATGGATAGCTGGTGTTTCAGGGTGGGACTTTTCTCCAGACTGATTGTGGGGGGAGGGCGGAAGAAAGCTGGAAGAGAAGAGGGGCAGGATAGAGCCTGACAAGTAATAGTAATTTACAAGGTTAATACCCAGGATCACGGGACTGTCATATGCTGAGAGAATGGAGTGGCTGGGCTTGTACACTCTGGGGTTTAGAAGGATGAGAGGGTATCTTATTGAAACATATAAGATTGTTAAGGGTTTGGACAGGCTAGAGGCAGGAAATATGTTCCTGATGTTGGGGGAGTCCAGAACCAGGGACCACAGTTTAAGAATAAGGGGTAAGCCATTTAGAACGGAGATGAGGAAACACTTTTTCTCACAGAGAGTTGTGAGTCTGTGGAATTCTCTGCCTCAGAGGGCGGTGAGGAAGGTTCTCTCAATGCTTTCAAGAGAGAGAGAGATAGGGCTCTTAAAGATAGCGGAGTCAGGGGATATGGGGAGACGGCAGGAATGGGGTACTGATTGTGGATGATCAGCCATGATTACATTGAATGGCGGTGCTGGCTCGAAGGGCCGATTGGCCTACTCCTGCAGCCATTGTCCATTGTCTATTGTCTATTGTCTATTGTCTATTGTCTATTGTCTATTAATAGGCTGATATAGGTGAGAAGGATTATTGGATAGGTAGATGGTTGAACAAAGGCCAGAGATTAAAGGGCCTGTCCCACTTCCATGTATTGCATGCGTTTGGCGCAACCAAACGTGGTCGCTTGAGGCGTATGGGCACCGTATGGCCACGCAAGGCCGATCCCACTTAGAAGGGCCGAGTTATGCGGGGATGGTCGCGACATCGCGAGGGGCTCCGAAAATCTGACAGTGTCCAAAAGCTTCGCCGCCAACAGCCTGTCTGCACGCAGGCGCATTGCAGTCATATGCAGCATCTTGATGGCGTACGCAGCGTCTTGACGGCTTATGCCTAGCGCGTGCCGTTGCGCGATGACATCACTGCCCGGTGTGGTGTTGCATGATGACGTCACCACCCAATGCCGTGCAATGCCCAAATTTAGTCAGCCCGCCTCCTGCCCAGCTGATTGGTAAGTATGACGCAAATTACCTCACGGGCGAACTTAGTGCGTATTTAGCGCGTACTTAGTACGAACTTCGCGTGAACTCCGCTTCCGTTTGGTCGCGCCAAATGCATGCAATCGCATTCAAATGGGCCAGGCCCTTAAATGACAGAAGGTGAGAGACAAAAGGATTAACTAATTAAGAAAAATTAACCTAGTGGAAAGGACTATAGTTAATGCAGAACTGGCATTCTCTAGGTAGAGCAATGGTGATAACATGGCAGTCTTGACAAGATTTGATCTTTGAATGGAATAAATAGAGATGTTTGTGAGGACGAACACCGTGAAAAAGACCAGGATACAGAGCAGGAAAATGTTTTAAAAAGCAGTAATACTCAAAGAGAAAACCTAATCTTTGGCATACAGACTGAAAATGGTCACATGCATTTAAAACAAAACTCGTGTTAAAATTTTAAGAAAACACTGTGTAGCATTAAATGCATTACATTAACCTTTAAACAGACTTCTTTCAATAATGGTGAAGGTATGCTTGCTGGTGGGTGGCCATTCTTTCCCAAATAACTTGGACTGGGAACGGAGTAAATTCTGCTGACAGCTTATTAACCACAAACAAGCTTCAGATTGTGCAAAGCCTGATCTGTTTCCTTTGGATTCCATCACTGCAATTTCACCAAACGAATCAAAAAGAAAGGACAAAAAAGAAAGGCCTGCTTTCCTGTTCAGAGGAAATGGATAACCCACTAATTTGTTAGTAAGGCTCCCAACGTCTGGAAACTATGATTACTTTTAATCACACTAGAGTTCCATGGCAATATTTCTACAAAGTGCTCTTCCTTTTGCTTCCAAAGATAAGCGCTTTGATTTTCTAGCATTCATTTTCAAAGACTGTGTCATTAGAAGGAAACTAAAATTTAATTTAGGAAGTCAGTCACATTATTTGAAGATATCTTTTCATTCTTTCATTACATAGATACCACAATTACAAGATCGCTGTCCAATTGTCCAATGGCATCATAAGCATCGTTTCAGAAAGTTTTTTATTAAACAGGAATTTGTATTTCATAATGTGCAGTAGTTTAGTTTAGTTTTGAGATATAGCAGGGAAACAGGTCCTTCGTCCCAGGGAGTCCATGCCAACCAGCGATCCCAGCACACTAACACTATCCTACACACTCCGGAGACAATTTTACATTTATATCAAGCCAATTAACTTACAAACCTGTACGTCCTTGGAGTGTGGAAGGAAACTGAAGAGCTCAGAGAAAAACCAAGCGGTCACGGGGAGAACGTACAAACTCCATACAGGCAGCACCCATAGTTAGGATCGAACCCGGGTCTCTGGCAGGTCACTAGGGCTGTAAGACAGCAACTCTACCGCTGCACCACCGTGCTGCCCTCAGTAAATTCAGTCTCAATATGATGAGCTATAAAAATGTTTTCCAGAGATGGATGCTAATGTTCTGTAGATAGTCATCCAACATTGCCAAATATCCTGACTATTACAAGCTTCAGATACCAAATCGCACTGATCTCGCATAACATTGAAATGTAATTAGACATGAATGTGTATAATTGGACTATGATATTGGGAGTATCAAGAGACTTGCAGAGAGTGACAACTAGATCCTTCTCTGTTATAAATGCACGGCAGCCAATTTCCATGTAATGTCATACAGTAAATCACAGAGGCTGATATATGTGTTCTATGCTGTCCATTTTAATTTGCTGCCTGTCTGGCACCATTTCACCACTCCCTAATCAATTTTTGTCATCCTCATGAAAAGATTGCCTTGACTCTGTGGGGTAAATTGGCAAGGAAGTTTGAAGTTATACTGTAAATATTAATCCACATAAGAATTGTAAGGATTTCAATGCAGTTCAACTATGTTCAGTCATAGCCATATTCCCATGCTACTGAGATTAATGAGACAGAAGAGTAACTTTCAAGATAAGGGTTTGCTTAAGGACCTGTCCCACTCACTTATGGGACAGGCCAAGTGAGACAGCACAGCCGCCTGGAGCGCGTGATGTCATTTGAAGATAGACACAAAATGCAGGAGTAACTTAGCGGGACCGGCAGCATCTCTGGAGATAAGGAATGGTTGATGTTTCGGGTCGAGACTTTTCTTCAGTCTGAAGAAGGGACTCGGCCCGAAATGTCACCCATTCCTTCTCTCCAGTGATGCTGCCGGTCCCGCTGAGTTACTCCAGCATTTTGTGTCTATCTCCAATCGTCTTGGCCCCGCTCTGGGAGTAGGAGTGGGGGTGGATCTGGATCTGCAACGGCCGTGAGCCCCAGGCCGAGTTCGATGATCATTTGCCTGCTTCTACTGCTGTTGGAGATGAGACATTGCGCTGCACCAGGGTCTTGGGCCTGTCCCACTTTGGCCGATGGCGCGTGAAGATTTCGTACAGGACGAAGCGCACACTCCTCCACGCCACTCCACACTCCTCCACACCGCTCAATGCGCCCGTCCCGTGCTGCCCACATGCTACTCATGGTCTACCCACACGCTACCCACACACTAGCAGGTCGCGTAAATGGCGCGCGAATGACGGCCAAGGGGGACATGCCCTTGACAAAATACGGAGGTTGAAAACATGTCCACCATTCATAGCTGTTCCTTCAGACATATAAGAGATTGGACATAATAAGCAGGAGTAACTCAGTGGAACAGGCAGCATCTCTGGAGAGAAGGAATGGGTGAAGTTTCGGGTCGAGACTCTTCTTCAGACTCAAAGAGGTTCTGGATGGTACCTTGCTGCAGTACCTGAGACTTGGGTTCAATCCCGACCTCGGGTGCTGTTTTAGTTAACAGTTTGCATATCCTTCTTCTGGCCGTGTGGGATTTTTTAGGCTACTCTGGCCTCCTCCGACATCCAAAAGACATGTAAGTGGTTAGGTTAATTTGCCACTGCGAATTGCCTCTAATGTGTAGATGAGTGGTAGAATCTGTGGGGAGTTCGATGGCACTGCGGTAGAGTTGCTGCCTTACAGCACCAGAGACCCGGGTTCGATTCTGACTACAGGTGCTGTCTGTATGGAGTTTGTATGTTCTCCCCGTGACCGCATGGGGGACTCTGCGGGTGCTCTGGTTACCTCCCACACTCCAAAGATGTACAGGTTTATAGGTTAATTAGCTTTATTAAAAATTGTAAATTATCCCTAGTGTGTAGTGTGTGCTAGTTTAATGGGGATCACTGGTCAATGTGACACAGTGGGCCGAAGGGCCTGTTTCTGAGCTGAATCTCTAAAGTGAACTAAACAAAACTAAGATGAATGCAGAATTAGTGTAAATGGGTAGTTAATGGCTGTCATGGACTCAATGGGCCAAATGACATGTTTCTGTGGTTTTCATATCAAGTCCACTTCACAAGATTAGAAATTGTTCAGCCAGAGCTGAACGCACTTCTCAGCATCTGCATACAATGGCGTGTTGCGCCTTTTGCAATTCTTGTGCTTCTTGTGCATAGTGGTGAAAAGATTGATGGAAACAAGACCTTGATGTGAACGATTTTCCTTGACCCCGTTTCTGTGGTGTATGGTTCTATGACTGTAAAAATGTCTCTGCGCATATGGTGCATGTGTACAGAGGATCTGGGGCAGGTGGAGCGATGTCAACACTCAAACAATCTGCGATTCATGTCTATTCCTCAAAATTATACCACATGTGTAATGTCTGTCAATGATATGGGCTTTAAACACAATAGTAGCTTTTAACTGAAGGATTTCCTCTGAATAGTTGGTGTCCATCTCTGCCTGATATGCTACTTTGGATTTCAAGGCTTCCACCTTCCTTAAGGAAAGGTCATTCCTCCCAAGTACCTTGCTTATCTAGCCATGGCCTTCAAAACTCCACTAAAGACATATGTCCTTCCATCGCTGCTGATTATCAATTCAAAATTAGAAAATCACTATAATTTTCATGATCTTCCCAATTCAAACTTCTCTCCCATTCCAATATTCATCCCCTTCCCTGTTAAATATTCCCCAACCATTGACCATCTCCCAACTCTCACCAATTCAATGTTGTCTTGTCATCAGCCTCCCATCAATGTGCTCAGCACCAGCTCAAATTCCCAACCACTCCACACCAACCTCACCAGTTCTCGCCCACCAATGATCCTCCCAGATGTTTTTCAACCTTTTTTCTTTTTTAATCATTTCCCCACCCCCCTGGGTTGCAAACTACGACCCAGTCCATGACTCCATCTTCTGCACTCTTTAAACATGTTGGAAACATGGAAGAAATACCTTTCCATGCTTTTCTATGTCTAAGGATTGTATGTTGCACTGTACTCAGAGCTGTGTACATTGGGTAGAATATTGGCGACCTGGATGTGGGTCTCCTTCCCCCTGAGCATCGAAGAAATTCCAACCCCTTTCCTTATCCCATTAAACCATTCCTGATGTGCAGAATATGACTAGAAGAAATTTAAAGAGCAAATTGAAAGGTACCTGACAGGTCAGAAGAAAGAATGCAGCAGCAAGCCTGGTTATTTACCAATTGCTAACTGCCTGCCTTGATTTCCTACGTAACATTGGTGACGTGTTTTAAAATAAATAGTCAGAGAGTGATACAGTGTGGAAACAGGCCCTTCAGCCCAGCTTGCCCACATCGGCTAACCTGTCCCAACTACACTAGTCCCACCTGCCTGCAATTTGTCCATATACCTCCAAACCTGTCCTATCCAAACCGAAATGATTTCGTAAATGTTGGGATAGTCCTTGCCTCAACTACCTCCTCTGGCAGCTAATTCCATACACTCACCACCCTTTGCGCAAAAATGTTACCCATCTGGTTCCTATTAAATATTTTCCCTTCACCTAAACCTATGTCCTCTAGTCGTCTGTGCATCTACTGGATCTATTCCTCTCGTGATTCCTCTCAATAAGATCATCCCTCATCCTCCTGTGCTCCAAGGAATAGAGTCCCAGCCTGCTCAACCTCTCCCTATTGTTTATATCCACTGGCCCTTGCGACATCGTTGAAAATCTTCTCTGTACTCTATCCAGTATTGCTTGAAAAAAGCTTTGGGACATTCAGAAGGCAAAAAATAAAATGCTGGACACATGTCTGTTTCTTTCTTCTTCATTGATCTACTTGGAATGACTTCAAATTCAGAGTGGGTTCTTGCAAGTATCTTTCCAAATTCAACTTCAAAGAAGAAAGGATGTATCCTTATGGAATTCTGCTGAGAATGAGAACCATTATTTTCACATCTTATATTTGAAATACGAATCGCTGGCACCTTTGCATTGGAGGACTTGCTTTCAAGAAAGAGAGAAGATTTGGCATCTGCTGCAGTTTGTTTGAACTTAATGGCTTAGTTCCTGCTTTAGACAGCTTCAATAGACAATGGCTTCTATTATAACCTCTTGGAAGCCATCCACACAGAAGTTGTATAATAATAACCAGAAGCCTTGCAGTGTAAAGACAAACCGACTGACTCTCAAGGTTACAAAGACAAATGTAGTGATCATCAATCCTGATCATTACTGTTTTAAACTTGAATTATTGGGTAAATAATAGTGCTTGTGATACAAGAAAATATGTTTATATGATGGCAGGAAAACCAACGTTGGAACCTGTGTTTGCTTTGTATTTACTAAAATTTTTGTTTCTGGGAAAACCTACAAGAATTTGTTTTAGCATTTTATTTCACTTTGCGGATAAGGCCAGATTTATAAGCAGCTCAGAGTCAGACCATTTGGAGCATTATTCCTTTGCAGGGTCTTTGTAAGTGCAAATAATTTGTCCCATTACTATGCTCTACCCTCACAGACCGACACTTCTGCCTTTCCAGCGCTTATCATCTTTACTTTGAAAGTTATTATAAATTCTGCTTCCAACATTCCGTCAGTCATCACATTCCAGATCACTGTATATTCCTCTTACACTGCATTCCTCTTTGCAGCACTTCTGGTTTTATTTCTCATCACCTCAGCTCTTTATTGTCTAGTTCGTGATTTTTTCTGTTATTGAACATTTCCCCTTAAATCCCTTCATAATTATAAGCACGTCCGGCCAATCATCCACCCTCCCGCTAAACCCCCAAACACGAACCAATGATCTGTCCTCCATCTCCTTCAATAATCATGGCCTATTCCATCTTTACTTTGAGAACTGCTTTCAATCTCACACCTTCTTCATCAATCGTATCCTTTTATCATAGCCTTGTTGTGGCATTGATGACAGTTTTAAGTTTTAAGATTCTATTCAGGTTTGTTTATTGTCATATACACCAGGGTGCGATAAAATTCCTTGTTAACTTGAAGCTCATAGAAGATGACGCAAAAAGCTGGAGTAACTCAGCGGGTCAGGCAGCATCTCTGGAGAAAAGGAATAGGTGTCGTTTCGGGTCGAGACCCTTCTTTCCTACAGCCTGTTGTGCCTTTTCTCCAGCTCATAGAATAAGCAATTCACATGCCGCAATGTTAAACACAACATTAAATACAATGGCGAGTGCAAAACCGTACATTGGTTCATAATTGTAGTGCAATCTGAAGTTGTGCAAAATATATTAAAATATAATAATAGAATAACCGAATAACGTAGAGTTAAGTAAGAGTATGCGACGACACCTCTGGGGAGCCAGAGATTTCCCTGGGAAGCTCTGGGACACCTCTGAAGACCTTTACAGAGCTGATTCATCATCCACACTGAATCCCTCGATCGCAGCGGACATTCCTGTTGAAACCCGATGGAAAGCCTTTAATTATTCCACTCCCCTAGCCCCTCACTCAATAGGATCACCATCTGTTCAATCTGTTGATCTTCTGACCTTCCTTTTCCAGCCCAATTCGCAACCTAATTCCAGCCATTTTCTATCCAATCTGGCCATCATTCCTAGGGCCAATTAGAAATCTAGCCAGTCCAAGAAGGAATCCAACCGAAGAAATGCCTCTCCATTTCCTCTACGGATACTGCCTGACCAGTTGAATTATTTAGAGCTCAGGGAATCATGGGATATGGGGGAAAAAGCCGGAAATGGGTACTGATTTTGGATGATCAGCCATGATCATATTGAGTGGCGGTGCTGGCTCAAAGGGCCGAATGGCCTACTCCTGCACCTATTTTCTATGTTTCTTTGTAAGCCAATTTGAACTAGATGATCGGTTCAAGAGTTGGATGGCAGTGTAGAAAAATATGTTCTTATGCCCGGATGTCCTGATTTTCTTGCTCATGTATCTTCCCCCAGAAGACAGCTGAAAGAAAAGGAATGGCTAGGGTGGCAGCTGTCCTTAAGAGTACTTCCAATCTTCCTGATGCAATGCACCATGAAGATGAACTGGTTGGAATGGTGACGAACCTGTGTTGGACTGGGCTGTTTTTCACCACTCTTTGTAGTTCCAGTGGTCCAGAGCAGAGCAGTTGCCATATCAGGCTGAGATGCAAAATGCTTTCCATAGTGCATCTGTAAACGTTCGAGAGAAGACTTACGAATTGCAGACTCTTAGATGCCTAAGAAAATGAATATGAAAGTGATGCACTTTCTCGATCATCATTTTTTATTGCTATTGTATGCTTGTTTTATTGTGAACACTTATACTTTCCTCAATTAACTCACTAATTTAATACTTCAGCTTTGCTCTCTGCATTCTTAAGAATATTTATGTGAAAACGTTGTGTAAACCTAATATAATTTTACTCCTTTTCCTGTTTTAATTGTTGTAAATAGAGAGAAGCTTCTGTTTTTCAGAGCTATGCACCCCTCGGATATTTGATGCACATGCACTTAGTCTGGTAGGAAGGAACTGCGGATGCTGGTTTAAAACTTTCAGGTCGAGACCCTTCTTCCAGAAACATCACCCATTCCTTCTCTAAAGAGATGCCGCCTGTCCTGCTGAGTTACTCCAGCATTTTGTGTCTATCTTTAGTCTGGTAGGATGTCATAAGCATCTTGGTAAAAGGGTTTGATCTCACTTGCTTGACAATCATTGCAGCAGCCAACAGGTACATCATTACTTAAAACAGAATGCAATGCTGATCGGCTGCCAGCGTCGCCAATTTTGAATGTTAACTTCCAGTCTACAACTTGTCTTAACCTTGAATGGCTGAGCCTGATGTTGACGTGAAAGAAGAACCCTCTCAACACTCCTTGCCATTGCTCTTAAAACTGATCAAGAATGACCCTCAGGATAGTTTCTGGGTTATTTCTTCAAGTTGGCATCGTTCAGAACATTCCTGCACTTAACGAGTGTTCAGGATAACACTGACATTCTTGTCGATTTAACAGCTTGCCCTAAAATAAGTTGCTTCCAGATGTTGATGGCCTGGAACCCCCAGTCTTTGCAACTGAGCCTAATTTAGGGGAAAAGGGAGGCCAGGCTGAGCAAGATAAGATTCTGACCAAGCAGAAGTGGAAGAGGGAGGAGGGAACTCAATGGTAGTGCATGTCTACAGGGGGCAAGCATCCATTCCCTCAACTACAGCAAGGATAGACTACAAGCTGAGGTATTTGCATTTCACAAAAGTCTTTGTTAAAATAACTGCATCTTCAGACCAAGGCAAGGATAGTGTTGCAGGTGGATATCAAGCTGACAATAGCTCTCAACACAATGTCCCTGATTAATCCCAGGTTGCAGCTATAGAAAGGACGGAGCCAACAAAACACAGGGATAAACGTTTGTCTCAGTTCTCCTTGCAAGAAATCTGCAGTCCAAGAGAAAGCATGGATTTCACATGTCAGGGTGCTTAGCCATTTGCCTGAAATGACTAGAAGTGCACTTGTTTACTGTGCAGCTGTTGTGGGATCACTGGTGGAGGTGAATCCATTGTCCTGACAACAATCATGATTGCTCCATACAATTCACTCTTATTTACTACCTGCATTTAATCCAACATGGTGGTCGATAGGCTGACTACTTCAGTCAGGAATCAATATATCCAGCAAGAGCAAGCATGCATGTGCTATCTGCCTGCAATAAACCTTTTAGGGTTCATCATTTGAGCATTCAGGCAATACTACCCCTGCTTGGATTACACTGGCCGGCTTCTGCAGTGATTTTGTTGTGTCTGCTGCATGCTACTTGTTGCCTCCTAGTCAGCCACATGCACTGATTGTGTACCTGGCCGTGCTCTTACAACAGGGGTGGCCAATGGTCTGGAGTTTTTGCAGACATTTTCAATCTCTCAATGCTATTGTCTGTGGTCCCCACCTGCTTTAAGATGCCATCCATAATACTGGTCGGTGTTCAAGGTGAAATGCTTCAATGACTACCGACCAATGGCAGCTCACATCAAAACATGTTGAAGTGATTTAAGATGTTGTTTATGATGCACATCATAAGGACATGGACCCACTCAGTGACATTTCAGGTTGGGACCCTTCTTCAGACTTCTATATCCATCAAATAGGCAATGGAACTCCATTCATCAAAGATTTCTATGTTTCTTCCTTTAAAAGAAAAGCAACTGATTAAATGTCATGGGATTAAAATTGTTCAACTTTCCAAGTTGATCCTCACCAAAAACTATGGTTGGAGTAGAAATAATAGACATCTCGAATTTATTGTTGTCTGTCCATATTCCTCTCCACTGATGCTGCCTGAACCCATTGCGTCCCTTCG
This sequence comes from Leucoraja erinaceus, assembly GCF_028641065.1. NCBI lineage: Eukaryota > Metazoa > Chordata > Chondrichthyes > Rajiformes > Rajidae > Leucoraja > Leucoraja erinaceus. The sequence goes on along the minus strand of NC_073380.1, from coordinate 66,429,902 downwards.
GCACTTGTGTTTTGCTCATGATTTCAGCATCTGCAGTTCCTGGTGTTACTCAGTAAACGGTTTTACTGCCTTATTCTGAACATTCTCTGGGAAAATCTCACTTACTGTGATATTTCCATAGAAGTAAAATGGCTACTAGCAAATGCTGGCACTTTAACAAAATCTGTCAGAAGGTTCCACAACATGCAGCACAGTTTGAAAATGGTAACAGCTTTACAGCAAAACAACCACAAGACTGAGTGCCAAGTCTACCTGACCCTTGAAATTTCTTGATATGGTTGTGATGAGTTTCAATTGTTTTTGGCTAGGGTACTATTCCAGCACCCAATGAAAATAGCGCATATTGCTTAGCTGGAGAATCAATGACACTCTTGACAGGCATATGCAGACTTGTGCCAACTTAAACTGCAGAAGATGAGAAAAACATTTATAACAGGCTATATTACACTGGAGTGTGCGCAATATTAAAGCTTATTTAAAGAGTTGAGCAGGTGGTTATGTTGAATTCGATTGGGCTTGGATGCTACAGCTATATTATCAGTCAGCAAGACTAATTTACATGAGCTGCCTGAAGAAATGTTCTGGGTAGGGATAAACATGCAATGAAGCCATGTATTTTAAATCAAAGGAAACATCAGCTGATTTCAGTGGTACACAAAAGGCTGGAGAAACTCAGCGGGTGCAGAAAATATGCCACCAATGTAGAATTCAAAACAGCACCATGTACAATAATTTAAGTGTGGTATGGTGGCGCAGTGGTAGAGTTGCTGCCATACACTGCTGGAGACCTGGTTTTGATCCTAACTACGGGTGTTGTCTGTATGGAGTTTGTACATTCCCTCCGTGACCACGTGGGTTTTTTCTGAGATCTTAGGATTCCTCCCACTCTCCAAATACGTACTGGTTTGTCGGTTATGGGCTTGGTATAATTGTAAATTGACCCTAATGTGTTTAGGATAGTGTTAATGTGCGGGAATTGTTGGTCGGTGCTGACTCGGTGGGCCGAAGACCCTGTTTCCGTGCTCTATATCGAAACTAAACTAAATTAAAGTCTGAAGAAGGGTCTCGACCCGAAACTTCGCCTACTCCTTTTCTCCATAGATGCTGCCTCACCCGCTGTTTCTCCAGCATTTTCTGTCTTCTTTAAACTAAACATGAAGTAACATTACCTGCAAATTGTCAATAATACTTTGCATGGTGTAAGTGCATGGAGTTAGTTCACTCTTTGCAGTTTCCTAAATGGCTAAATAGTCAGGCCTTCTTCAGTTCTCATGTGACATATTGCTCACAACAATAATTGATATGGCCATGGAAGTGAAGCACAAGGATATCAAGTCTATTGTTACCATTTCCCAATTTACTCACAATAATCAACCTTCTTAGCATCCAGTAATTTAAAAACAGACTCTTCTCATTAGGTTAACTTATCCTTCAGAATGGAATGTTGTCAATGCCATGCAGCTCAAACCTGTTCTAAGCTGATTTTAAATAAAATATTATGAACCAAATTATTCACATGAACTTGGACCTGTGTCACTTGGAATTGTGATGCCGAGAGACCAAAATTACAATTGATTATTCAACAATATGGACAGGGAGATAAATCCATACATCTCGCCAACATCGAATGATCATTTTAAAGATGTTATTTTTTTATCCCAACATATATCATTCAGATGTAAATTTTCTCTCCAACCAAATTCCTAAACTGTCTTACACTGTATCTTCGTGTCAAACATACATAGCAATACAGAACTAAGACTAGCAAACCATGGGTGAAAGTGTTTCCTTTAAACTAGCTGTAGCAGATTCCAATCCCCATTTCTTAAAAAATACATGCATCATTTCACATCATAAAAAACACAGAGGAAGTCTTCTTTCATGAGTTCTATTTTCTTACAACATTTACTCTGCTTGGTATAGGTTGTTAAATATAATGATGTTAATATGAATTACAGCCAGTTGTACTATATACAGTAAATAAATACTTAACAGGTCGACACAAATGGCTGCTGTTGATTCAGAGTCTTCTGCAGATTCACTTGCCCAGAAATTCTATTACGTGCCACTTATTTTTAAGTGCTCTAGTATTGCAAGGCTCACTATATGCCAACACATATGATAAAACTGGCAAAATGGCTCTCTCCTTGTGGGGCACAGAATAGTTACCAGAATTTCCATGGGTGTGATGCACTAACATGGACAAAGTTGGCCAAAGAGCTGTACTATGACTCGGTACGGGAGCACAAAGTAACATGAGGTTATTTAAGTTAAAGTAACTCAGGTTATAGCAAAGAATCATTTTTTTTTATTTCCACATAGTCTTTATTCAAGTAATAAATATATACAGTACAGGAACTGTGCAAAAAATTAATCCGCCATTTTCGGAGGCTATACAAACATTCAATACGGTTTACATACATTGCACAAATTTCACAAATTTATCCCCCACCCTTGCCACTCATGTGGCCCACTGGCGTGGAATCCCTTCCCTTCTCCAACACACCCTGTGCCCTCCCCCATCGAGCCTAGGCATTGGCTGCGCCAAGGTTCAATGCGTCCCTCAGCACGTACTCCTGCAGTCTGCAGCGGGCCAGTCGGCAACATTCCCCGACGGACATCTCACTCTGCTGGGAGGTCAACAACGCTCAGGCAGACCAAAGAGCATTTTTCACCGAGTTGATGACCTTCCAGCACCACCTGATGTCAGTCTCTGAATGCGTCCCTCGGAATAAATCGTGACGGGGACCCTTGCAAACCTCTCCAGACTTACTTTGCAAATCCACACTCTGCAAAGAGGTGGGCAACCATCTCCTCTACATAGCAGCCTTCCTGAAAGCAGCGTGTGCTGGTGGTGAGGTTCCAACAGTGCAGGAAGGATCTGACTGGGAGGGCTCCCCTCACCGCCAGCCATGCCAGGTTTTGGTGCTTGTTGGTGAGTTCTGGCGATGAGGCATTTCGCCAGACAAGCTGGGCAGTCTGCTCTGGGAACCACGACACTGGATTCATGGAGTCATTTCCCTGCAGTGCCTGCAGGACGTTCCATGCTGACCACTGCCCGATGGATGTGGTCAAAGGTGTTGGTCCGGAAAAACCTTTCCACGAACGACTTGATGGTGCGGCAATGTCCAGATGACTGGCACATTGCGTGGCATTTGTGCCAGGCCCATCCTTCGCAACACCGGGGACAGGTAGAACCTCAGCAGGAAGTGACACTTGATGCCCACGTGCCTTGGTTCTACGCTCCGCCTGATGCAGCCACACACGAAGGTGGCCATTAGGGTGAGGGGGATGTTGGGCATGCTTTTACCCCCGTTGTGCATTGTGCATTGTGGTCTTCCACACCCGGTCCTTCACACCTCGACCCTCAGATGAACAGGAAGACGGCCCGGGTGATCCCTGTGGCGTAGGAGGGACAGGCCACACTTGCGCCAAGTACAGCAGCCCCAAGAGCACCTCACACCTGATGACCAAATTTTTCCCCGGTACTTCCACAGCTCCAGTTTCTACCCCACCTTGGCTATCCGCTCCAGCCAATTCTTGTCACATGCCTCAGCCCCCCCCCAAACCAGATTCCCTGCACTTTCAAGAAGTCAGGCTTGATGGTGAAGGGGATGGAAGATTAGTCGGGACATTTGCCAAAGAGCATGACCTTGCTCTTCCTGTGGTTTACCCTGGCTCCCGTGGCCGACTCAAACTGATCGCAGACGCTAATCAATCTGTGGACCTACCCTGGATCCGAGCAGAATACGGCAACATTGTGCATATACAGGGAGGTTTTGACCTGTGTGCCCCCACTGCCTGGCAATGTCACTCCTCTTATGCTCACGTCCTTTCTGATGGACTCGGCAAAAGGTTCAATACAACAGATGAACAAGACAGGGGAGAGAGGGCAGCCCTGCCTGACTCCAGACCTGACGGGGAAGCTGTTTGATTCCCACCCATTGATTTGGACTGCACTACGGATATTGGAGTAGAGCAGTTTGATCCAATATTTGATTCCCTCCCCAAAGTCCATTTTGGAGAGCACGTCCCTCATGTACGTGTGTGATATCCTGTCGAAGGCCTCCTCCTGGTCCAAGCTGACTAGGCAGGCATCCACCCATCTGTCCTGTACATAGGTAATGGTGTCTCTCAGCAGCGTTAGGTTATCTGAGATTTTCCTGCCAGGTACAGCACAGGTTTGATCTGGGTGGATCACCCGTCCCAGAGCAGACTTGACCCGGTTGGCGATGGCCTTAGACAGGACCTTGTAATCAACATTCAACAATGTGATGGGTCTCCAATTCCTTATATCATTCATCTCCCCCTTCTGCTTGTAGATTAGGGTGATGTTGTCTTTCCACATAGAGTCTGACATGCTGCCGGCTAGGAATATGTCATTATACAGTTCCAGCAGGTCCGGGCCCACCCAGTCCCACAGAGTCGAATACAACTCAGCCGGTAGGCCATCGCTTCCAGGAGTTTTATTCGAGTCAAAGGAACGGATGGGGCCAGTCAGCTCCTCTATGGCCAGTGGTTGGTCCAGACTCTCCCGCTTGCTGTCCGTGTTAGAGGACAGGAAGTTCTCTGTGATAGAGGACAGGAATTTTTCTGGGAGGTGGTGCTGTCTGTGGCCTTTCTGTCATACAAATCCATATGAAAGGATTTGCAGATCTTCAGCATGCCCTTCTGCAAGGATGTTACCGAGCTGTCCTCTTCCCTAAGGCTGTTCATCACAGAGCTCCCTCTATGAACCTTATGGAAAAAGAAGCGTGAGCACATCTCATCCTGCTCCACGTGGCGGACCCTGGGTCAGAAGATGGTTTTGGAGGACTCGGAGGTAAAGAGCCGAGCTTGCCAGCCCTTCAACTCTCTAAGTTCCTCCCTCACCTCCATCCCTCTCGACTGCAGAAGGAGCAGTTGCTGCAAATATGTCTTGCGTTGACACAATTCCCTCTGTCTTGCTCTCTGAACTCCTTTAAATGTGAAGAACCTCTTGATGTTCCCCTTGGTTGCTTCCCACCAGTGTGTCGGGGAGTCAAAGAGGGGCTTCACAGTTCTCCAACATGCGTAGTCTCTCTCAATGTCTCTGGGGTCAACAGGTTCACATTTAACATCTCACGTCCCTCTGCCTGCCTTCCGTTCCTCCTAGGTGACAGGAAGCCTGAAGGAGGCAGTGGTCAGAGAAGAACACTGGCATGAGGTCGGTGTTTCTGACCGTGATGGCCTTGATCATGAAAGGAAGTCTATCCGGGACCGGACTGAACTGTCCAATCTCGACCAGGTGAACCGCGACTGGGACCCACCTGCAGGGTTGCTGAAGGCGTTGTGCAGCTTTGCGTCTTTGACCGTCTCCATCAGGAGCTTGGAGGTGCTGTCCAGTCTGTTGTCGGAACTGCCGGATCGTCCAGCCACATCAATGATGCAGTTTAAGTCACCGGCCAGAACGAGCGGCCAGGACGTGGCCAGGCAGTTGCTGGAGAACGGCCAGACGCTCGCTCCGCACGGGTGAGGCGTACACATTAATCAGCCAGAGCGGAGAGCCACGAAACATTGCCAAATATCATGGCACTTACAGATGCTCTCGTTGGTCTGTCACGGCAGGAGAAGCTTGAGATAAGTATGTCGATACTCTGCTTGGTAAATGTGTCACCATCAAAACTGAGTAACGTCGCACAGTACTCCAGGTACTTGCAGAATACTTTGTTTTATGTATTGGATAACTCGGGTGGGGGGAGGGGGGGGGACATTTGTGGCAACCTGTACGGCTGCATCATGATGTCCCAATGTTTGTACTCAATCCCCTTCCCAATGAAAAATTCATTCTTCACCTCATTGTCAACCTGACTCACTGCTTTCAGGGAACCATGAACCTGTATTCTCAGATATGCCTGTTCTGCATGCTCTCCAGAGCTCTACTATTTACTACATGAACCTTATACTGGTTTGACAGCCCAAATTACAATACCTCACACTAATCAGAGTAAAATTCCATTTGCCCTTCCTTGGCCCATCTTTTCAATAGATCTAGATCCTGTCATATACTTAGAGATCCCTCCTCATTGTCCCCTACACCATCATTTTGGGTGTCATAGAATCATAATCATACAGAGTGGAATTAGGACCATCAGCCCAACATGCCCACGCTGAGCAACAAACTTCATGGCAAATATGCGGCTACTATCCGAGTCACGTCCTCGCCCCCCCCCTCCCCCATCTTGCGGCCTACCAACTGGATTGGCACGCCGTTTCCTACCGGACCAGAGCTTCAGCAGTGGCGGTAAGGCGCTGGAAACATTGCGGAACGAGCGAGGCCTTTCTGGGATCGCCGCTTGGAGCTCTGGAGTGTTGGGCCGCTGCTCCAACATCGCGGAGCTGTGGGTGCGGAGCTCCCAACGCGAGCTGCGCTGACATTAACATCGCAGAGTCCAGGGACCCTTTGCCGAGGGTTGCCAGCGCGAATCTCCGCCCAGCGCGGCCTGTGGACATCGGGAGCCACGGACTCCGGTGGAAGGTGGCCGACGAGAAGTTCCTGGCGAGAGGGCCTGAACATCAGGCCGCTCGTAGCGGCGACTACAGTGTGCTCGGGAGGCCCCGACCACGGGTGAACATTGGGGAACATCAGCGAGGAGGTTGACTGTACTTTGGTTCCTTCTCTCACAGTGGGGAACTTTGGTGCTGCTGTGGGGATGTTTGTGTTGTGGACCACTGTGTTCTGTGTTTAGGTTTTTTTGGGGGGGGTTTTGTATGACTGTAAGGGAAAAATAATTTTGTTTCTTCATTGAAGACAATGACAATAAATTAAATCAAATCAAATCAAATCAAATCAAAACTTCATCCACATTACTCCCACCTGCGTTTGGTCCATAACCCTCTAAACCTATCCTATCCATGTACCTGTCCAAATGTATTTGAAACATTGTGATAGTGCCTGCCTCAACTACCCCCTCCACCAGCTCGTTCCATATACCTACCCACTCTTTGTGTAAAAAGGTTTCTCCTCAGGTTCCTGTTAAATCTCTCCCCCTCACATTAAACCAATGTCCTCTGGTTCTTGATTCTTTTACTCTAGGTAAAAGACTGTGCATTTACTATATCTATCTGTGTCTCATGATCTTATACACCTCTATAAGACCATCACATCCTCCTGCACGATAAATTCCTAGCCTGCTCATCCTCTTCCTATATCTCAGGCCCTTGAGTCCTGGCAGCATCCTTGTAAATCTTTGCTGCACCCTATGTTGCCAAACTGCATCAACCCCGATTTCTCTCAGGACCAAACTAGAGTTTGGCAGCTTGTCCAAACGGACAGAAGGGTTAGCAACCAAAGCATGAGAGTCTAGAAGCGAAAACACGCTGGCCTCCCCTTCGGAGGAACTGATATCAGAAAGGGTGAGATCATCAGGCAGGTGCTCTGAGACAGTACTATCAGCCTGAGCAAGGTTGACCGGCACTCTCCGAAAAGGGGGGGCTTGATTCCCGCGGGCTCGGCAGGCTGCAGAAAAATGATTTAGCTTTCTGCAGAAATTGCAGGTCTTCCCCAGGGCAGGGCACACGTTGAATTGATGGGTAGCAAAGTTGCAGTTGGGGCAGCGGCGGGCGACTCCTGACCTGGGTGGGGGTGGACCCTGGTGTCGCCGTGGGGCAACGTTTCTTGGGCGGCCGGTGGCAGAGGCTAAGTCGACATGAGTGTCCTCGGGTGGCAGGGTAGAGGCGACAGCTTCAGCCATGAGTGCAGCGTGTAGAGCCGCATCCAGAGAAAGTTCGGGCATTCTGAGAAGTTCTGCTCTCAGTTTGGTATCGCGGAGGCCGTATACAAGGATATCACGAGTCAGCTGCTCGGGGGTCAGGGCATCAAGGCGGCAGCGCCGAGCCAGGTGCCTCAACGCGGCGATGTAGTTAGTGACGGACTCGTCAGCGCTCTGCCGACGGCCAAACATTTTGAAACGCTCCAAAATAGAGTTGGTGGGAACATCACACAGGGCAGTGAACTTAGCAATGAGACATACCGGATCGAGGGCACTCTCACCAGCAGCATACACAAACGACTCGGACCGTTCCAGGGCGTCGGGACCGGCCAAGTTGAGGAGCAGAGATGCACGCGTCTCAGCGGTGGCAGCAGGGTGGGCGATGGTCACATAATGCTGAAAATCACGTCGGAAGACATCCCATCGATGGGCAATGTCCCCATCAAATACAAGCGGGTCGGGCTTGCGGCACGAGTTTGCCATGGCACGAGGGAAGGAAACAGGATAAGGGTACTGGGGTATAAACTAAAAGAAAACCGGCAAACAGGAGGCGCAGGGTCTCACAGCTGAGACACCATGTAAAGAAGTCTCAACAACACATTGTCTTAACTGTAGCTTTTATTAACTGTTCACATAATTGCTATACTAGCTGTACGTGGTCTGTCACTGGAGCTAGAGAGAGAGACCCCAGGGAGGGAACATGCAATTATACACATAATAAGGGGAGTGGTTAAGGGTGGTGAGGTCACTATGTTAAAGGCACATGCACTAGCTATCTACAATTATCATCTGTCTAAATGAATTAGAAATATAGCAAATAGGTGCAGTAGTAGGCCATCCATGCATGAATGAATGAATGTATGAATGAATGAATGAATGGATGATTGAATGAATGATTGAATGAATGAATGAAAACTTTATTGTCATTCAGATATACACCTAGACACAGTGCACCTTGAACGAAATTTCGTTGCATTTGACTCTCCAAAATCAGGTAATAGTAAAAATTGCTAGGTGCATCCATAAAAATGCCTCATGTGCATGGTTCTGTAAAATAAATATATATAAAAAGTTTTTAAAAAGTGTCGATATTTAAAAAGTTCTAGCCTCGGTTTTGTTGATTGTTCAGTAATCTTATGGCCTGGGGGATGAAGCTGTTGCAGAACCTGGTTGTCCCGCTCTTCATGCTGCGGTACCTCCTCCCAGAGTTAAGCAGTATAAACAGTCCAAATTGTGGGTGTGTGGGGGCTCTGGTAATGCCCTTAGCTCTACTCAGACAGCGCTTGTACCCCATGTCCATGATGGAAGGAAGAGAAGTCCCAATGATTTTTTCCGCTGTCCTCACCACTCTCTGAAGGCACTTCCAGTCCGCAGCTGTACAGCTGCCGCACCACGTAGAGATGCAGCTGGTCATGACCGACTCAATTGTGCTTCTGTAGAAAGTGGCGAGGATGGGAGGGTGGAGGTGTAAACTTCTCAACCTGCGGAGGAAGTACAACCGCTGCTGTGCCCGTTTTGCCAGAGATGTAATGTTTGTGGACTAGTTTAAGGTGTCCGTTATATGCACCCCCAGGAACTTGATACTTTTCACCTGCTCCACTGCTGAGTTGTTGATGCAAAGTGGAGTGTGACTGGGCTGAATTTTCCTTCTGAAATCGACGACAATCTCCTTGGTTTTGTTCACATTTAGGAGAAGGTTGTTCCTGCTGCACCAGCTCACCAGCTGTTCCACCTCTCTGTATGCCTGGTCGTCGTTATTGCGGATGAGGCCCACTACTGTTGTGTCATCCGCGTATTTGATGATATGGTTAGTAGTGGACCTGGCGACACAGTCATGTGTCATCAATGTAAAGAGCAGCGGACTCAGGACACAGCCCTGAGGGGAGCCGGTGCTCAGTGTGATGACCGAGGAGGTGTTCTTCCCCACCCGCACAGACTGGAGTCTTTCAGAAAGGAAATCCAGGATCCAGTTGCATAGTCTGGTATTGAATCCTAAGGGTGCCAGTTTGCTCACCAGATGCTGGGGGATTATTGTGTTAAATGCTGAGCTGAAATCAACAAACAGCATCCGCACGTGGGTGTTCCTCTCCTCCAGGTGTTGTAGGATCAGGTGGATTGCAGAGGAGATAGCATCCTCTGTGGAGCGGTTCGGGCGATAAGCAAACTGGAACGGGTCAAAACTGGAGGGGAGTTTAGAGACCATGTGCTGCTTAATAAGCCTCTCAAAACACTTCATTATTATTGGTGTGAGTGCTACGGGGCGGTAATCATTCAGGCAGGTTATTGTAGACTTTTTGGGAACTGGTATGATGTGGCTGTCTTGAAACATGATGGAACAATGGCCTGGTTCAGGGAGGTGTTAAAAATGTCTGTCAGAACCAGGGCCAGCTGGTCGGCACATCCCCTAAGCAGACGCCCCGGTATGTTATCCGGTCCAGCTGCCTTTCGCTGGTCAATGCCCTCCAGGATTCTGCGGACTTCAGCAGTTTCAAAAGACAGTGTCTGTTCTCCTGGTTGTGGCTCTAATTTCCTCACTGTAGTGGTGTTCAGTGCCTCAAACCTGCCGAAATGATTATTTAGTTCATTTACAAAGTCTGTGTCATCCTTACAAGACATCTGAAGGGCCTTGTAGTTTGTTATGGCCCAGATGCCTTCCCACATATTCCTGGTGTTGTTAACATCCTGGAAGAAACCCTGGATTTTCTGTCCGTGGGCGCGCTTTGCTTCCCTAATTTCACGGTTGAGGTTGGCTCTCGCTGTTCTCAGAGCCCCCAAATCACCAGATTTAAAAGCCGCATTTCGTGCTTTCAGCATGGCACGCACCTCTGCAGTAATCCAAGGTTTGTGGTTGGCCCGGGTTGTGATGTTCCTGATGACAGTGACGTCCTCCATGCACTTCTGTATATATCCCGACACAGACATGGCATACTCATCCACATTGATGGTTTGGTTGTGAGTGGCTGCTGTCCGTGCACTCAAAGCAGTCCTGGAGTGATTCTGTAGCTCCCTCAGACCAGACTCTAACCTGCTTCACAGTGGGTTTCTCTCTGATCAGCAGGGGCTTATAGGCTGGGATAAGCATTACAGAGAGGTGGTCAGTAATGCTTCGAGCCAGCACCGCCATTCAATATGATCATGGCTGACCATCCAGAATCAGGACCCTGTTCCTGCTTTCTCCCCATATCCCTTGATTCAGTTAGCCCTAAGACGTATAGCTAAAGGCCCTGACCCACGATGCGAATTTACCCAAGAGCTCTCCCGAATTTAAAAAAAAATCTAACTTGTGGTAAGTACACAGAATTACGTAGCGGGTACGTTGGAGCTCATGGAAGTCTCGTAGCGGCTCGTAATGCTAACGGCAGGTACTCAGGAAATGCGGAAACTCGTGAAGTTTTTTCAACAGTGTCAAAAATGTCCAAGATTAAAAAAATTACCTGTGATGAAGTACCACAAGTTTGATTATTTTTTTTAACTCGGGAGAGTTCTTGGGTAAACTCTCTCTTGAATTAATACATCCAGTTGGTGCCCTGCTCTTCAATTAATTTCTTTGAAATTGGATTTACTCATTGCGATTTTAAACGTTGGAAGGAAATCTTCAACAGGCTCACTTGGTTACTGTCTCAGGCTTTGGAACTAATACCTGTGTGCTGAACTTATCAAAAACCCTGTCAGGCCTTTTATCATTTTACTTATTTTCCAACCGAGATAATGATCCATTCCATTCTTTCCCTTCTTCAAAAGAATGCAGTTGACATTTTTCTGGCAGATGGCCAGAATGACCGACAAATGCCTTGATCTCGAAGCCCGGTCCAGACAGCAAAATTTAAGAATTGTTAGAGTGATAGAAGGGAAGGAAACTGGAATAGACACTCAGGTTTTCACTGCCAACTTACTTCAACAAGTATTCAGTCTGAAAGACCCAAAGTAGATGCTGCACATCGAGTTCAGAGAGCATACTCAGGGGTCGGAGCTCCACCGACAGATTATCCTGAAACTTAACGACATAGCAGTTCTTTAAGACATTATGAAGAAAGTGACAATCTGAAAAAACCTGAAGGAGAAAGTGTAAGATTCTTCAGAGATTACCCGGCAGAGGTGGCGAAGAAACATGCCCTTTTTACAAAGACCCGGCTGATTCTTAAAGGAATCCCAAACCTGAGATATGGAATAATATATCCTGCCAAACTGAGGGTCACATATAATGACTCGGAGCGTTTCTTTACTGATCCAGAAGTAGCATTCAAATATGCACAAGACTTAAAGAAAGGACACAAAAGGATAAGTAACATGCACGGCTTTGCTGATTTCGTGGAATAAACCACGTGTTAAATGTATACCTCATATATATTTATAAGGGGTAGATTGAGAGAATATGCTTCTTTACATAAAAAGATATCCAAAAGTTGCAGATAAGATGGCTGACTAACTCGCACGTGCTAACATCTAGACACCTTATCAGGGATGGATTGGAACGTAAGTGGATAGAATGTTCAAGGCCGTCGTGTTTACTAAAGAAAGATTCAAGAAACTGGAATTATGCAGTATAGAAAATAAATTAAACGGGGCGGAACGTAATAATCTACTAACAAATTATATAATTAATTATATCACTAACACATAAATAATTGTACTAAATCATTTATTTTAACCTAAAACGTAAATTTCATAACAGAATAATGATTCATTCCTCTTTAAAGCTAACACTGAACAACTTCTAGATTTATGACCTCTAGTTAAGGTTCATTGTATCGGTATATATCAAAAATATGGTTAATTGATTTGTGTGAGCAAATTTCCAGAAACGGTCAGGCCAAACCGACAGAGAATCATCCAAGCTGGTAAGTAGCCAGTAAAAGATAGACTGAGACGAACCTGGCAGGCAGCCAAGACGTGGATTCAACACAGTTCTCAGTAAACCCCTTCCAGCCAGATGATTCTTACTTAAATATGATGATTATTAATAAGTTTTTTTTTTTAAATGCCCTTTAATTTAAATACAGTATTTAAACAGTAAATATATATTTAGTTTAACCTATTAGATGAACTACTTATAGTACATGCTTGGTTGTTTTTTCTGCGAATATATTATCCAGTTCTGGCTTGTTCTTTCTCTTCTATAATACTAGTTTGTAAGGAGCGGAGCTAAATGTGATCTACATCTATGGAAAGTTACTCAAATTCTTCCACCATTCGGTGGTTTCACACAGTATTGCTAAATACTGTTTTTTCATATTATTTATGTTATTTAGCATCTTTTTCACTTTTTCTCTATAGGGCACCTATACCTACAGAGTTCAGAAAATGGGAGCACCCACCCAACACCCAGAAGGTTAAGTTATTGTGTTGCACCATCTGAAATAAAGGAACCAATGTAAGTTACAATGCAAGACAACCCTCTAAAGAAAACTGGAGGAATTACGTTTTGTAGCTGGAATATTAGGGGCGCTAACGAGCCAATCAAAAGGGGTAAAATTCTTGCCCAATTAAAATCACTCAATGCCGCCATAATATTTTTACAGGAAACACATCTTAAAGTTCATGCTTAGACCAGGCTGAAGGCCAATTGGATCGGTCAAACATATCACTCCTCCTATCTCTCCAAATCCAGAGGTACTGCAATTATAATCCGTAAGGGCATACCATTTAAACATAAAAACACCATTATAGACAAAGAGGGGAGGTATGTCATAGTCTCTGGGGAGATACATTCTACCGCACTTACCATGGTAAATATTTATGCTCCTAACTTTGATAACCTACAATTTTTTTAACAAAATCTTGAATATAATTTCTTAGTCCACTCAGTAAAATGTAATAATCCGAGGAGATTTCAATTGCGTTTTGGATCAATACCTCGATAAATCTGCTCATCAAAAGAAACATAATATAAAATCAAAATCCAGTGAATTTTTAAATACGTATATAAAAAATACAAATATAACGGACGTATGGAGGATTGCAAACCCTGCCGGAAGAGAATACTCCTTCTACTCATCATACATAAAACCTATACACGTATTGACTACTTCCTAATGGACACTAAATTAATACCCTTCACAACTAACCCTAAATACCATAATAGTATCATTTCCGATCATTATCCATTACCTTCTCCTTAAAACTAGAAGGAATGTTTAATAAAAAATCGTTCTGGAGGTTTAATCCTCAAATACTAAATAAATACTGTTGTAAATACTTAAAACAACAGATGGAACTCTTTTTTGAGACCAATGATACCCCAGACATATCGCCCTCCCTGTTATGGGAATCTTTTAATGCTTTTATTAGAGGTTCTATCATTTCATACCAAGCTTATCAAAATAAAAAGAATAGGATGGAACAATTGCAACTAGAAGAACAGATCAGCCAACTTGTTTTAGAAAACGCGATAGATCCAACTATAGATAAACACAACAAGATAGCAATATTGAAATTTAAACTAAACCAAATTTTATCTGCAAGAGTTATTAGATTATTTCAAATTACAAAACAGGAAAATTTCGAATTCGGCGACAAACCTCACAAACTTTTAGCATGCCAGCTGAGAAATGTTGAAAAGGACCAGACTATTCTAAAAATTAAATCAGATAAAGGTGAACTGTTAACGCTTCCAAAATACATTAATGAAAGATTTCCCCAATTTTATCAACACTTATATACATCCAAAACATCAACAGAAAGCAGAAAAATTACAAACTTTCTGGACAACTGTAAACTTCCAACACTTAATCCACTGGAACAAGAGGAATTAGGAGCACAGATTTCAATTAAAGAAATAGAAGAGACAATCAATTCACTGAAGAATGGTAAAACACCAGCACCAGACGGGTTCAGTAACGAATTTTATAAAAGATTTTATGAGGTAATTTCACCACGTTTACACAATCTTTATACATACGCATTTAATGAACAGACATTACCACAAATACTAGCTGAATCAATTATCACACTTATACCCAAAAAATATAAAGATCTAGAAGACCCGGGATCATACAGAGCAATCGCCCTGCTAAATACAGATCAGAAAATACTAGCAAAAACTTTGGCAAGAAGATTAAGTAAATACGTTAATAAATTAATACATTCAGATCAAACGGGGTTTATACCCAAAAGACATTTGTTTAATAATTTGAGACGCCTCTTTTTAACATAGTGTACTCATACTGAACTAAAGAAGAAGACTTTCAATTATTTCATTAGATGCAGAAAAAGCATTTGACCAAGTAGAATAGAAGTACCTTTTCACAGTACTGCAAAAATTTAGGATGGGAGAGAATTTTATTTCATGGATAAAATTATTGTATGTATGGCTGACTGCCAGAATGCTGACCAACCACAAACTTTCTCCGAAATTTCAGCTATCCAGGGGCAATAGACAGGTATGTGCATTACCATCCCTGTTATTTGCCCTTGTGGTTGAACCCTTAGCGGAAAGTATAAGAGTACATCTGAACATTCACGGCTATAATACTAAACATTCCAATAATAAAATATCATGATATGCAGATGATGTATTATTATATATCACCAATTCCCAAGTTAGCATTCCAAATATATTAAATCTTATAGAGGAATTCGGCTCCTTTTCAGGATATAGAATAAACTGGAACAAAAGTGAAATTATGGCACTAAAACCTCAAGAGCCGACACACCTTTTAAAATTCCCTTTCAGAATTGCTATGGAAAAATTTAAATTTCTGGAAGTTCAGGTAACCAGAAAATATACTTCTTTATTCAACACAAACTTCCCGCCTATAGTTACTAAATTTAATGCTCTTATTCAATTCTGGGAAACACTTCCGATGTCTCTAATAGGCAAAGTAAATGCTATAAAAATGATCTTCCTCACACAAATCCTCTATTTATTTCAATCAATACCGATATACCTATCTAAATTTATTTTTTTTAATCTTGATTCTCGGATTACAAACTTTATATGGGATTATAAAACACATAGAATTCATAAACGACATCTATGCAAACCCAAAGAAACGGGCGGATTGACTCCCCAATTTCATATACTATTATTGGGCAACGAATATTAAAAATGTAATTTATTGGCTGGATAACGCATGCCAACAGGTAGACTGGTTAATAATGGAGAGAGAGGATTGCTTGCCTTTTAATATAGGCGCGATTCTTCTCACCCCAACAAAGTTGAAGAACACACTATATGATAAATATCCGATTATTCACAGCACTATACGAATCTGGAGACAAGTAAAATCAACTTTTAAACTAATAGGCTGTGGGCCGTGCATCAAAAATGTGTCTAGAAATCAGTTTTCGTTACCCAAGTCACCAAACTACATGAAATTTTACACAGATTTAGATGAAATATAATTGAGAAGGATGGCATAACTCGTCATTGCCGAATGTTGCACATTAATTAATTCAACTAATTAGAAAATGAGATCGGGAAAGTGAGCACCATCTAGTGGCCAATGCCCATATTACACCATGGGCAGCCTATTTCCGTGTTGCAGTCCATTTAAACTATATATCATTATACCTATATTCCAGATAGTAATATAGGTATAATAATATTAAATTTTGGTATATTAATAATATATAATATATTATTATACCTATATATATTCCAGATAGATATATTCCTCCGTTTTCCTGGAAACGGCCGCTACGGACGGCACTATGTACACCCCCCGCCCGCGGCTCCGCATTCGCGAATTGCCCGCTTTTTAATTGAGACCGCGGCTTCACTATGTTAAATACATACGCCCCGTGATCGGAGCACCTTTTCCCTGGTAAATTATCGCAGGCAGCTCCAAGATTAGATGATTAAGACTTATTACTCTACAACAAGCTGGCATTAGTGAAAAATTTTAATTTACCTTGCTATTGATATATATAGTTTAGGCCCTCAACTTCATGAATGAATGAATAAGTGAATGAGTGAATATATGATTGAATGAGTAAATGAATGAATGTATGAATTAATTAATTAATTAATTGATTTAGTGAGTGAGTGAGTGAGTGAGTGAGTGAGTGAGTGAGTGAGTGAGTGAGTGAAGGAATGCATGAGTGAATGAATGAGTGAATGAGTGAATGTACAGCCTCCAAATCTAATTTTTTTCACATTATAAAGGGTGCAATTAAATTAATTAAAGTCCATACAGATTCATTTTCATGAATTCAGACTTTAGATCTTACCTTTCAGTTTGAGTTGATTCACAAAGTTTCACAACTTTCTGCTCAGCAGGGACTTTGCTTTCAAGACTTTCTTCCACTTCTATCCACTTAGCTGCAACTTTTCAGACTTCTTAATGCGTTTCTCACTAAGTTCAATTACCCATCTGCAAGTTTCCACGACAAAGAACCTTCATCGGAATCTCCAGTAAAACAGGCAGCAGTGAAGCCCTCTCAGCCTGAAACAAAGCGCGTGATTGGCCAACTGGCAGACAACTCAATGTTAAACGTGCTTTGATTGGACTAGAAATACCTGAAATTTTTTCCGTTTTTTTCTCTAATTTAATAAAAATGTGCAATTCTTGTTCATGACGAGTTTCAGGGGTAATTTATATAATTTTTTTACACAATATGTGAACATTTCATGTAGTTCTGTGACTTGGGTCACGAAACACTGGAATAAAGCTCCTCGGCCCACAGCCTATAAGAAATTTATCTCTACTTTCACCAATAGCTAATAACCCTTCGTTTAAGCCATCTATTATAGATAAAACATTTACTTATTGGGAAAGACTAGGAATTAAAACACTTGTAGTTCTCTATGAGATGGGAAATCTTCTGTCATTTCAGAACTTACAGTCGAAATACAATCTGAAAGGTAATCAATATTTTAGATATCTTCAAATTCGAGATTATTTGAAAACGTATACCCATGACTATCAAACTCTGCTGCCAGATATATTATACGAAGGTATGAATAGAAACTCAGAGTCAAACAATCTAACATCATACTTGTATAATACCTAAATATAACATCATACTTGTATAATACCTAAATATAGAAATAGGCCTAAAAATTTTCAAAGGCAGATGGGAAAAAAATCTTTTATATATACACAATTGTTCGATAAATGTTAGACACATTTTAATCCAATTTAAAACATTGCACAGACTCTACTACACAAAGACTAAACTGAATAAGAATTGTTCAAATGTATCTCCTATTTGTGATAAATGACTCCTTCAAGAAGCAATTAACACATTCCTTTGCCTCTTGCAAAATAGTACATAACTTTTGGAAAGGAATTTTTGAAATGTTCTCAAAAACATTAAAAACAAAACTGGACCCCCAAATGGAACTGATTATTTTCAGAACATCAGAAGGCTGCCCTGAGTTATCAATATTTCAAATACGTTTCCTTAATTATGGCCTGTTAACGGCGAAAAAACGTATACTTAAATTTTGGAAAAATACATCTGCCCCTACTCTTAAAATGTGGATTACACACTTGTCTGAGACGCTACATCTTGAAAATATGAGACTTGTCTTAGCAGGAAAACCAGAGCAATTTTCGAAGACATGGATTCCATTCATTGATTCATTACAAGGATAGTATGGTGCAACACAACTTCGGAATTAAACCGACTTACGGGTTGGGTGATGGGTGGGGAGAGATATGAAGCACTTTTTGTTTTTCTTTCTGTTTTTGGCTTTTTTATTTCTTTATGTTTTTCTCATTTCTTTTACTTACTCACTCTTCGACTACACCTATTTGGTAGTCTAGGGGTTCTATTCTTACACATTCACGTTCCCTTTCATTTTCTCTCTTGCTTTTTCTCTCGTTTTCTATTTCATCTTAGCTAAAAATTAAAATTGAAGCTGTACAATAAATATATTATGTCATATGTCGCGGTTTATATTTTTGTACACTGCTACTAATAAAAAATTAAAAAATTAAAATAATAATAATTTTAATTTAAAAAATTTAAAAATACATTTTTTTTCATCATGCGTGTCTTTCAGAAAACTATTCAATGCCAGTTTACAATTCCACTTAAATTTCCATGGGCCCAACAATGTCACCGATGTCCCAGTTCTTCATTGCAACCATGTTTCATATACACTAGGCGCAATCATCTCATGTTAGTGCTTGTCAAATTTAACATTCATACAGTGCGTGTGTTAGTGAATTAAACTCATTGAACTGCTGTTGCCATTTAACACCTTGATCACAAAGTAAGTTTTTGTTTCTTCATTATATTTTATGCCTTAGATCCACGACTTACATTATTTTCACATTACGGGTCGGGTGCCACCAAGAGGTTGTGTGTATTCAACATGGAATATAGTGCACTGAATGACGTGGTATATACAGGAGTAAGTACAAATAGCATGCTAGCACCTGTAAAAATATGGATTCCATTTCATTCTTGCATTAACATAATACCTTAAATTTTCAAAACCTATCAATTACATCCTTGAAAACACATAACAATTGGTCATCCACATCACTGGGAAATAGAGAACTCCAGCAATCTTTCATCCTCTGCACAAATTAATTTCTCATATCTGTCCAAAATGGTTGACCCCATAATGATGAGTTTTTCCCCATTATTATAGACCTTCTGCTGCAGGATGCTGCCTTTCAGCAATTAATCTGCCACCAGCTCACAGTCTTTTATAAATCCAAAGAGATCATCTCTAAGTCATGTAAACTTCAATGTGTTCTGGCCAAAGTGAAGACATAGTGAATAACAGCACCAGTTCAAGGACAGTAGGGGGCGCCGTACGATTGGCAGCCCACCAAAAGTCGGTTTGTTTTTTCATCTTTTTTTCAATTTTTAGTGTGTGTCAAGTTCATGTAAATGTTCCCTGGTTTGTTTTATGTGGGGGGAGTAAGCGGGGGGAGGGGTCGGGGGAACTTTTTTTTTCCATTTCTTACCTTGCCGGAGAAGCGATGAATTTTCGGATCGAATTCTCCGGTCGCTCTGCGGCCTACCATCGATGGAGCTGGAGACCTAGGACTGACCTTGGGCCCCACCGCGGGGCATGGACTTACATCGGAGTCGATCCCTTGCCTGCGATCGCTCCAACCACGGCCGGTGCACTTTACATCGGAAACCAACAGTCTTGGGAGAGGCCATGAATGTCGGGATCTCCAATGTCGAGGAAGGTTTGACCAGCACCGTGTGAGGTTCGATCGTCCGGTGCGGGGGAGCTGACATCCCCCCGCTATAGGAGCAGATCGCCTCGATGCAGAGGGCCCACCACCGGCTACAGGAGTCAAAATCATTCCGTCAATGGAGGGCTCGAGCCCCCCGACCACGGGAGAACAAAGGGAAGAGATTTAACTTTTTTTCGCCTTCCATCACAGAGAGGAATATGGAGGAGTTACTGTGATGGGTGTTTATGTTAAAATGTGTTTAGTGTGTTCCTTTGCTTTTTATTTGTATGATTGACTTGGCAAATGAAATTCCTCATATGTTGCAAAACATACTAGGCTAATAAAGTATTATTGTGATTGTGATTGTAAGGGATGAGTAATAATTGTTAGCCTTGCCAGAAATACTCACATCCTAAAAAGTAAACAGAAAATTAATTTGCGTCATTTATCTTCAAAGGATGTGGCCCTCATCCCAGAGATCAATTCAGTGAATAAATACAGAGCTGACTCCAGAATAAGTCTATTCTTCATGAGAACATGAGAACAGAGAACAACAGAAATCCTTATTCGCAAGATTTCTTCCAGCCACATTTCAATAAAGGCCACGGAGTATATGTTTTCTGTGGTTGATTGCTGAACCGCATGTTTTCTTCCTGTCAACCAGCACAAAATCCCCTTGCACACCAAATGTTCTAACTTCTCATCATTTAAGAAGTACATTGTACCCCAGCATTAGGTTTAGTTTAGTTTAGTGTATTGTCACGTGACGGAGGTACAGTGAAAAGCTTTTGTTGCGTGCTAACCAAACAGCGGAAAGACAATACATGATTACAATTGATCCATCCACAGTGTACAGATACATGATGAAGGGAATAACGTGTAGTGCAAGATAAAGTCCAGTAAAGTCCGATCAAAGATAGTCCGAGAGTCTCCAATGAGGTCGATAGTAGGAAGGAACTGCGGATGCTGGTCCACACCGAAGATAGACACAAAATGCTGGAGTAACTCAATGGGATAGGCAGCACTCTGGAGAAAAGGAATGAGTGACGTTTTGGGTCACGCCCCTTCTTCAGACCGAGTCAGGGGAGAGGGAAACTAGAGATATGCAAGGGTACAACAGTACAAATTTAGCCTAATTCTCCAACAAGTTTCACTGTCCTCGTGATTGATTTAATTGTTTGTATGCTTCATTGTCAACTTCCCCTCAGCCATCAATGAACCATTGTATATTTCCTTGATATTTGCCTGCTTTGATCTGTCCTTTTCACACCTTACATTCTCTTTGTACCCTTCCACATCTCTAGTTTCCCTTTCCCCTGACTCTCCGTCTGAAGAAAGGTCTCGACCAGAAATGTCACCCATTCCTTCCCTCCACAGAAAACTGCCTGTCCTGCTGAGTTACTCCAGCTTTTTGTGTCTATCTAAGGTCAATATTAGCTCAGGACTGCTCTCTAGTTGTTGGTGGGAAGGTTCAGTTGCCTGATTACAACTGGGAAGGAACTGTCTCTGAATCTGGAGGTGTGCGTTTTCACACTTCTAGACCTTTTTCACGATGGGAGAGGGCAGAAGAGGAAGTGGCCAGTGTGCGACTCGTCCTTGATTATGCTGGTGCCCTGGCCGAGGAAGCGTGGGATATAAATGGAGTCAATGAAATGGAGGTTGGTTTGTTTGATGGTCTGGGTTGCGTCCCTAATTCTCTACAATTTCTTGCGGTCTTGGATGGAACTGTTCCCAAAACATGCTGTAATGCTTCCCGATAAAATACATTCTACAGCACTTTGGAGGAGTTGCATTCCTAGTAAACCATTCGTTTAGTGATTTTTCTGTCACACAAATACATTTTCCATCCTCCATTGAATCCCATATTAAAAGTGGAAAAACATCCCAACAGAAACATCTTCCTGCCCACAAACAATGAAGTACTGTGCTCGCACACACCCACGCAAAGACTGGTCACCAGGATAATCCAGAGACTGTCAGCGACACCTCTTCAAGCCTGAAGCTGAACTACCTGGAAGAAAACTGTACTGTCAGCACCTCATCTCAAGGCAAGGATGAACTGCAAGAAGATGCCTGAGATCACCACACCTCCTCCTTGGAATACCAGAATTAAGTTGCTGGGATAATCCCGAGATTGCCAGTGTCATTGCACATGTGCTCCGATTGTGGGGACAGCGCCCCAATGAGGTTCTGAACTTTCTTGCCACTGTAAATAGAATACACCAGCTGGGACTAGTGTAGCTGGGGCATGTTGGCTGGTGTGGGCAAGTTGGGCTGAAGAGCCTATTGCCACACTGTTTGACTCCATGACTCTAATTCATGTGAGTTTATCCTACTGTGAATGTCGGTGTGGTCACTGTTCAACCCGGCATCAAACACCGACTTCACAATTCTTAGATCCCTCTGTTCTACAATGCTCCCCAGGGCCCTACTGCTCACTATGAAGGCCCTGCTCTGGTTTGATGCCCCAAACATGCGACACCTCACACTTATCTCAATTAAACTGCATTAGGCATTCCTTTGCCCATTTGCTCAACTGATCAAGATCCCATTGTAATTCTTGATACCCATCTTTACTGTCTATGATATCACGCATTTTAGTGTCATTTGAAAACTTACTAATCTTGCCTTGTACATTCTCTTCCTAATAGTTGAAATAGATGACAAACAGCAACGTACCCAACATTGATCCCCGAGGCACACCACTAGTCGCAGGCATCCAGTCTGATAAGCAATCTTCTACCACCATACTCTGCTTCCCACCATGAAGCCAGTTCTGTATCTAATTAGCTAGCTTCCCTGGATCCTGTGTTTGTTAAATATTATACAAAATGCTGATGAAACATTGGGGTGAGTATCCATGATTAAATTAAAATATCATAAATATATTGTCTCAGTTTAATTTCTCTTACATGAATAAATATTAATTTAAGTAAATTGCAACCTATTTGCCTGAAAATAATTAGAAAGAGATAGCTTGCTAACCAGCACATTGTTTTAATACTGATAAAATCGATTTTGACCTTTTGTCATGAGGCATAACATTTTCTGAGTATTTTATAGTGGGTGTGGGTGTGGCTTAATACATTTGCATGGTTTCAGTTTGTCAGAGCTTTTAGCCTATGTTTCGGTGGGATTCTGACGTTGAAGCATTCAGACATAATCCCGCAGATGGTGGTTCCGCACTACTGGCTCCACAGCCAAACAAATACACCAAATGTGCCCAAACCAGCCTTCACCGCCCTATCTAATTGAAAGATGAAATATGAAGGTAATCTTGCCAATAATATAAAAGAGGACAATAAATGTTTCTTCATATTTATAAAGTGTAAACCTCGGCCATCCAATATTGGGTAATAACACAGATAATAACTAGCTTCGCAATTCAGAACAGGGATCTTACAGATCCTTTTCTCATAATTATTTTATCCTTCAATCGGCCCTTAATGGTACTTTTCTCAAACTCAAAGGGGATCCACCAACACATCCCACACCGATTCCCCCACCAACCCCACATATATCCCAGGCTTCAACCACCAGCGCTTCCTCCTTACCCTACACTCCATGCCCACCTTTAGACCCATGGAGGGTGTCACGGTGGCTCAGTGGTTGAGTTGCTGCCTTTCAGCCCCCGAGACCTGGGTTCAATCCTGACTACGTGTGCTGTCTGTATGGAGAATGTACGTTCTCCCCGTGACCTACGTGAGTTTTCTTCGGGAGCTTCAGTTTCCTCCCACACTACAAATACATACAGGTTTGTTGGTTAATTGGCTTGGTATAATTGGAAGTTGTCCTTATTGTGTGTAAGATAGTGCTAATGTGCGGGGATCACTGGTCAGCACGGACCCGCTGGGCCCAAGGCCCTGTTCCGCGCTGGAGCTCTAAACTAAACTGAACTATATTGCAACATCCAAGAAATAGCAGCTAAGCTCTTGGAATTTCTCAGCCATTGAATTTCTAAGGACATCTTACCAGGTACAATATCATTCAAATCTCAAAAGCAAAATGTTGAAAAACAATGTGCTCTGATTTTTTAGCAGATCAGGCATCATCTGTGGAAAAATGAACTAATCCCGATGCAAGATTATTGACTGCAAAATGAAAGCACTCCACAGATGTTATTTTACATGCTAAATATTGCAGCTTTCAATATGTACTTCAGCAATCAGATCCCTACGTTTAGGTTGCCTGCAACGGTAGTAATGAAATCAATTGCTATGTTGCCATCCAGGTGAATAGGTTTCCACACTCAGTATGCAGTGTCAAAAACAGACACCGTCTTAGGTTGCCTGCAACTCCAAGTCTGTTCATGTTGCGCACCCATTCAGTCAGTCGGTATCTGCATAGTTTCACTCAGCTATGTGCCACAGAGTAGGGATTTTGATCCACCTATTAGATTTGTAATAAGGTCCCAATCACCTCATTGCTTTTATAAATGTTCCTAGGTCACTCGGTCGCTTCCCGTGGTGCATCCATCCTCTAAATAAAGTCAACAATTAATTGGCAGTACAGGTGCACAACCTTTTATCCGAAGATCCAAATAACGAAAACCTCCGAATAGCGACATTTTTTCGGTCCTTGAAGAAAGGTCCTTGAAAACGTTCACCGAGGGCGGCCCGCAGAGGTGACAGCGGAACCTCCGGTCGGTCCTCGAAGAAAGGGGAACTAAATCCCCATTCATAAAAGAGAAGGTGAGGGTATATTGCGCGGGAGGGTTAATAATTGACAATATGCTGCTACCTGCCAGCTGAGTTAAAAAGTTCCCACGGTAGACTCACGATACACAGTGTATCGTGAGTCTTGCGTGGGAACTTTTTAACTCAGCGTGCAGGCAGCAGTAGATTGTCGCTCCCTTCAGTTTCACCCCACCTACACCCCTCTGCTTCCCGGCCATGTGTGTGACCCCTTCCCTCCCCTCGCCAGCTCCCCGCTCATTGCACCGGCGCGGGGGCTTTGTACTGTCTTCACGTCACGATGCTAGCAGCACAGTGCCAGTCACCGGAGACATCAGGACCAACGGAACACCGACCCCCAGGCCCACTGCAAGCACGGAGATCCCAGATCAGCAACTCCAGCCCAGCCCCGTTCCAACTCCAGAGGAACACGTATGGGCAGAAGCTGATGGTGTGCAAGGGGTACGTCTTGTTCTTGGGGTTGCGCAGCTCGGGCTGTGGGCGAACTGCCACTTGTCGCCATAGCGGCCCATCGGGGAGCGGATTCCTCTGGAGTTGGAGGGGGAGGGGGGTATTGTGCTGTTTGATCGCCCCCTACTATTCCAGGGACAGGGAGACAGGACGTTCACCGAGGGCGGCCCGCAGAGGTGACAGTGGAACCTCCGGTCGGTCCTCGAAGAAAGGGGAACTAAATCCCCATCCATAAGAGAGAAGGTGAGGGTATATTGCGCGGGTGGGTTAATAATTGACAATATGCTGCTACCTGCCCGCTGAGTAAAAAACTTTTTAACTCAGCGGGCAGGCAGCAGCAGATTGTCGCTCCCTTCAGTTTCACCCCACCTACACCCCTCTGCTTCCCAGCCATGTGTGTGACCCCATCCCTCCCCTCTCCAGCTCCCCGCTCATTGCACCGGCGCGGGGGCTTTGTACTGTTTTCACGTCGGCGATGGCAGCAGTTCAGTACAGTCACCGGAGACGTCAGGACCAATTGGACGTCGACCATCAGCCCACCGCAAGCACTGAGAACCCAGAGACCCACGGCCAACAGCAGCCCAGCCCAGCCCTGCTCCAACTACAGAGGAACCTGGGTTGCGGATGACGGGGCGCAGCTCGGGGCATCGTAGGGGCCCATCGGGGAGCGGGTTCCTGTTGGTCCTGACGTCTCCGGGCACCTGCTATCCTCCGGGAACTGTACCCCCCTTGCAGGAGAGTGGGGTTGTTTGCAGTTGCAGAGGGAGGGGGCAAGGGCGGTACAGTTCCCAGTCTCAGCTCCAGTCCAGGGGGGTGGCCGGAGACGTCAGAACCAACGGGACAGCGACCCCCAGGCCCACTGCAAGCACGGAGATCCCAGAGACCCACAGCCAGCAGCAACTGCAGCCCAGCCCCGCTCCAACTCCAGAGGAACACGTAGGGGCAGAAGCTGATGGTGTGCAAGGTGTTCTTGGGGTGGCACAGCTCGGGCTGTGGGCAAACTGCCACTTGTCGCCGTAGCGGCCCATCGGGGAGCGGATTCCTCTGGAGTTTGGAGGGGGAGGGGGGGGTATTGTGCTGTTTGATCGCCCCCTACTATCCCAGGGACAGGGAGACACTGCGGCTTTTTAGACTGGTGGGCAATCACTTCCAAAGTTCTGCCCACACAGTCAGTACACCTCTCCTACACTGCATTTCATACAAACATTTATTCTGCAAGAAAAAATGACATTGAAGACTCAAACTCGCGACCGAGTAACTGCCGGGATCAAGGCGCAAACTCGCGACCTTGCGGATATGAGCCGAACACTCTACCACTGAGCCAGCCATTAAAATCTACGCTAAAAAATTTCCATTCCGAAGACCGACAAATTCTGAATTACGAAAAGTGTCTGGTCCCAAGGCTTTCGGATAAAAGGTTGTGCACCTGTAGAAGATAAATCCATTCACCTGCCTGTTGCTGTGAGGCAGTGGCAGATTAATGTCCCTGTCCCACGTAGAAAACCTGAACGGAAACCTCCGGCAATTATTTCAAAAAATTGTAAACCGGCCGCGACTAAAAATAGGTTGCCGTTTTAAAAGGTCTTACCTTCCACTACCTGCAACCTCCGGCAACCATCTGCAACCGATGCTAGTTGAAGGTGGTTGCTGGAGGTTGCAGGTAGTGGAGGCTACCTGCAACCTCTGTCAACTAGCATCACAACCGGCTTTGACTAATAAATTACCGATTTTTAAAACGGCAACCTATTTTTAGTCGCGGCCGGTTTTGAATTTTTTAAAATAATTGCCGGAATATAGAAGAAGCGGAAACCACTTTCGACCATTAGGGAGACTGACAAAAACCGCACGAAACCTTGGGTTGGGCGCAAAGTCTCCAGAGGTTTCCGTTTAGGTTTTCTAAGTGGGACAGGGGCATAAATCAACCACATTTTTCTTGATGGCAGAACGGTAGAAATTAAAAACAACTTTTGCCTCAATAATTGATTTATTATTAGAACAATACAAATACTCCACTAAATATTTTCAATAATCCCAAACTGCTATAAAATTCATGACTTTAATAAAGATTGTTAACAAATCGGGTACAAGATTCAGATACAACTGCTTATCAGTTTTGAGACCAGCTATTATAAAGCACTAGTAGGCATATTAACATATCATTTTAAATGTTCCAACATCAGATCAACACGCAAATCTGAATATTTAACACAACCTTTCACACTCTGTATTGATGTAGAAAAGATGCCACAACTGTTATCCAACAATTACATAATGACATGGTGGTACCTGGACACATAATCCATTCTTTTTTTATCTCACCAAATAATTTAAAATCAGAAATGTTTAAAGAGGTATTTTTAAATTGCAGTTTTCATACATTTATTACAATAGCCTGTTTAAAATAATTTTCAAACTTTAATTCTTTTTAGTTTTGAAAAGATATGGATAGGTAGAGAGAACTGTTTGGAATGTAAATAAAATCCTCTTTTTAGTTTAAGTTTAGTTTATAGATATAGCGCGGAACCAGGCCCTTTGGACCACCGAGTCCGCACCGACCAGCAATCCCCGCACATTAACACGATTCTACACACACTACGGACAATTTATATTTATACCAAGCCAATTAACCTATAAACCTATATGTCTTTGGAGCATGGGAGGAAATCGAAGATCTCGGAGAAAACCCACGCAGGTCACGGAGAGAACGTACCAACTCTGTACAGACAAGCACCCGTAGTCTGGATCAAACCTGGGTCTCTGGCGCTGTAAGGTAGCAACTCTACCACTGCGCCACCATGCCGCCCTATGCTTTTCCATGTGCAAATAATGGAAAATAGATTAAATAACAGCAGTGCAATATTTACTGTTTACAGGGTCTTTAATTCAAAAATGAGAAAATAACCTTGCAGATTTGACTAAATAAAAAATCTGTTTAAGCACGTACACTACAAATAAGTATCTGAGGTAGTAAAGATACATAAGGCAGACAGTATTGTTTGAAAGGCAGATTTCATAAAACATTTAAAAGATACAAGTACAAATGGCAATTTTAACATGATAATAACATAAATAACTTTCAACAGCTTGTGACCTGCAGGCAATATAATTTTTAAAAAATAGAATCAAACATCTTTATACCGTGTTTCACACCAAATAACAGGATGTAAATCTGCTAGCTTATTTTCCAAAGGCACTTCATAATCTCTGTTGTGTATCCCATCTATGCACACAGTATGTGTAGGAAGGAGCTGCAGATGCTGGTTTACACCAAAGATAGCCACAAAATTCTGGAGTAACTCAGCGGGAAAGGCAGCATCTCTGGATAGAAGGAAGGGATGACGTTTTGGGTTGAGACCCTTCCCCACAGTATGATGTTTTTTCTTGAGAATTGATTCAATTACTTTAAAACTGTGTGTGAAAGCATGATTTATACATTCTATTTTGTCATTTAGGGAAATAATTGGAGTTGTGCTTGAGACTGTTGTGAAATGAAGTCACAACATGAACACAACCCCTTAGACACTGCTGAGGCCTGTTCAAAAAGGGGGCCTCAGGCCATATCCATGCAGATGCTAATCAATTATTAAAATGCAGCTCAAACAAAAAATCATCTGTTTCTACACTGAGACATCCTGCAGATAGTCATCTAGAAGGAGTGGATGGTAAAATGAAGGGGGGGGGGAATAAAATGAAGAGGCAAACTTGAGCTTTCAATTATCAATAATACACAAGAAAAAAAACTCTGAATCCACTTGCTTGAACAGGTATACAACTACTAGTTATGCAGCGGAAGACCCAAAGTCAACTGGACAGGGCATGCAAGGGACAAGTGCTGTTCAATTGATAACGACTTTATTACGAGCCCAAGCAAACATTAGGACATCGTTGCCTATTCAAGGCTCAAATCAGTTGACACTCTAATATTTAGAACCTACCGATTTCTACTTCTGGTAGAGATAAGATGTGAGAATTTCTCTGCTAAATGTTCAGCCAAAATATGAATGTAATGAGTTGCAATATCTCTCACATGGATTGTACAAGCTGATCACTCTACCAATAATACATTATTATCACCAATTTATTTCCTGGCCTGCAGGAATAACTGCCAGATTCTCAAGGCATTAGATTAGTTCAACCTAATCATGGTTTTCACTTTGAAAAACACCTTCATTTTTTGGGTTGTGTTATTGAGTTAGCAGCATTCTGTTAGAATCGCAGTTTTACAATTGTAAATTTTGCTTACGGGGCAGTTCCATTATTAATGTAATTATGGTGTATGCGATTTTAACCTTCTGCATTACTCTTTTTCATGACATGGTACTGATTTTTTTGGTTTGCAATGGATAGAATTCTTTCTGCCAATATCCTAACACAGCGGAAAAAAAACCCTGCACAGGAAATAGTTGAAACACTTTTCTTTGCTTCTTCCAAGTCCTGCCTTAAACGTGGTTACTTTTGACCAGAATCAAATGATTGCAAATATTCTGAATGCTTTGGCTCCAGGTGGATTTTTCAGGCTAAAAAGGAAAAATGAATTTAAATATTAGAACATACTCTCTTTCAATAATCGATTTCAAATAAACAACATCCTATTCTTAGTCGTGAATAATCTTGTTTTTGGCTGCTTAAAGAGGTTGACTTTTTTTAATAAAAAGTATTGAAAAAAAAAATGCTTTTGACTAATGTGTCTAAAATATTGTACATATGGTGCATTGCACAGAGGGAATTCACATCCCTTGTCATTTCCTGGAGCTAGTCCTAAATAAAAAGTGTGAACGTGGCATTTGTGGTACAGAATGAAGATAGTTGACAGCAGTTCATCATAGTGACTGATGGAGAAAGACTCAGTTTCTGCTGCTCGGAAGGTTTGGGCAGAGCCTGAAAATACATTCTGTTCACTGCTGTTTATAACCAAAGCTGATATATTTATGTAAAAGGGAGTTATTTCAAAATGAGCTACCTCAGCCAGGTATGCTGAAAGGAAGATTTAAAAACACTGATCAGAATGAGGGTATTTATGGTGCTGTCAGTGATCTTTCACCCTCCCCATCCCCATCAAGAAACTTCTACTGTACTGGATAGAACCTCTCAATAAGTATATCTTCACTGTCACAACAAAGTAGATTCCTAGGGACATCTACAATGATATTAACAATTTAATCCTTTCTTGAATATTCTTTGTAGATAGAGCAATTTATACTTCATCTGTCATAATTAATTATAATGAACACATGCTTAGAATGATCATAGGAGTTTAAGGTCCTTGAACAACATGCGGCATCGCTTTATGTGCAGCAGGTCTTGGAATTCTTATCAGAATATAAACTCTGCAGATTTAAATAAATTCTGGACCAGGCCAACATTAATACTCAGGATCTTTATTATTATTATTATTATTAATAAATCCCAAAATTCTTCTGAACTATTTGCTGTTTGTCTATGAGGTCCAGACATTTTATAAACAAGAGTTATAAAAACAATATTTGTTGTGATGGAATAGTAAGCAGCTTTTAAGGGGATATGTTTTATCAGCTTACTGGAACCAGGCAGTTCTGCATACCATACCCTTCACTGAATTCATTAATTGCTTTGCTAACATTGGGATGGGACAGACTGTTTCAGCCGGTTTGTTTCACATACCAAATAATGGTTCAATAAGCTTTCTTGTTTCAAAATTTAACTTTGGCATCTGAATAAGTCTGCTGCTTTAGATTATTGTTCTAACCTTTCGGAGAATATTCCATTCTGGTACGTGCCAAAATAACGCTGCTTGTTCTCAACTGGCATTATATCAAGGTAACCTCCATCATAATTGCGAATGACCCCGGCATGTACCGCTGCTCTGCAAATACTGGATCTCTGTGGGAACATCAAAGTTAATAAAAAAATCAATATTAGAAATAAATTATGTCTCAATAGAACTTCACCCCTAATAACAATCACCACCCCAAATAATAATCAATAAGATTAAAATTATGTTAAACAAGTAAAATTAATGTTATAATGGAACTGTTGCCTGCATTTGGTATCTTAAATCTTCAATCAGGCGAATCCCGACTACCTGTTTTCTCCATTGGCAGAGCTTCCTCTTTTTCTTTTACATTACTGGTTTTTCCTGTTTTTCACCCTCTTGCAACTATGTAATATTCATTCAATTCTTAAACCAGCCACGCTCCGATGATTGTGATTTCCAAATCATCAATTCTACTCAGCATTGTACCTGGGACCAGGGACATTGAAAGAAATTCATTTCTCAAAGGACTTTTACAGTGAACAAAAATAATACTTCTGTAACCTTGTAGGTGGCTGAAAGATGGTGACTCTTTGCACAATTGTGTGTTGTATGCAAAACAAAGAATTTCATCGTACATAGGTACATGTGACAATAATAATAATTCATTCAGCGAACGTCCAGTTTGAACTATTTTTGTATATAGATACAAGAGATCTCATCAATAACATTTTTTGTGCAAAAATATTTATTGTGCTTGATAACAATCATTAAATGATTACACGATTAGCTGTTTCTTGAATGGAAACCAAGAGGCTTACTGCACGCCTACAAATGCTTATACTTGAAGAATATTTGATACAATGTTTTTAGCTAACATAACAACTAAGAAATAAGATCTTGTGAATCCTAACCAACGCATTTCAGTTTAGTACAAAGCACAAGCTTTCTGCACGTTACTAAAGTTAAAAGTGCTTTCAAAATGAAACACTGAAGTTCACACGAAAAGGTGGTTAAAAACAAAGATGCAGTCAGAATTTTCTGGATTAATTTCCCCTTGTATCAAGGCCTGTTATTTTATGTTTCTGCTCTAATACAACTCTGTTTGCCTACTTCAGAGACTTGCCTAATGCAGGAGCTTTAAATTAAAACCTGATCTGATCACTATTTTTTTTACCAAAACCACACGTAAAATCCTGGATGGTTGCAGCACAGTGGGATTGCAACTCAGTCGGAGATGATATCTTTTGACTAAGGTATTCATCCGAGTCCCACTCGCTCTTTTATGTGAAGTTAAAAGAACTAGAAAATTATAAAGAAGCCCATGGCTTAATCTTAGATTAGGAAGACCCAGATGGTGGTCATTCAAGAAATAGCCCATGGAAGAATTTTAGTAGGGACAGGAGGAACAACTCGCCATTCAAAGATAAACGCTGGGCATAGTGCAATAATAAAATAATTAAATATGATAAAGTAAAAGTCTTCAAATTTTAACATTATAGAGCTTAATTCCACTTTTACCTTAGAGAGCTTACACACAGCCAAGACAGGGATAAACGTTTAATGTTAATACAGTGAAGCCTTCAGTTCCAGTATCAGCCTCACATGGTGATCCGTTTATTAAAAACCCTTTTTTTTGTTAAATGATCACACTTGGCTCTACTTTGAGCCACAAACCCACATCCCATCTTCCACACACTGCTAGCTTGTCAACTGTGTCAGGCACATCACACAGACACATCATCAAACCTCCCTCAGGCCCAAAGCTGGCCACACAGTCTGGCACCATCAGTAGCAGCAAACCTGGTGTGGTGGTACAAGCATTGGCAGAGATAAGAATGATGTGGAGTATCATTGCTGTAGGCGCTGCCACACTCAGGCCAGCTTTGGGGCGAAGATCTCAGAAAATAAGCTGAAAATAAGTGGCCTGTCCCACTTTCCTGAGTTATTCACAAATTCTCCTGAGTTATTCACCGAGTTTTCATATTTGCAGAATGTTCGTAACAAGTCTGTAGGAGGCCGTTGGAGTCCGTGGATATATCGTAGCAGCTCGTTATGCCAGCCGTAGGTCCTCGGGGCATCAGGTAAGTTGGGACATTTTTTTCAGCATAATGAAAAATGCCCACGAGTAAAAAAATAGCCCCGGGTACCTACGGCTGGCATAACGAGCAACAGCAATATATCCACAGACTCCTACGGCCTCCTACCGACTCGTTACGAACATTCTGCGAGTTTGAAAACTCGGGAGAATTTGTGAATAACTCAGGAAAGTGGGACAGGCCCTTAACATGGCACTTCCGGAGCAGAGTTCACAAGCTACATTCACGATGAGGGAGAGTATTTTGCATTTGTATGTTCTTCATCTATTTTGTATGCATAATGTAATTCAGAATGCTGATTGGTTTGGCCTGTATTAACTAATCATTATTAAGTGGATACAGAGATGAACAGTGATCAAGGCATTGGAACTGTGGAAGAATGAATATGCATTTCTTTGTGTTTATTTTGGAGGTGCTAACTTTGCTGACACTTCAGAAATAATGATAATTCCTAATTTCCTTTCGAAGGTGGTGAGGAGCTGCCTTCTTAACCCACTGTGATGCTATATGGTAGAGCATTTCAGCTCATTGGCCCTGTGACAAGGAAGATGCAGTGGAATGCGTCATTCCATGGCAGAAGAGGTTGTGAGTTGGATGGTGTTCTGAGCCCAGACCTTGTATATGGGAAAGGCGGGAGTGCTCTGTAAGTTGCTACAGTATCTTTTGTAGATAGTACACACTTCACCCTTCGTACACAGGTTTCACAGCAGGGACTGGGCAGAATAATAGATAAAATGGTGTCAGTTAAGAAGATTGTTTATTCCTAGATGAAGTATAGCTTTAAATTGTGTTGAAAAGGCATGCATCCATGTAGTGAGGAGTATTCAATCAAAGTGCTAACATTCCTGGGAGCTGATAGAAATGCCTGAGGGACTAAGGATTCAGGATTTGCTGGGAATAGTCTCTGATATACTTTTATATTCACACATATTATATGTCTATTCCAAGTACGTTTCCAATCCATGGTAAACCCTAGGGTGTTGCTCATGGGAGATGCTTGCTCTTCACTGAGAGTTAAGATAAGTCTGCCCCACAAAAGCAACCAAAAATGGCCTGCTGTAAATGGCCTCCTATAATGCAGCTCTACAAATCTCTAGTAAGACCACACGGAGTACTATGTGCATTTTCAGTCATCTAGCTATAGGATGTCATTACCTTGGAAAGAGGTCAATTGAGATTCAGCAGGATGTTACCCGAGCTTGAGCTGCATGGATAGGTCAGATAGGCTGGGACAGCTTTATAATTATGATGATAACTGCAGTTATGGGTAGAGAGCAACAAACCATTATAAGTTGAATAAACCCCTCTGGTGTAGAAATGTGCCTGCAAGGCATTCTCCACACCGAAAACTATGTAATGTCATGGGTGGTTACATGGCTGATATTAAAAGAACACTGCTTTTCTTCACACAACCCGTCTCTAGTTAACAGTCAAGTGAACAGTGGTTAAACCATGTCTCCCAACAGCTTCCCCAATGGTATGGCACGATGACTGAAATCTAGTGATACATGACATGAATGCGACATGCAAGACTCTATTAGAATGCGCTAGGTGCTCTGGTCGTAATTTTCAGTATGCACGGTCAGAATGCACATATTGACAGGGAAACTCTATGGAGCTCCAGATTTCTATAACGTGCAATGGTGCCTCCAAGTGAATATGGTTGTGATCAATCCCCTTGCATCATTTGAAGCCTTCAATGTCTGTGATGTTTGAGAATACACTGCCTTGTGCTCTTTACTCAAAGAGAACACAAACCTAAACAGGAAAAATGTAGAAAAAAAAGCGCCACATTGGCTTTCCAGTCAATGTGGCGCTGTGGTTGCAACGGCACGCAGCAAGCGGCAGCCCTCAGTCACCACCTCCTTGAAGATTCAGAGTGTCAGAGCTCACTGTTGCCCGCACAACATGTGTTTCTTCAAGTGTCTAGTAGCAGGAGCCAGCCCATCTAAACCCCTCTCACTTTGCTGGGAGCCTTCTTTGCTCTTCATCCCCCCCCGTTCTCTTTAATATGTAGAGCCCCAACTCAAGTCGGTCCCTATTTGTGACAAAGGATAACTAGATAATTCATATCAGCTCCTGCTCAGTAATCTGTGCAGAGATTGCAGAATTTACATCTCACTCAAGTGGAAACATAGCTCCCTCCATTCAACTTAATATGTTGCACTAAGAGTCAGCTTTAAAGGCCCTGTCCCACTTTCCCGAGTTACTCACGAACTCTCCCGAGTGTTTCCCTTGATTCGAACTCTGAGAATTACGGTAATAGCCGTTCGTAGGTACTCAGGGCTATTTTTTTTTAAACTCGTGGACATTTCTCAACATGTTGAAAAAATGTCCCGACTTACCCGATGCCCCGATTTCCTACGGCTGGCATTACGAGCCGCTACAAAACATATACGGACTCCTACGAGCTCGTTACCGACATTACCCGAGTTCGAATCAAGGAGAAAACTCGGGAAAGTTCGTGAGTAACTCAGGAAAGTGGGATAGGACCTTAACTCTGCTTGGTTTACACATTGTATTGAATGGATTGTGGCAGCCCAAGGAAGTGCAAGCATTACATTAGAATTCTATGATGACCCACATCAAACTACATGTTCTATAATCTTCTGTATATGCATGCTGCTATGGTACCCAATTTGCTGAGTAGCAGAAGAATAAT
The DNA here is from genome assembly GCF_028641065.1 of Leucoraja erinaceus. Classification (NCBI taxonomy): domain Eukaryota; kingdom Metazoa; phylum Chordata; class Chondrichthyes; order Rajiformes; family Rajidae; genus Leucoraja; species Leucoraja erinaceus. Next base: position 66,394,444 of record NC_073380.1, on the reverse strand, counting down.
TCACAATTAAATGTACAAATAAACCACCATGGTAAGCAGCTCAAATACATATATATGCACACACATATACATACATGTATACATACATGTATACATACATGTATACGTATACATACATGTATATGTATATATCTATATTATATTATATATAAGAGAAACATTATTATATATAACTTTGTGAAATATTACAGAGTTATATAACATTGTGAATATATATATATATATATATTTATAATATATATATATATATATATATATATAATCAAAAACATGGTTTATGGCAAGTTTGCTAAAATAATATTTTCATTGACTGCCAGTGTTTCAAGGAGTTTGTGATTCAAAACTATAAAGTGTTGTTTGTGTCTGTAATTCTGGTGATAAAAGATTGTGCACCACAAATAAAATATTGGAATGCTTACTATAACAAATATCACTCAATAAAAAAGGATGAAATGTTGAGTTTAAAAGCTTTAAAAGTCTACCTTTATTACTGTGGTATTGTATTGGTGTGTAGGCATGTGTTGGATTTGCTCAAGTATTTAGAAGAGAAACATTACAGAGTTATATAACTTTGCAAAATAAGTGAGGTCTATTACATATCAGGCACAAATGTAAATGGGTGAGAATCAATTTTAAGGAGCATAATATATTGCAAATTAGGCAAATGCTGCACAGTGCATTAAAGTTAAGAAATGTGTTATTATAGTAGTAAATTTTTATTTTACCAAGCTGAGGTAATGTGGACCTGCCACTCGTAACATGACATAGTTTTACCACCCATGGATATATGACTTACTTTCCCTCATTAAATTAGTTCTGGAAAGGATGGCATCACTGTAGGACTGTTGTTCTTTGTACCTCTACTGTAACATTTTCCACAGAATTTTGGCAAACAAAAACTAATAATAAATAAATATCAGTTTGTTTTTTGACTCCAATTTCTCTGGAAGGGTTTGTAGCTCAAACACGAGCCATAGCTGGTTCCAGTGGTGGCATCTTTCCTAGAATATACTGTACGGAACTCTTGGATCATCAAAGCACTTTTTTCTAAATTATAACATGGATCATTCCAAAAATCACAGCAGTATTTTGCCTAGAAACTCACCACAGGATAGAGCTAGAAATGTGTGACTCTTGGTCAGATAAAACCAGGTACGTGGAAATGAGGATAAGATATTTAGCCCCCTCCACCCCCAATTAGGTCAAGAACAGAAATCATTAAGATCCAAGGCTATCCTAAGTCCAATTAAATTGTAATATATCTGAGTAGTAAGTTTCAAAGCTGCCATTTAAGTCTCTCAGTGTTTATAGACTGTTCCTTTATAGAGCAATAAAAGGAAGAATACCAGTCCAAATGCTCCTGGTTCTACAGAGAATGCTCCACAACACTCAGTGTGGAACTTTGGCTCCCATGTGTGGTGGTATGGGCAGTAACATTGGTGTGTGACCAGTGATATTATTAACAGTCAGGCACAATTACCATTTTATGATCAGGAAAATTTCACAGCGAAATGTTTGCAAGGATGATCTACAAGGCTGAACTCAAAACATAAAACATAAGCACTTTGCCATCCAATTTCTCAGCAAATATACCCAATTAATCTCTATCATCGTTTGGGAGGAGAAGCTTTACTCATCTTCCTCTGAAAGACATCCCTAACTTTCAAACAATAGACCATTATCCAAGATAATAGTTAATATTTCTACTACACCAATTCCTACTAATCGAGTCCATGTCACAAGATTAGAAATTGTTCAGCCAGAGCTGGGCACACGTCTCGGCATCTGCATACAATGGTATTTTGCGCTTTTTGTGCTTCTTGTGCATGGTGGTGGAAAGATTGGTGGAAACAGGGCCGCAACGTGAACGCTCTTTCCTTGACCCCCCTACTATTGTTAAAAATATCTTCATGCAAAGCATCAAATAATCCTTTGAATTTCTGGAAGTACAACACTGTGTGCAACTTTGCTTTATGAAATAAAATACAGTGGTCTTTATGGTACATCCTTATTGCACTCCCTCGAAGATCAATACATCTTTAAATTATGGTGTCCAAAACTGCCAACGTTATTCTGGGTGTAAATTAACAAAAGTCTGGTATGTATGTATGTTGCAATTTCCAATCCCTTACAATCCTTTTTATCCTTCTTTGCTCATTATCCCCGTTTTTTTCCACCGCTCCACGGCATTTGAACACAATTAAAAATAATGCACATGGCAGAAAGTTAACAGATTTGTTTTCTAATTACCTGATCTGGGTTTTTGCGCTCACTATGACTTGTCATCGGATTAGTTTAAAAAAAAATATAAAACACTTTACTGGTTTGTTGCAAAGATTCATGAGAAAACTGAAGCCAAACTCAATCATCATGTTTTGCCAGTAGGGACTGCATTCAGAAAGCTCGAAGGAAAATTTTATGCTATGTTATAATTTCTGTCAGTTCTGAAGTAACTGAGCGGGTCAGGCAACATCTCTGGACAACATGGATAGGTGACATTTTGGGTCGGGACCCTTCTTCAGGCCGGGGTAAGAAAGCAGGGGGGGGGGGGGGGGGATAAGAAAGCTGGAAGACAGGAGGGGTAGGACAAAACCTGGCAGGTAACCGGTTGATAATGGTGATATGGGGGGGGGGGGGGGTTGGGGGGGGCAGGTAGTTGGACAAAGGCTAGGGATGAAAGGAAAGGAGAGAGCCAAAAGGATTGAAGAGTTGCTAATTTTGAAACTGGAGGAAGGAATCTAGGTGTAAGGAGACGGGAAGGTGAGAGGTAGGACCGAGTCCAGGTGTGACTCAAGGGGGAGAGTGGGAGGGGGAAGGAAGGGTGATGTGTGGGGGCAGAAGAGAGGGGGAGGGGGTTTGTAGTTTCTTAAAATTGGAGAATATTATGTTCAGTCATTGGGTTGTAAGCTACCCAAAGGAAACAGGAGGTGCTGTTCTTCTAGTTTGCGTGTGCCCTCAGTCTGGCAATGGAGGAGGCCCAAGACAGAAAGGTCGGTATTGGAATGGGAAGTTGAGTTCGCAACCGGGAGATTCAGTAGGCCTTGGAGGACCGAGAACAAGTGTCACCGAGTACTGGTTTGGCTAAAAGCATCACAAACTTGGTTAAAAACATCATAAACTTTCATTGCCACAATAAATCTTTTCTGAAAAATTAGATTTAATGTATTCGATTTTTTTTAAAACACAGTATCTAAATGGCAAAAGATTGTATAGTGTGATTCAGAAACGGCTAGTGGGCGAATACAGCAACTAAGTAGAGAGATAACAAAATATTGTCATTTATAGCTAAGGGAGCTATGCTCCAACTATAAAGGAAAATAATGAGACCATAACTGGAGAATTGTGTGCAGCATTGGTCTCCTTACTTAAGGAAGATGTTAATATATTGGAAATGCGTCAGATAAGTTTATTAGACTAATACCCGGAATAGACAGACTTATGTGGAGAGGTTTAAGAGAGCAGGCTTGTGTCTGCTGGAGTTTATACGAGTTGGTGTAGACTTAATAGAAATACAAGATGTTGACGATAAAGATATTTCATTTCATGGGAAATTCTTGAAGCTTGAATTAATTCAGGGAGAGTTGAGGTTATATTAGGATCAAGAATGATCTGAATAATGTTGGAGAAAACGCGAGTGGGCCGAGTGATCTTTTACTGCCTCCAATTATTATGATCATATATGCAATAGTGATATATTTTTTTTAATTATTCCAGTTACAGTATTCTAAAGAAAACTGAGATGTCAAACCCATTACTTAGTGCATCAGAAATGGATACTATGACACAAAAAATAAATCCTTGCATTTATATTCTTCCATTCACATGCCTTTCAATATTTTCGAGAGGCCTTATAGTTACAAAGCACTTATCAACTATAGTCACCATCATAAGGTCATTAATTTGCAGACATCATGCTGCCACAAACAAGAATGCAATGGTAAGCAGGTAAACGGTTTCAGAATTTCTGATTGATTAATAAATCAATACACTGAGAATAATATCTCTGCTCCAAAAATGCTAAGGAGTGTTTTTAGGCTATGCTGAAAAAGCAGATTGGGTATTCACATACAAATTCTTTCTCTACTGTGCCTTCAATATTGCACTGGAGCGCAAGTCTACATTTTTTCCACTCAACGCCGTGGACTGGATCTGGAAACGTCCAAGTCACAAGTCAGAGCACCACCAGCGTTGCCACTGCTGACAATATTGAGACAATTGTACACAAACTAAAAATAAAATCATTCAGCAAAATCCATTTCCATTACTTACATCAGAGTAGAACCGGGTTCCAATTACCCGAGCCAGATGTGGATTTTCCTCCAAACAATTAGGTGGACAATACATTCTGAAAAGTGGGAGGGAAACACACCGGTTCAGCACTTCAGTTCAAGTAAAACAGACAAGCATGCGGCAGCAATAACATGGACCATGTAACCTGATTTTCTGTCAGTAAGGTACTTCATCAAAAGAAAAACATTAAATAAAAGGCTTTGGACATTTCCTATCCTAATCCATGTACAACACACTAAGCAATGTACTTTCTGCCATTCTTGTACAGATTCTTCATCTGTATGCTAAGTCCATCTGATGGACATATGATGGTGTATGTGAAGAGGAAAAAATTAGTTAAGACCAAAATTGGACCCTTAAAGACCGAAAAAGGTGAATTTATATGGGGAACAAGGAAATGGCAGATGAGTTGAACAGGTACTTTGGATCTGTCTTCACTAAGGAGGACACAAACAATCTTCCTGATATAGTAGTGGCCAGAGCTGGGGTGTCAGGAGAACTGAAGGAAATCCACATTAGGCAGGAAATGGATAGACTGATGGGACTGAAGGTTGATAAATCCCCAGGGTCTGATGGTCTGCATCCCAGGGTACTTAAGGAAGTGGCTCTAGAAATTGTGGATGCATTGGTGATAATTTTCCAATGTTCTATAGACTCAGGATCAGTTCCTGTGGATTGGAGGGTAGTTAATGTTATCCCACTTTTTAAGAAAGGCGAGAGAGAGAAAACAGGGAATTATAGACCAGTTAGCCTGACATCGGTGGTGGGGAAGATGTTGGAGTCAATTATAAAAGATGAGATAGCCGAACATTTGGATAGCAGTAACAGGATCGGTCCAAGTCAGCATGGATTTACGAAGAGGAAATCATGCTTGACTAATCTTTGGGAATTTTTTGAAGATGTACTGTAACTAGGAAAATGGACAAGGGAGAGCTAGTGGATGTAGTGGACCTGGACTTTCGGAAAGCATTTGATAAGGTCCCACAGAGGAGATTAGTGGGCAAAATTAGGGCACATGTTATCGGGGTAGAGTGCTGACATGGATAGAGAAGTGGTTGGCAGACAGGAAACAAAGAGTAGGGATTAACGGGTCCCTTTCAGAATGGCAGGCAGTGACTAGTGGGGTACCTCAAGGCTCGGTGCTGGGACCGCAACTATTTACAATATACATCAATGATTTGGATGAAGGGATTCAAAGTAACATTAGCAAATTTGCAGATGACCCAAAGCTGGGTTGCAGTGTGAACTGTGAGGAGGATGCTATGAGAATACAGTGTGACTTGGACAGGTTGGGGGAGTGGGCAGATGCATGGCAGATGAAGTTTAATGCAGATAAATGTGAGGTTATCCACTTTGGTAGCCAAAACAGGAAGGCTGATTACTATCTAAATGGCGTCAAGTTGGGAAAAGGGGAAGTACAACAGGATCTGGGGGTCCTTGTACATCAGTCTATTAACGTAAGCATACAGGTACAGCAGGCAGTGTAGAAAGCGAATGGCATGTTGGCCTTTATAACAAGAGGAATTGAATATAGGAGCAAAGAGGTTCTTCTGCAGTTGTAGAGACCCCTAGTGAGACCACACCTGGTGTATTGTGTGCAGTTTTGGTCCCCTAATTTGAGGAAGGACATTCTTGCTATTGAGAGAGTGCAGCGTAGGTTTACAAGGTTAATTCCCGGGATGACGGGACTGTCATATGCTGAGAGAATGGAGCAGCTGGGCTTGTACACTCTGGAGTTTAGAAGGATGAGAGGCCATCTCATTGAAACATATAAGATTGTTAAGGACATGCTAGAGGCAGGAAACATGTTCCCGATGTTGGGGGAGACCAGAACCAGGGGCCACAGTTTAAGAATAAGGAGTAAGCCATTTAGAACGGAGAAGAAGAAACACTTTTTCTCACAGAGTGGTGAGTCTGGAATTCTCCGCCTCAGAGAGCGGTGGAGACATGTTCTCTGGATGCTTTCAAGAGAGAGCTAGATAGGGCTCGATTTAGAGCTAAAATAGCAGTCGGGGGATACGGGGAGAAGCCAGGAACGGGGTACTGATTGGGGATGATCTGCCATGATCACATTGAAAGGCGGTGCTGGCTCAAAGGGCCAAATGGCCTACTCCTGCGCCTATTGATGTCTATCTTGATTTGCTATTCTATGGGGAAGACAGAAAGACCAAGATGGAGAGAATCGGAGCATTTCGAGCCTCCACAATTGCAGACATGATTGCCAATGGCATGTAGATTTTAAAAATACATCTGTAAAAACAATTTTCATCTCCATATTCAGTGGCAGGTAGTGAGATGTATAGGTACCCCATTTTGGAAAGATGTAACATGTCAAGAGCATTTATGAAAATACAAGGTAACGTTAGATGCTAAAGGCCAGTATCCCAATGTTCAAAAAACTCAGTAGTTAAGAGGAAGGTGCTGATACTACAGCAACTCAGAGATACCATTGACCCCCCTTGTGTCAACCAAGGAGCTCTACTTCTGTACCCTGCTCCCACTCTAGCACCCAGCCCTACTCTCCAGACTGTATTCATACCTCAACAATCCCACACCTGAAGACTAGCCTCTCTTTGTTTACAATGTGGACAAAGTATAGAATCAACCAATCTCACTTACCGTGGACAATGTGAAACTGGTTTTTTGAATGTGCATATCTGATGTGCTCTTGTTTGGCAATTAGCAGCTTGGACTGTGGAAAAATTAACATATTGTTAACAGTTAACAATAAAAATGTGATTGGAATAAAATGTTTACTACCTACATTTAGAGAACTCACCTGGTACTTCAGAGACTGTAAATGAATTGGCAGGTCTATATTTACTGGAATGAAGAAATAAATATTTGGTAATGGGAAAAATTAATGCAAATTTGTAAATCATAATCAAATACAGATTGTTTAACTGTAAAATAACGATGAAATAATTTAATTATAAAAATAATACATCTCGGACACTTCTTTAAACACTTCCTTTCAACCTTTCTCCAGCATTCTCCTTTACTCCTGTCCTTTCAATCTCACTGTCCTTCCTTCAGACTTCAGCCTCATTTCCTATACTTTCTCTTGAGCTGCCTTCATGTTTAGCATTCTGCTCATTGTTTTTCCCTCAGCAGTTAAAATGTAGACACTGTGCAGAAGATATGTCCTGGAGAACATTACAATGATTTACAGAAAAGTTCTTGGTCTCTCAGTGTGGAGATGCACATGAACTAGTTCATAGTAGACCCCTATTTGTTGACTTCTTTACACAGATTTAGAAATAAGCTGCAACTGAAGACATAAATACTCACCCAAATGATTGGATCCCATTTCTGTTGGATTTTATAAAGAAAGGCTTCTTTCCTTGTCTTGTAATATCTACCCAACCACCATCATTGTCCAGCACGCCATGATGCATTGCAGCTTGACAAATGCTTGATTGCTGAAAAAGTACATTAAATTAAAGCAGATCATCAATCCTAAATTCATAGGAATCTACCCTAAATAAATCACTTATCATGATATGCCTCCAAAGCTTCTAGAAATGCAAAACTAATTACAGATCAGAAAATAGAGGAGGGGGCAAGGAAACAACTTAACTAATATAAACATTAGACTGCACTGGTTGATAATAGGATCAAACGATGAGAGCAAAATTCCTCATTTAAATAGGATATTCAGCCAGCTTTGAAAAATAAAGTACTTTGATCATTTTTGAATATTTTGTGAGGTCTACTAATTTCATGATGTTCATCAGTATAAATAAACGTAAAATAAGCAAAATCCAATAGAAATCAAACACTGATCAGCTCCTCCTCCTTGGATAGGCACAGAAAAGATGGAGTAACTCAGCGGGACAATGGGTGACATTTCGGGTCAAGACCCAAAACGTCACCCCTTCCTTCTCTCCAGAGATGCTGAGTTACTCCAGCTTTCCGTGTCTACCTTTGGTTTAAACCAGCATCTGCAGTTCCTTCCTACACAGCTCCTCCTCCTTTCCTGTGATAGAGCCCAGGAAGTTGTCAACTTTGTCTAAATTTCAGGCACAATTCTGGAGGTCCTCTGGAGGAAGTGACTGATTTTTTCCAGCAAGTAAGAAGAAGTGATCACTGTTACAACTGGATGTTATCAAATGCTTCAGTGCAATGCAGCCATGGCCTGACTGCAATCTTGCAACAACAAAAAATGACAAGATCAGATGTGCGAATAAAAGGCTCTTAATCACCCCTCTCCCTCACCTTTGATTGTTTGTTCTACACCAAACTTTTGCTCGGCATTCTCAATATTTTGCTCAACTGACCCTTTTCTATAATAGTAATACAGACAAAATCCCCTTTGATGCTTCTGGCTCCTGTCCTTACATAAAATCCCCTTATCTTCCCACAATCATTGCACCAATCACAATATTATGTCTTCAATATCGTGCATCCGGTAAAACTTTTTCCTTCTTCAGGAAGAACTGAGACAGACACAAAATATTGGAGTAACTCAGGCAGCATCTATGGAGAGAAGGAATGGGTGACGTTTTGGGTCGAGACCCTTCTTCAGGCTCAGTTGACATAACCATAGAACAAATGCAATTAGCAAATAGGTCACTGTCCCGGCAAGCTACATTAGATAATGCTGCTCTGGAATTAATAGACAAATCAGAAATGTAGCAAGTAGCTTAGTTGGAGGAATTCTCCTCCTCTTTCCTCCTCATTCCACCTCTTTGTTCTCTCTCCTTCACATACTCTGTGTGATAAAGTGGTGCATCATTGTGCTGCCACTCATTTATCCCTGCTAACCTTATCATTTTTAATTCCTTCTCTCTCCCTTTTCTCTTTTCCAGGTAGATAACATCTATTTGACAAGGGAAGAATGAGATACCAACATTTTATATACTAATGTTTTTTTTTGAACATTGCATTGATTATATTAGTGAACATAATTAAAAATGGAAATAAATAGGCTCATTTGTTTTCTAATATATAGATTAAAAAACATGTTTTACCTGTTACTTCCAGAATAATTAAAAAAAACAAACAAATTAATTATGGCATCAGGTGTAATTTGAGCACATCAGGCCCTAATACAAAATGTAAGCATCAAATGCTGTCTGTAAAAGGCATGAAAATCGATGACCACTAATCAAATTCTCATTGAATTAAGAAACCGCTAAAGTGGAACATTTTCAGTCAAATGTTTTCATCATCTATCTGATTTTACTTGTGAAAATTGTGATAGTCTTGCGTAAATGTTGTAAATCATCCATTAAGAATACAGTTAGGTCAACATTTGTCAGCAGTAAGATTGGGCGTATTTCCTGGAAAATTGGTTTTACACTGTAGTGAGCAAACAAGATTTCATCTTTCAAAACTTAACAAACTAACTTTTTCAAGATGTTGATGACTGTATAAGATGTTGGTGAAGTGCACTTGTAATGTAATGATCAGCTTTGATCACTTTGCTACAGGAAGGATGTCATTAACAGTGCAGAAGGGCATTCATAGGGTGAATGAACAGACTCTTTCCAAAGGTAAGGGAATCAAGAACTGGAGGGCACAGGTTTAAGGAGAAAGATTCAGTAAATACCCAAGGAACAACCTTTTCACTCAGAGGGTTAAGGTTATATGAAACAATAACAACAATAACAACATTTAAAAGACATTTGGACAGAAACATGGATACAAAAGATTCATAGAGATATGAGCCATACACGGACAATTAAGACACGCTTGAATTGGACTTTTTAGTCAGCATGGACATGTTTGGCAGAACGACCATTTCTATGCTATATAACTCTTTAACGCTAAACTGAGAACAATTGAACTTCATCAGTCAGGGTACTGAGTAGAGAAGTTGGAATGCTATGTTACAGCTGTACAAGGCACTGGTGAGTCCACAGTTGGAGTACTGTGTTCAGTATTTGGTAACTCTGCTATAGGAAAGATGTTATTAAGGTGGAAAGAATGCAGAGAAGATTTACAGGGATGTTTCCAGGGCTTAAGAGCCTGAGTATTCCTTGGAGCATAGGAGTTTAGTTTAGTTTAGATACATGGAATGAACTGTCAGAAGTCGTTGAGGCAGAAATTATAACAACATTTACAACATATTTAAACAGGAACATAGAAAAGAAAAGTTTGGAGGAATATTGGCCAAACGTTGGCAGGTGGGACTAGGGCACTATGATCTGCACCGGCAAACCGGGCCAAACAGCCTGTTTCTGTGCTATATGACTATGACTCTAATATGAAATATAACAAATCATTTCTTCATTTTATTTTAACTCACCATGTCATAATGCAGTGTCCCAATTACTTTTCCTTCACTGTACAAGCAACCTGCTGGGCATTCATATCTGCAAGAAATGCAATAAATTCAAAGTTGGGTCCTTACCTACTTTATTTCTACAATGTTATGACTTTGCCTAGAACACTAATTGTATGCATAATACATCTGAATGCCAATGAAAAATCATGAATTCTCAATCAGTAGAAATTTAAACTGAACAAAATAAAGTAAGCAGTTTTAGACTTTTTTTTGGTTCTTTTTCAGTTACTTTTCCATCCTTTAATGTGTGGGATATTTCTCAGGACCCGTTACGGTGGTAAGCAGTATAGAAAATTAGGTTTGCCTCCTCTTCTCACCTATTACAAGTCGTTCCCTTGCATCGGTCACGTAGCTTGGTTTCGCAAGATACCAACTGAGCTGCAGAATAAATAATGAAATCACTTAGATTTTTCTGGAACAGTTTCAGAATGGCCACGGTGTGTCAAGGCTTCTGGAATTCAATTACTCAGCAAATGCAGTCTCGCAGTCTATTAAGAAAATTTATCATAGCTATGTGATTTTATCATTCTAATGCGATTTTATCATATGCGACTACAGTATATTTTACAATCAAGAAAATAATGAAACTAAATTTAATGTTCAATTAAGGCTAGCCTTTTTATAGCATAATTCTACAAGCAGCAGTCATCTTTTCGTCATTTTCAAATAAATGGCAAATTCAGATTTCTGAACACTGCAAACCAGTTCTTTAGATATAATCCTGTGAAAAGGTATGTAATGCACTAAGATGGGACTGGAAAACATTATTCCATCTTCTTATAGCATTCCAAAGATTCAATCCCTCACATCACCCAGTTAATCGTTATCTCATTTACAATACATTCTCCCCAATCCCACAGCATCTTCCACCACAATCAATAGGAATGCAAAGATCATCCTTTCAATTTCTCTCTTCTCAATATTCATGGTACCAAATACTCCTTTAGGATTACCATTTCCACTGTTTTCAATCTGATATACTTTCACACTAACTTACAAACCCATCTCACTTACCTACGAGCGCCCATAACAACTTGGCTGAGACATTTGCTAAATATTTCTTTTCAATGGGAAGAGTCGTGGAACTTTCAGTCACTTGCCTAATTTAATTCTCTTTCCATCTTTTGCTCGAACCACTGGGACTTTCCTTGGCCTTTCATGCCATTCCAGTGAAATTTAGAAGTTCAAAACAAATAACACATCTTCTTGTTAAACAATTAAGCGAGATTATTCTGTTTTCATTTTCACCTCAAAATCATTTTTTGCTTTTTTGCTCCAGCGCTACTTTTTATTTTGCACAATCACCCCTTGTCATTTAATTCCCTCTGTCTTCCACCCTTATTAAAGACGTTATTTTTCTTTCCTCCTTTCACCTTCTATTAGGGTTAGGTTTAGTACTGCCATATGTTCTAAAGTACAATGAAAAGCTATGACTCTGCTCTGCCTCAAACCTATTACTTCCCAAACTTCTTCATTGCTGAAGAAAGCTAAATGACCTGAAACATTAACTGTTTTACTCTCTCCACAAATGCTGTCCGACCGGCAATATTTTCTATTTAGGTTTCTTTTACCATTATATCTTGTCTTTGTTTGAAAGTATAAAATAAGTTGTTCTTACACATTTGCTGGGTATTTATTATCTCATTTGCGTCAAGGTGCTCTGTTCTTGTGGAATCTGGTCGTATTCGTGCATTTGATTGCGTTTCCTGAGTTTGTGTGGTCTGTCTCTCAACCTCATTAGTTTCTTGCTCTGGTTCTGAAGGAGGATAGTAATGGCTGGTGCCATCATCTTCAAAATGAAACAAAAATGGATATGGATGAGACAAACAAGGTTTTTGATAAATAACCCTTCAAAAGAGTCCTTTTGAAGTACCTGCCCAAGCGAGTTCTTGCCAGTAAGAGAAAACCGCACGTAATCTTGAGTTTTTTGTAAACTAAGTTTAATCAAACAGGAGATAGACACAAATTGCTGGAGTATCTCAGCAGGTCAGGCAGCATCTCTGGAGAATAAGACCCAAACAGTACTTCAGGATTCACCGCTCACTGTCCCAAGACATTAACATACAAAATATACAATAAAACATAATGCAGATAATCAGTGGCAGACCTACATTTTGGGGGGCCTGAAGCTTGAACTGTTTTGGGGGCCCCTTCGCAACCAGCAACGAGGTCTGGGTAACCACTGTTATCTCCTTCAATGGTGTTGTTCCACGGCATGTCACCACAAATTTTAATTTCTGTCATAAATGTTAATAGTGTTTTAAATTATTAATAATTATTATGTATTATATATATATATAATGAAATATCCTTAATTTTAACATTTGTTCGTTTACAGCTAGCCTACATGATACATTAATAACCGTTTAATTTTTATTCTGCGCCTTCCACCACAGTAATGAATGCTGTGGTGGATGTTTGTGTAAAATTTTTATTGTGGTTGTGTGTTCTTTATTACTGTACCGCTGCTGGCAACCCAAAATCCACCGACCCTGGTTGTGTGGCAATTAAATTATATAAATTATATCAATTAAATTATGTCAATCAATCAATCTTAACTAATATTTTGTATTGAATTACACTATATTGTTAATATCATCATTTTTTTAAACCCCTTCTCATACAGTAGACCCAAATGTTTTAAGCAATGTGGACTAAGCATGATATTCACCTCCAGAAAAAAAGGAGGAAGTATTGGCCGGGGGTCCAGGAGGCTGGCTAGGCCCCCGGCGGGGTCCAGGGGCAGCACCCCAGTGGGGGTTCATGATGCAATGCCCCCTGAAGCTCCTGCATTTTCAATAAATTGAAAGTGATTCTCAAGCTTTCTGCTGGTAGTTTACACAACAGAAACTTTGAATTTTTCTAACACATAAGCAGTAAAATAACCCCCAAAAGATATCAATTTCATGAAATAGACAATAGACAATAGGTGCAGGAGTAGGCCAATCGGCCCTTCGAGCCAGCACCGTCATTCACTGTGATCATGACTGATCATCCACAATCAGTATCCCATTCTTGCCTTCTCCGCATATCCCTTGATTCTGCTAACTTTAAGAGCTCTACCTATCTTTTGAAAGCCTCCAGAGAATTGACCACTGCCTTCTGAGGCAGAGAATTCCACAGATTCACAAGTCTCTATGTGGAAAAAGTATTTCATTATCTCTGTTCTAAATGGCATACCTCTTATTCTTAATCCGTGGCCCCTGGTTCTGAACTATCACAGCATTGGAAACATGTTTCCTGCCTCTAGCGTGTCCAAACCCTTAATAATCTTATATGTTTCAATAAATTGCCTCATATAGCTAAAAAAATCTTTACAAGAAATATGTTACCTGAAATGTCTCTTTGCCTAGCACTGGGATGAGAAAAATCTTTTTCACCCAGAGTTGTGAATTTGTGGAATTCTCTGCCACAGATGGCAGTTGTCTCGTCTCCTTCAGGAGCACCTCAGCCTCCCTTCCTGAGCTCAGACACCGACTTATCCTCACCTCACCTATAATCACTTCCCCTCACCTACACTTCGACTAATCCCTCGCCTCACTAAACCACTCGCCTTGACGATACCTCACTACCAGACTTCTACTTACACCTAAACCTCGCCTCGACTAAACCGTACCTCACTAAACCTCGCCCCTCAAATAAACCTCACCTCACATCTCAATTTAACTAAACCTCCCACCTCACGACTCAACTCCACCTCACACCTAATCCACGCCTCAACTAATAGCCCTCCACCCGGCCGTTGGCGGCACATCATGTGAGCGGAACAGCTCCGGCCAGTGGGGTGGGGTCAAGCACGGAGCATGGCGCGGACTGACTTTGACATCGAGTCTGAGCCCCGCCACCCTGCCCGTGGCAGCCGCAGTCCCTCCCCGCGGAAATGGGAGGCGGCGATTATTAGAGGCGGGGACTATGTGTGAGGTGTGAGGTTTAGTCGAGGCGAGGTTTAAGTGTGAGGTGAAGTTTAGTCAAGGCAAGGGGTTCAATCGAGATGAAAAAACAGATTCATTTCTAGGAAAACAAAAATATCAGAATTCCGATTTAAATCTGAAGAATATCTGGACTATAGTCGCGTCTGGGGCCCCTCTGGAATTAGAATCCCTGAAGTTTAAGACTTATTAGTTTCATAGTAGATCCGCCCTTGCAGATAATGAAAATCAAAGAATTATATTTAATTAAATTATAGGAATCTTCAGCTGGATTTATAGCAAGGCTATTTAAAACATTCATGCCCGTGTCTGGGATGTCAAAGGGATAGATCATTGCTTATGAACAATACTCAAAGATTTATAAAGCAAAAGAAAGCCAATAGCACATACCTTTGTAACATTGATTCTCCCTACAGCCTCCCCCATAGCTTGGAGGACAGGCAGAACAGGGAGGCCCATGTTTATAAGGAGCATGGCCCCACCAATTTCCCCTGAAAAGAAAAACATAATATGCATTAAAAAAGTATTCCCATAGCCGTGACCATAGCCATGAGCACTGGCTCACCCCAAGGCTGTGTCCTAAGCCCCCTGCTGTTTAGTCTGCTTACACACGACTGTACTGCTAGACTCAATAACAACTTCATCAACAAGTTCGCTGATGACACAACAGTGGTGGGTCTCATCAGTGACAATGATGAGTCGGCGTACAGGATGGAGGTGGAGCTGCTCACAGGATGGTGCAAATCCCACAACCTCATTCTCAACGTGGGAAAAACTAAGGAGATGGTGGTTGACTTCAGGAGGGCGGGAAAACAACACCATACACCTCTGCACATCGATGGAGCCGATGTGGAAAGGGTCAGCAGCGTGAAGTTCCTAGGACTCCACCTGTCAGATGACCTGATGTCTACAACCAACACCACAGCACTGGTCAAGAGAGCCCAGCAGCGACTACACCCTCTCCGAAGACTACGTAAAGCAGGTCTCCCCACTACACATCTACGAACTTTTTATAGGGGGACAATCGAGAGCACATTAACCAACGGCATCTCTTCCTGGTTCGGGAGCTGCAAGGCGTACGAACGGCACCAACTTGACAGGATTGTGAAGACCGCCAGCAGGATTATTGGTGCTCCACTCCCCTTCTTGCTGGACATATACAGGAAGAGATGTATCAACAGAGCCATCTCCATCATCAAAGACCCCCTACCACCCATCGCATCACATATTCTCCATCCTGCCATCTGGGAAGAGGTACAGGAGCATTAGCTGCAAAACCAGCAGGATGCTCCTCAGCTTCTTCCCGCAGGCTATAAGACTGATAAACGGACTTAGCCCCCTGCCAAAGTATCGCGCACCAACCATCAACCTGGACACACTGCAGCAGTTGTCGATCGGAACGCCTGTTGACGTTTAGTAGAGAGTAGAGTGTTTAATTTAAATTTGTTCATGATATATATTTTTATTTCTATTTATTTGTTGTTATTTGTACTGCACACTGAATGGACACTGTTTGAGCAACGTTTTTTTGTTTCCTCTGGGTATGTGAGTACTCAGGAAATGACAATAAAGATATACTGATACTGATACCATTATAAAAATGTGATTTTCTCTGACACAATTGTAAAATCATAGTTTTCACTCATTCTTTTCTGAATCTTCTTTTTTTTTTAGATAAAAATATGAGAACATAGGAGTTACTTTGCTATGAAAATTAATTTTTAGTAAGTCATCAAATGTTTACAGATTCACATTCTAAGGATATCTTCCTTAGGGACCAGGGACTAACTCTACAGAACGTTTTTCCTTCCACTATTTATTATGTAAAAGAATATGTGTGTTATGATTGTGTTTATAATTTGTTTGATTGTTTGTCTTTTGCACAAAAGTCCGCGAGCATTGCCACTTTCATTTCACTGCACATCTCGTATGTGTATGTGACAAATAAACTTGACTTGACTTGACTCTCCGCCAGAATCAGTCAGAATTGCATCACTGCACGTAGATATACATAAATATGAAGGAATAAGTACAGGAAAATAATGTAATCGAAAAATTTGTTCAGATGATCATCAGAACCCAGAGAATAAAGCTGAATATCTATATTACTAAAACTATGTTCTTGACCGGTTTTGGCGATCTGTGCTGCGATTTCCGAGAGAACGCCGCCACCTACGGATGTCATTTTTGGCCACCTCGCTCAGAGACCCCCTCCGCTGCATGTGTGCCGAGGATTTTTCCCGTCGAGGAAATATGACAGAGATATTAATGCTTTTACAAAATTCCCCATTCTCTCTGCTGCCCCTGCTGGACGGAGGGGGAGGGACTATAAAACCAGGAAGTGGTGTGCCTCAATCAGTCTCTGCAAGTGGTGTGCCTCAATCAGTCTCTGCAAGTGGTGTGCCTCAGTCAGAGCTCTGAATGACACTGAACAAATGTCTCCACAGCTGTGAGTACCCATAATGTGGTTTGAAAATGAATATATGGTTAATTTGAAGTAAAAAAGCACTGCCTGCAAATGGTTGTTTGGGTTTGGTTGAAGTCCCTTCCCCCACCTCTCTCTCCCCCCCCCCCTCCCTCCCCCCCCCCCCCTCCCCCCCCCCCCCCCCCCCCCCCCCCCTCCCCCCTCCCCCCCCCCCCCCCCCCCTCCTCCTCCCCCCCCCCCCCCCCCACCCTCCATCCCTCCCCCTCTCTCTCTTGCATATCCCTCCCTCTGTGTCTCTCTCCCCCTGTCTCGTCCCCTTCTCTATCTGCCCTCACTCTCTATCCACCCCCCCCCCCTTCCCCTCTCCCTCGATGTGACTGCAAGTTGGGGGCTATGCGTCAGTATATAGGGTGGTTATGGGGTAAATGGAGCAAATTAATAATATTAATATAATATCAAGGGGGTAATTAGCGCGAGTGCTGGGGGGGGATAGTTTGTGTGTGTGACGCTGCATGCCGCCTCCCCCCCCACAACCGCACGTTGACGGAACAGACCCAACGGGTCTGCACTTGGTCTAGTAAATAACTGAAATTCAAAGTTACAAATCAGCACAGACCTCATTCTTCAACAGAAATATTCATAATGTTCTGGTCTAGAATTTCTGAGTGTTAAACAGAATTTTTGCATAATAGGCAATGATATTTTTTTAACACAATCACATTGCTAATTGCAATCTGGTACTTGATGTGCTGTGATTTGTTCTAGCTCCTCAACATATGAGGTCACTGGGCACATGCAGTGGCATCTAACAGCTTGAACAAAACCATTCTGTGTTTATAAGGCCAAGGTATGTCACAGCCTTAACTGAAGGCTGGGGCTTGCATTGACATTATTGATTGAATAATAATCATAATATAAATGGCCTGACCTGTGCTCCAGATGGGGTATCTGCAATTTACATATTTTTCAATGCACCATCACTGTGCTGCTAATGCCCCCTTTCCCCGCTTTTTGCCCAATATTCCAAAGTCTCAACCAAAACAATCTTCAATCCCCCTGGCTGAATCCATATTTCTCCCTCAATCATTATCTCCCCAACCCCTAAAATATGTATCATCTCTTAACATATTCAGTTCTATTTCGTTGCCTACTTTGCCCTGCAAGGTGTCTAATGGAAAAAGATTGTGGAGTAGCAGTGGCAGAGTTGCTGCCTCACAGCGTCAGAGATCGAGGTTTAATCCTGACCATGAGTGCTGTATATACGGAGTTTGTATATTACCCTATGACCTACATGGGTTTTCTCCGGGTGCTCTAGTTTACTACCACACTCCAAAGACATCCAGGTTTGTAGGTTAATTGGCTTGTTATAATTGTAAATTGTCCCTAGTCTGTAGGACATTGTTAGTGTACAGGGTGATCGCTGGTCAGCGCGAACTTGGTGGGCCAAAGGGCCCGTTTCCGCTCAGTATCTCTAAAAAAAAAATAAAAGTCTTTGTGTCAAACCTACAACTCTCATAAAGATGGCAATGGCCTCATGCAGTGCTGCTTTTCAGACCTGGTGAAGTTTCCAGACTGTGGTCTAATTCTAATATTGAAATTCATGCCTCATGTTAGATGTGCTATTATGGTGATGCTTCAGAATGGTTAACTGTCACGTAATTTGTACAAAACCTCACGTAAATTACTTTCATGTGATTTTCGGCTTAATTCCATAACCAGAATATAATGACCATGAATGTTTGACCGTTTACAGATATGTTGTAATCCCTGAAGAATAATATGTTTACAGGTTATACAGGTTCTTAAAAATATACCAACGTCAAAGTTTCATTTTAACCAGTTCTCCCAGTCATACTCACTTAGGGGAGTAATTGCAAACCAAGTAGACCCCTTGTTCCCATATCTGGCCCCAGACGTTCATGTTTATGCATAAATTAATGGCACAGCCAACTTTGTTACTTGTTGCCCATACTACCTAAAAAAAACAAAATAGAAAAGTAACATATGCTGCATCTGACAACTTGCTCATATTACTAAAAGGCATGACAGGAAGGAATGAGAATCACATCAACTAAACAGTAATGACAATTCTTCTCTACTTCAGCAGTCCCTTGGGATTGAGGAGTACTCCTTTTTTGAAATAGGATTTGAGGTGACTTTTGAGGCCATTGTGGGAACTGCACCCTCACCAGATAGTCACACAGATAATGAACCAAAGTTCCAGTGGTGAAACATTGTCCTTGTTTCGGTAACTTTGTGTTATGAAATACAGATAAGATATAGCAGAGGCTGGGGCGAGGCAGCGCACCTTCTCTCAAGATTATCTTCAATGGTAGAACCCTTGCTTCTCAATCAGTGAGCCCTGGTTCAAGGTTCACTCCAATGATTCAGATCATAATCTAAGCTGCCATTCCAATATAGTACAAAGGAAATGCTCCACTTTCACATGTGGCATTGAACTAAGTTTTCATTTGTCCTCTTGGGCTAATATAAAAGATCCCACAACACAATTCAAAGAAGGGGAGAAGAGTTTGCCTGTGAATGCGGTCAATATTTATCCTTCACCCATAAAAAAAAAAATCATTGTCTGTTCACCATTACACATTGGAGCTTGCTGCAAACAAATGTATCGCCATTATTCTCAATTTATGAAGACAGAGTTTTTTTGTGGTTGTAAAGCACTTTCAGATGTCCTGACATTCTGGAAAGAACAACAAAAGTGCAAGATTTGTCTTTTAAGTCCCAACCTCTATAGAACATATTTTATACCAATTTCCCATGTACTTTCTACCAAGGTGAAAATCCCAACCATGTGCATTTTACATTAAGACAAAATTGGGTGTGTTCAATTTCCTGCAGGTTTACTATGATCTTATCCGAGTTAAGCATACCTGAGTATAATGGGTACACACTGGACCAACACACGTGAAGGGACACCAAGGGTTACATTCTTGAGGATAAGGATATCTATAATCGCTAACTTCATCATACCAAGCTTGAACATGGAATGTAGGAGGCCGGTATCTGTGGATTTAAAATAAAAAAATTAAAACAATTTTAAGACAAAAGGTGAATAGCAGAACCAATTTGAATTTGTTTAGGTGTTCTCTTGAATAGAATACGATACCTGCCCCAGTGTACACCCAGATTCTGCCCTATAGTTGGTAGGAGGTAACCAGGTCCATGTTCCCAGTAACACTGTGAAGCCCAAGATTCTGAAGATCTTTCCAGTTCTGTATCCCAGGTCTGCATTAAAAAAAGTGATAGCTCAGAAATTTTGAAGGCTCACTTTCCCACATTTCTTAAGATAGAGAAGAAAAACTTGTAAACAATCAGGATTACACAAAATAATCAGCTGTTTTCTGCTCAGACCAGCAGAACGTACATTCAGTGAATACCTGACTGCAGATGTACATAGATTGGGGCTTTTATGTCATAAATTGTACATGTATCAATAGCTTGGAAATAGATACAATGGGACCAGACTCCAGCTGTAATGATACTTGTATATAACTTTGTAAAGTGCTTCCAATTGGCTTTACCACAGATGTCAAATATTGACCAGCCACCTTTGAAAATTATAATTAAATCTTTTACTTCCTTATTGCAGTAAACACATGGACAACTAAAACAAACAGAAAAACAATATTTTGTACATTAAGCAGGATAAATTCAGGATATTTCTAAGCATTGAGGTTATGGCATGCACAGGATATTCAGGAAGGCAGGAAGAAAGTTTACATCAAAGAGCAACACAAAGTAGGCCATTGAGAATAGGAATAATCTTGCCAAAAAATTGGTATGATAAAGTAAGCAAATGTTTCATATTTTAAAACTTCTATTTGTAAACTGGACTGTGATCCAAATTAATCCCACTTTTCAGTCATCTGCTAAAAGCATTATTTTTCTTTGGAATTTTGATCACCTCGTTTCTGTGAACAAGATTACATTTCATGAAACCAGAGTCAGGGAAGGACAATGAGAAGATCCAGAGTCTAAAGAGAAGGGAAAGCTAGATAATGGTTTGACACAACAAAATATCCTTGCTCATCATTCATAGTCTTATCACCCAGATCTGCAGATAAAGCCAATATTGTCACCACAGCTGTAAGGAACTTTGAGGGAGAGTGTGTAGGGAGAAGCTGCAGATGCTGTTTTACACCATAGACACAAAATGCTGGGGTAACTCAGCGGGGCAGGCAGCATCTCTGGAGAGACGGAATGGGTAATGTTTCTTCCCTCCAGAGATGCCGCCTGTCCCGCTGAGTTACGCCAGCATTTTGTGTCTAATTTCAGTATAAACTAGAATTTGTAGTTCCTTCCTACACATTTTGTCTGCTCCAGTGCATAATCTCCTCAAGATATGCCTACTCTGAAGAAGTTCTCCTCCTCTCTCTGACAAAAGTTCTACAACACCCTCTCTCGCTGCTCTCCTTCTGCAATTCCTCCTGCTCATCGTCTGCTTTGACCTGTCATTTCCACACCTTACTGTTCCATATCTCTAGTCTCCCTCTCCCGTGACTCAGTCTGAAGTAGGGTCTCAACCTGAAACGTCACCCCTCTTCTCCAGAGATGTTGCCTGTCCCACTGAGTTACTCCAGCATTTTGTGTCTATTTCGAGAGAGAGTAAACAGGAGCAAGACAGACATTTTCTTAGAGCTTTAAAAACTTTCTTCCAAGTACAATCAATGCGAACGTCATTACTCGAGACATTACTACCAGTATGGTAGTTCAATGAACAAGTAACGAGCGCAGAAGATAATGTATAAATGAATTAATCTCTGCTGTAGTTACTTAATTGCTTAATGCAAAATTAGTTCCATATGTTATAATTGAGCACCTCATGTTAAGAAGTTAGAATTTTCCATGCAGTGTGAACTTCCATTCCCTGAGAACTGTAGAATGCAGATCACAAAATATATCTCAATTCAAGATGGAAGTTCATTCTGCATTGCTCTGCTATGCAAAGATTCGCAATTCTGTTGCCACCTCATGCAGGCTCTTCTGCGGTAACGCTGGTCATTCTTCAGTCCCCTGATTCATGGGATCATTCCACTCATATTTCTTGTGCAATTGGATTTATAAGTCCTTTGAGTGAACTTAAGGGCAATCTCTTTCATCCCAAAGCCTCCAACTCTTCCACAACAGTGACAGTGTTCCCCCTGTGTGGCTGTTATCAGATGGATGGGTAGGGATATGTTCAAAGATTGACATCCTGATCCGATTGCTCCGTTGGGATGAGGTACTGTTAAGAATCATGCAAGTTTTGCTTTCACTACTTTACAAGTGTAGTTTGACTAAGTTCACAATTTTTTGGACAGGAGACATCCAATTTTGCATATGCACAAAATCCATTAAAAATCAACGCATTCCCATTTCTAAGCACAGATACCTCTACCTAGATGATTCTTGCTCCTGTGCAACATTGCCTTCACAGCATGAACCCCACCCTCTATGTACACATACAGTTAAAAACCTTTAACCACCTTTGGCTTTCATTGCCTTACCATTCCAACACCATTCTTTCTGCCAACAAGTAATATGCAAGCATGGAGTTTGCTTTCCCACACAATTGCTTTTGCCATCATCCACATTGTGTAGGAATCCTACACGAAACATGTTAAACTTAAACACCCCATTCTAAATCTCCCGTCAGCCTACTCCAAACTATGTCCCTCTCTTCATTACATTCACTGGATGAATTTAAAAGAGTTAGATCGCGCTCTATAGGCTAGCGGAATCAAGGGATATGCGGAGAAGACAGGCATGGGTTACTGAGTGTGGATGATCAGTCATGATCACAATGAATGGCGGTGCAGGCTCGAAGGGCCAAATAGCCTCCTACTGCACCTATTTTCTATGTTTCTATGTTTCATACTCTGACATGTTATGGTTCCCCTGGTTCAGCTTTCTGCGCATCCACTTCCTTTCGCTCAACCATGCTGCATTGCCAGCAGAAGGGGCAGAAACTGTGATAACTGATAATATACGGTTTCTTAATTCTCCCTATCGCAAGCATGTTCTTAATCTGCAATCTATTCTGATTTAATGGCGAGATTGTCTCTTAATCCTTTTCTCTTTCAGATATCCAGGATCTACAACTTGACAAGGCAATGCTGAAGAGCGGAAGGAGAATGGGGATGCAGAAGCATTGTGACTCTTAACTCTTCCAGCTACCAGCCCAGCTGTTGTTGTGATGGCTGCAGTTACCAGCATGCAGTCTCGCAATCTATCCTCCACTGATAAAGATTTTTGAGGAACCACATTGGAGCATGACATTTGCCACACAATGCATAAATTTGCAGCCTTTCCTCAGTTTGGCAGTAACTGTGATACCTTCTTCTTCTTGCGTATGGCATGCACAGCCTAAAGTTGTAGATCAAGGGTAGTCATCCAGGCCAGGACAGCATCAGTTACTGGGTGGATAGTTTTGATGCCCCCAGGGAAAAGCCCCAGAGGGCAGTCATTCACGATATGTGAGATGGTCTAGTCTGGATGTCCGCAGTCGCAAGCAGGACTGTCTGTCATCCCCCTTTTATGCAGTTGATGGGTTGTTCTTGCATGGAGGGTGCGGATTCCATTCAGGGTTAGCCATTGCTTGCGATGGAGGTCAAAACCCGGTGGTTTCACTGTGGGGTCGGTGGTGACCCGTCCGTTGTTGGTGTTGGCATCTTTCCAGGCTCTGCGCCACTCAGTCTTGGAGTCAAAGTCTTCTAGGGATTTAACGGAAGACCTGAAAGGTTTTCGGGAC
Source organism: Leucoraja erinaceus (assembly GCF_028641065.1). Lineage (NCBI taxonomy): Eukaryota > Metazoa > Chordata > Chondrichthyes > Rajiformes > Rajidae > Leucoraja > Leucoraja erinaceus. The sequence goes on along the minus strand of NC_073380.1, from coordinate 66,370,757 downwards.
TTCAGGCGCATGTTGGGCAGATTGTTCAAGTCAGCATGGATGGGAAGGTCAGGGTTAAACTCAATGGTGCATCAATCGTTCAACATCCTCTCCCTTCTGCCTATGTTGGGAGGGGCGATGAGAGAGAGAGGACAGGGAGCCACAGCAAACGTGTTGACTTAAGCGTCCCTGTGATGACCCGCATTGCAGAGTTAAGGACAGTGTCAATTTGTTTGGTGTGGCAGCAATTAGCCCAATCTGTTGAGCAAAACACGGCTGTTGAGTAGACTAGGGTTATGCTTGCAGTACGGAGGGTATGTGCGCATTGGATCCCCAGCGGCTGCCTGCAAGATTCCTGATGATGGTGACCTTGCTTTCAGTTTATCAGACACCCTCTTCAGGTGTTCATGATAGGCGAGGGTGTGATCCACGTACTTGGGAAATTCTTCATTCTTCACTGGCTTACCACAAAAAGACACTCTGAGCTTTGCATTGGCGAGCCGGTTAGGACGAAGACACCAGAAGGTGAAGTACTCCTCCATCCCCTTCAAGCCTTGGGTTAGCACTCTGCTGATATCCTCAAGGGCAGCTCCCTGGTAGGCAAGGGTAAGGTCATCTGCATATGCAAACTTCCTGGATGAGGTAGTTGGCATGTCACTCGCATAAATGTTGAACAGTAGAGGACAGAGTCCTGGGGGAGACCATCATTCAGGGTCCTGACAGAGCTGGTCTGATTTCCAAGCGAGACCTTAAATCTACAGTTGCTGAGGATGGACGAGAGGGCATGCATGGTGGTTTGGCACTTCAAGATTCTGGAAACTTTCAGCAACAGACCATGTCTCCACATGGTGTCATAAGCTGATAACAGATCAATCAGAGATGTCAATGAAGATGTCATTGGAACTGTGATACCATTACAGTGTTGGACTGACCGGTCTAAAGGCACATCCAAGCGCACCATCTGAATGGTAGCACTGTGATACCATTACTACCATTCAGATGGTGCGCTTGCATGTGCCTTACCAGTCAGTCCAACATTACCACCTTGGCATGATGGTGAAGTACAAAGTTAGATCCTTTAGGTCCACAGTTCAATGTCTTCAGCCAAGGTTGCACAGAAACTCAGCACATTTCCAACAGCTTTGCTGTAGTCTCTGATGGATGGAGAAAGGACTAGGACTTTAAAAGTACTCATAAAACAGTTGCCAAAGGAATGCAAAAAGGTGAGGAGTTGATGTTTGTAGGCACTTTGGCATGCATTAATTTAAATACATGGTTGGAAACGTGGGTACCGTGTTGAATTAAAGTTCAGCAAAGTAGCTAACGAAACAGTACTATTGTTAATTACAGAAACAGTACAGATTTGGAACAAAAGATGAATGATGAATTACAGTTGGATTTATTGACAGCACATTGAGATACAGTTTGAGCATGTGTTGGACTGACCGGTAGTAAGGCACAGGCAAGCACACTATCTGGACAGAAAATGTTTGGCATCAGTCCATCTTGCATGCCACCAACAGAAACTGGTGCAGCACATAATAACAATGGTACCAATAGTACCAATTTTGCAGACCACAAAGATTGTACATTTGAATTAATTCAGCATCTCTTGCTCATAAACAGGAATTCTAAAGTTTAAATAATTTTAGTTCCATCTACTATTGCGGGATTTCTAGTCTTACACTACCGACATTACATCTCCCTTTGTTTTGACGTTTCCAAGCTTCCATCTGTAGTGAGCACTTCTCAACTAGGAGAATTATATTTTTAAACCGAGTTAAATCAATCCAGTGTAAACAGATTCCTTGTATTTAATGGCTGCTCCCGGCTTGAGAAAAATCTTAATGCTCTCATGGGGAATTGAACAGAAAAGAACATGACTTTTCCTTCCTTTCTCCGCACCCCTTTCATCTGTAAAGTCAATGTTATAAACACTTCTATCTCTGTACCTAATGCTTGCCACCTATTTTAACAGCTGTAACAACAATGCCTCAACTACTCTTCAGTGGGCACAACAATTAGGAACAATTTTGTTAATATGCATGACTTTTACAAATCATGCACAAAGATAAAAGTTATTATTGTCATTGTCAAAGGCTATGTAATCACACCACAACTATAGTGGTGTCCTTTTAATATTGAAGGTGGACAAACTGATATCTGTTCCCAAGCCCAACAAAATTGCTATAGTGTAAATTACAGAATGAAGAAACCATCTTTTGTTATCCAAGCCTGTTTCCTATCCAAGTCTGTTCATTCATGATCACACATCATTTGCATTTCAATCATTCAACAGTTTTCAGCCTCAAGGGATTTTGCTGTTTATTTTCAATCTGTGGGAGCACTCGACTCTACTTACTTTTCCCAGACCAAGCTACCAGTGCGGTCAATCTACTGTTTGTACCACACTTTCAGCTCCTGGAAACATTATCTGTGTGTTCTCGTGGCAAGGAAGCTTTCATAGACTTAGACTAGTACAGGTATGTGCACATATGAGCAAACATTTCTTGAAACTGAACTTTCAAACAGACATTAATAGTCATAGATATTGTGGATATGAATGGGAATATCTGCATGTACACCAATTTTATTTTAGTTCCATTTACATAATTGTTTACACAGAAGTAAATTATAAATTCATAGGATTTGTTCTTAGTTTTGTGTTTCTGATTCGTTGGGCCAAATCACACCGTGTCTCTATGTTCATTTTCTAATCTAGTAATCACAACTAGCTTTTACATACATGCATCTCTCAACCTCTGATCCTCTTCCCATTGCTTCTTTGAAGCAGAGTGATCATAAGCAGCAACTAGACCTCAGATGATAGAACCTGCCTTCAGATGACACTGATGGTTTTAGGACATCGAGGTGTTCAATTTTGTGCATGTTCTGTCATTCGCTGCAGTCTGAAGAAAATGCTGGCGGCCAGGGGCTGCAGCGCGAGCCAGAACAACGGCCACATCAATGGGCAGTGGGCAGCCGGTAAAGAAGGGTTTGCTGGTGAAGACCAGCAACATCAGCGGCTAGTTTTAAGGTGAAACCACACAAAGTGCTGGAATAACTCAGCAGACCGAATCAGACTGAAGTAGAGTTCCAACGTCACCCATCTATGTTCTCCAGAGATGCTGCCTGACCTACTTAGTTACTCCAACACTTTATGTCCTTTTGCGCATTAGCCATCATCGGCAGTTCTTTATTTCAACTACATACAATGATAATACGCATGTTAGAATGGAGAATCAACATTAACGGACACCATTCCTTCCCCCCACCCTCCATATGGTCCATTATAACATGAGTTCGCTGTACTGTACATTTTTATGTAATATACAAAATGAAAAGCAAAGAAAAACATTTTTCTATTTGTGGATAAAACGTATGTTATATAATTTCCTATTCCTCAAAACGGTTTAATTGATTTCTGTTACTGTTTGCATGAAGGTGCAAAGAGTGAGGAGCTTTCTTAATGAAGGAAAGCACAAAAGGTATAGTGACAGCAAGTGGTGGGGTCAAGTAACAGGTGCAGCCTTACAAAATCAGCAACTCTAATCTAAAAAAATGAGAGGATGATAGGCAAGAAGTGTACAGTGAAGGGAGATATTGGGCTAGAGTATATCACCTATAGTCAAAGATTTTAATGCCACCTCTGGACATGGACTCTTCGACAGAAGTCTTCACCCTTTCTTCCAGTCCAGCAAGCTGATGGATAAGGGCCTACCACAGCCTGTCACTGACAATGTTGATTTATATCTTCTCCTTCATGCAATAATGAAATGTGACGGTAAAATCCTGTACGATGACTGATATAATGCTGATGAATGCGGAAGCTGCAAAACGGGGGGCATGGGAGAATAAAGTGTATGGAGAAATATTGCATTGAAATCCTAACTGATACAATGTGGTGATACTTAAGTGATCAGGGTGTAAACTATGTGAGGTAAATGGCACAGTTTGAGAGAGGAATTCGATGATAGCTTTATCTGACCATGATCAGCCATGCAGGAAGATTCTCCACCTCATCTACTAAGGCAGTCAGAGACCAATCTCTCAATTAGGCCAACTACCCTCTTCAACATTGCAAACCAGCGAAATGACTTCCATTACCAACTGTAGGCAATAAGCACCTCCCCAAACAGCTTCAGTCATCTTCACCCAGTACTAATTATTGTAAGCCAATCCCAAGAAAAATAGGCTTTGTGAATATTCACAATAAACAGCAGAATTTATAGCTGGAATGTCTACCTGAATGTTAGTCTGAATGCTTGCCTTTCCGCTGACTGGATAGCAAGCAACAAAAGCTTTTCACTACACCTCGGAACATATGACAATAAACTAAACTGAAATCACAATAATGATTTGTAATCCAAATGCTAGAAATCAATGAAAAGATGGGAGCAGAAAATGTGTGTGCATTCTACACCATTCCAGCACATTTTCTAGTCCAATCTATTTTAGACTCCTCTGCACAATTTTTTTAAATACGGACCCCACTTTCAACAAATTTCCCCACTTTCATGACAGAATGGTTCCAAATAAGCTTTATTCAAACTATACCAGAAGAACTGGGTTTATTAAATCACCGGTAACTTTCTTTCCCAAGAATCAAAACGTGTCACTTGATAGGAGTCACACTGAAAATTTGGATGAGGCAAATAGTAATGTAAACACCAACAAGAGACTGCATTCATATCAAATCAACTCGATTCAAATTAATTTTGCTTTTACTGTGTAAATTGGCTTTAAACTCAATAAAGGCAGGCCAACAAGGTCTAAATGGTTTGCTGTGTTGTCAGTTTAGAGCAAATGTTACAATATAGTACAACTTTTAACTTCAGCAATATTAACATGCAGTGGTTGACATGGCATAAAATCCGAATTGGAGAACGCTGCTTTCTGTTGGTCAATATTTGCTTTAGTTGATGTTATTAAAGAAATTAAAGTACATAACATAAAAATGCTTACATTGTATGGTCATCTTTTAAAATCAGTGCACTTCTTGATACAAATTGCTATCTTATAAATGTAATCAGCATTAAATATAACTAAAACATCATGCATGGCACAGATAATTTTGTAAGTAAAGTTAAAATTCAATTGCTATTATGGTAGAAAAATACCCAATACATAATAATCCATGAATAATAAAGTATAACTAATTATTAATCATAGTCCTGCAGTCGTGAAACCACAGTGAACAATTTTGGATCTCCAGGCAAATTAAACCCGAACTGGCCGGGCTGTATTTAAAAGTGATGGAGTACATGCCCCAATCAGCATCAATAGCACACAAGTGGAAATAGTTGAGAGCTTCAAGTTTCTTTGCATTGATATTACCAATGATCTGCCATAGACCAATCACATTGATGCAACAGCCAAGAAGTCAAATCAACATGTCTACTTTCTGAGAACTGAGAAAATTCAGCATGTCTCCAGGGACTCTTACAAACTTGTAAAGATACACCATACTATGTGGTTGCATTACAGCTTGGTTTGGGAGCCACTCTGCCGAAAATGGCAAGAAACTGCAGAAAGTTGTGAATACTACCCAGTAAATCTCACAGACCAAACTTCCTACCATTGACTCTATCTGCCTCAGAAAAGCAGTCAACATTATCAACGACTTGTCCCAGCCCGGTCATTCATAGAAACATAGAAAATAGGTGCAGGAGTAGGCCATTCGGCCCTTCAAGCCTGCATCGCCATTCAATATGATCATGGCTGATCATCCAACTCAGTATTCTGTACCTGCCTTCTCTCCATACCGCCTGATACCTTTAGCCACAAGGGCCACATCTAACTCCCTCTTAAATATAGCCAATGAACTGGCCTCAATTACCTGCTGTGGCAGAGAATTCCAGAGATTCACCACTCTCTGTATGAAAAATGGTTCCTTCTTCTCCGTGCTTCCATCTGGCAGAAGGTACAGAAGCTTGAAAGTGCATACCACCACTCAGTAACAGATTTTGCACCTCTTATCAAGCTTCTGGACAGTCCTTTCATAAGCTGGGTTATTATCCAATTCACTTCTACCCCATTGAGAACACTGGACTTTGTCCATGGAAATAGTGCGCTAGAATGCTGAGAATAATGTTCTGAACTCCGTATCTTCTCCTTCGCTCTGTCTATTGTACTTGACTTTGACTTGATTGTATTTATGTATGGTGCAACTGATCTTTTTGAATAGCATGCAAAACAAAGCTTTTACTGTACCTTGGTACACGTGACAACAATAATGCTTCCCTAGACCTGTTTGCATTGCCTCATTAACACTTTGCCAGCTCCATTCTGCTTCATAGCCTCAAAACTCCTCAATGACCTTCCTATGAAATCGATAGGTGCATGTGTCAGAGCATTCCTACTCAGACCCTCTGGTTATTTCTAAAAGGACTCCTGAGGTCACCAAGGGCATTGTCTTCAAATACATGCTTCACCTGTTCTATTGCAGTAAAGTATTATCCTTCACTCCATTGCCTGCCTGCTCTTCCATGTTATCCATACTTCAGTAGATGGCTACCTGAACCAAATCTATCTGCGCTATGGAACAGTGCCAAGTAATTACAACCCAGTTGATTCAACTTCAATGATGATCAAATTATTTGAATCAAACCAGAGGGACGGTATAAAAACTTTAATTAGAATGCTGCAGATTAATCAACTATAGTCAGGATATGTAAAAAGAATATTTGACTTACTTGATTATATTTGAGAAGCTGAAAAGAAAGCTTGATTAGCACCGTGTGTTTGATCTATTTTGCATGGACTTAAGCAAGGTTTCTAACAAAGTTCTATATAGCAAGGCTTTTCCCCAAAAGGTAACAGGAGATGGGATCAAAGGGAGAGTATCAAATTACATCCAAAACTGTAAGTGGTAGAAAAAGATGCTAAAGATTAACTGTTTCTGTAAATGGAAAGCTGTCAGAATTTCTGCAGGGCTCTGTTTTCCCTATCTTTTAGGGTGTAAAATAATGATTTAATTTAAATATAGGCTCTTCAAGGGAGATGCATATTTCGTTGTCTCTGTACTGTACACCGACAATGACAATTAAATTGAATCTGAATCTGAACAAGGATATTGGTTATGTTTTCACAGATTCATTGGGAAATATTTATGAAGCAATTCTAAAATATCACTATATTATGGTCAGGTGTAAATATATCATATCATGAGGCTTGTATGGTGTACCATAAATACAATACTGCAAGTATACGATTCCAATGGCATGTCTCCAAGAAATTATTGGCCATTCAGAAGGTTCAACACGAACTTCAAAGGAAGAACGCTCCTGAGGCATTCCTAGCATCATCTACTGGGAAGCTAGGTGGAACTGGCATTTAATTGCCAAATAAATGTGAATTGACTGGGAATTTATGCTTTGTGTGCAACTGAATGTCCAACATAAATTCTTGCAAACTGATTGCTTACCACAAATATGATTTTAACAATCTATGCATATGGTAGCCACAACACTTTTGAAATAAAGTCCAAAACAATTAAAATATCCTGAAGCGGGAACTCAAATCTTCTTTTTTTTTGTGATTATGGACGTGCAAAACTGCCTCATATTGATGTAATATCATCAAATATTTCAGCATCAATCACATTCTGTCCAATAGATCTTACATAATTTCAATGGGCTTGATTGTACTTTTAATTAATTATTTACAGTCCATTTTTAAATAAAAAGGAGAAAATGAGCCTCATACCCACACAATGGACCATAAATCGCTACGAACAGATTATTGGCATCTGGCCATTGACTGTATTACAGATTTCTAAGAATTATTATCCTTCTGTAGATCCATCATTCCGAACGTCCTCAACACAGCCGCTTCTGAAGGGCATGGCATTGCTTCGCAGAAGTGCTTTGAGTAACATAATGTCATCTTACGGGGTGATTTTGTTGGGGAGAAGGGGTGAAATAAAAGCCCTGCCAATTAAAGGGCTGCAGAAAAAAACCTTACTAAATCGTCCTCCAATTTAGCCAGCTGTCAAAACCATTTAAGACTGTAAATATCGCTGAATCATATATAGGTAAACAAAAACTAGCCAAATTTACTAATACTCTTCAAATCAATTAAATGTTTCTAAAATAAATTAATTATTTAAAAAAGAAACAAGCGACTCTCACAGCCCCAACATTACTGGGAGGGGTGTTGAAGGATAGGATGTGTTCCTAGAAAATGGCAATATCACAATTTTCCATAATGCAAAGCTGCAATATCTGTGCATGCATCAGAAAAAATGTGGTTTGAAAAAAAGTTTATTTACTTATTTTTCAAATTCCAAGAAAATTAATTTTATTCCGTATGTCAAATTTTTGGGTAGTGATTTGTGAATTCTCTAAGGGCACGTTTCTGTATACCACAGAACACTTACCTTCCTCTTCAAATAATTAAACAGCTCACTGCTATCCAGCAACAAGACTAATCCGGCACAGGTACAGTCATCAGATTCTTCTGCATAAATGGCTAGAAATTGCTGTAAATACTTCAACACAGAAGTATTAAGGGCAGCACGGTGGTGCAGCGGTAGAGTTACTGCTTTACAGCACTAGCTGCGCCGGAGACCCGGGTTCGATCCGGACTATGGGTGCTGTCCGTATGGAGTTTGTACGTTCTCCCCGTGACCGCATGGGTTTTCTCCGAGATCTTCAGTTTCCTCCCACACTCCAAAGATGTACAGGTTTGGAGGTTAATTGGCTTGTTGTATGTGTAAATTGTCCCTGGTGTGTGTTGGATAGGGTTAATGTGCGGGATCGCTGGTGGGCCAGACTCGGTGGGCCGAAGGGCCTGTTTCGTTGCTGTACCTCTAAACTAAACTAAACCGAATGGATTGAAATGTGTCAGTAAAGAATGTCCAGCAAATTTAGGATGAGATAGATCTTGGACTGTTCTGGCCCCATATATATTTCAATGCAAGTTCACATGGCTCTTTGAACAGTACAATACTAATATTGAGGCTTTTTCATAATAAATATGAATTCTAGCTACCATAATGACAGAGTAACACTCCAATAGAACCACATGCTAGCTTATAAGTAGCATGTTCTCTCTGATTTCTCCCTACTTAATGAATTAAAATAGTACTTTAATGCAATACATAGAAGGAACAAAAAAAAAATCTGAACAGATCCTCAGCAACTCTGGAAGTAGAAAGGAAATGCACGCAATGTGCTTTACTTAACGTTATCAGGAAATCTGCTCTCCATTAGCAAGAGTTACACCAGCATTTAGTGTCCACCCTCCATTAGCAAGTTCATTACCTGCCCACAAGCAAAACAAAAACTCATATAATTATCTAAAAACTAAGTCCTATATATAATCAAAATGGTTTAATGCTATATTGATCAGTATGACATTCATGCTGATCAATATGTGATCAAGTACTGCAAAGAAAAAAAATCCACATAGAAAATTCATTTGGGCAATTTATTGGTGTAAGAAAATAATAAAAGCTGACTCAACATCAATTTTATAAATTCATCTGCAAGTGTGTACTTACATCAAATGTCCTTATATAAATGTATCAATAGTTTGTCTTTCAGCTCTACATTAAACTGAAGACATAAGAATGTTAATATGAGAGCATAGTGGAGATTTACTGTGAATTGAGATCTTCTCACTGTCATTTAGCTCTGCATCCTTCTAAACAGTAATGTTCTCCAAAGTTTACTGTATCACTGAGGAAATCTAAAAGTTCCGGTTTCTAATTTCTGGTTTCCTCCATGCTTTTGAAAGTCAAAATGCAGCGCTTTTACTACACTGCCAAAAAAGCGCTTTGGGATTTCCACTGGAATTTGGCAATTATTGTAAATTAAAACTTTCACCTTTAAAAAAACAGACCAATCAATGAAATCTTCCGATGATTTCAGCATTCAGGAAGAAGCTGTATTGATGAAATTGTGCCATAGATAGATAGAAATATAGAAAATAGGTGCAGGAGTAAGCCATTCAGCCCTTCGATCCAGCACCGTCATTCAATATGAACATGACTGATCATCCTAAATTACTACCTCGTTCCTGCTTTCTCCCCATATCCCTTGATTCTGTAAGCCCTAAAAGCTATATCTAACTCACATGTTCACATTGTCCATAGATTACTTGCACATATATGACACATTTTCAATAACAAAGTAAATCTGATTTCCCTTTCATTTTAAACGGATTAATCCTTTCATTAAAACAGTACAGCTACGTTTTCCCATTTACATTCTTGTTGCACCGTTCACCCATTTCCTCATTCCTTCTCTCCAGAGATGCTGCCTTCCCGCTGAGTTACTCCAGCATTGTGTGTCTATCTGCACAGTTTAACTCACTCTGTTGACAAACTCTTAGGTTCCCATTGAAAATAAATTGTATAATGACAATGAATTATTTCCCTGTAGACCCATCCCTCCAGCCTTTTAATGTTATGTTCTAAGACCACTGTAGAAGTAGGCCGAGATTAAAATTAAAGAGATCATAAATTATTATCAGGAATAAAGTGTATTCAGCACAACAGCAAAACTAACTGCGAAAAATGATTGGCTTTCTTGGCAGTGTTTCTAAAATTACTGCTATAATTATTTTTTTGCATCATAAATAGGCAAATCCTGAGAGCATGATAGTCTCCTTCTGAAATGGTTTATGTTCATAGAGAACATACAACATGTCAATCTTGCTCATTAGAATATGATTACCATTACTTAATTCTAAATTGAAATAAGTCATAATAGAAAACCTATCTTTCCCTCAGAGATCCAGGATAGCGCTAACCCTACAGCGCAGTAGGCATTACTGTGCTCTTCCTCAAAGCATATGTCATTTTAGAATGTACAAATCGCAAGGTCCTTCCAAAAAATAATTTATTTCTTGACTTTGTAACCTGTATAACATGATGACTATGACACAATATTGTAATTGTTCGTTTCCATTTTGGTCTTGCCAGTCTTGGCAATGGGATGTTTTGCTTCGGAACTGATATTTTATAATGAGGGATGAATCAAAACAAATGTGTGTTCCTTATCCCTGGCCATAAAAGACAACGTGGCTTACTGCTGATTTTCTTGTAAGAGTTAAACAATTCTGAAACCGATGGTGTACACTTACCATGTATTCCATATCAGCTGCACTTGGTGACACTTGACTTCTCAGTTTATTGTGCAGATCCAAGATTAGTTGTCTGTCAATATCTGTGATGGATCTTTTCGCTCTTCTGGAAGTCCTGGGTGGCACATTTGGATCCGTATAATTTGACTTGGTTGAATCTAAGCTGCCAGTTGCTTTAAAGTGTGCTTCGGTAGCCAAACGTTTCTCGCGTTCTTCTAGAAACTTTGCCATCATTACATCCAGTTCTGAAGTCATATTGGGGCGCACCATCGCTACAACCGAGTGTGCAACGAGCAGCAGCGCCGTTAGCCTTGTCCATTCTAGCTCTGCACACTTCATGTTGGATAACCCCGGGAGCGCACTGGGATTATCTCTGAAGTACTCGGGACCCGTTCAATTGTGAGGCTGCAATGAAGAACAGTGCACTGTTTGCAGGTTAAAGGTCTCGACGTGTCAATTAACTTTAAAAAATAAAAGCAAATGAGCACGCCCGTCCATGCGGGGTGGAATGTGTGCCGCCGGCTAACGTCGTCATGGAGACGTCCCGGGACGCGGGGACACCCAGCGGCAGCGGGCATTGAATTGGGTTTTATATAATGAAGCAAGATAGCGGGAAAATCAAATTCACCCGCATTTACACCCCCAGACACGTCCATGCCCGTGCACTGGCGGGAGTCAGCGGCCAGGCTGCCCGAGAGGGCGGACCAGGGACAAGCCCGGGAAACCGGTGAACACACGACAGGGGAGAGGGGGTGTGGAGGAAAGAGCTGCAGATGCTGGTTTAAACCGAATATAGACACACAAAAAAGCTGGAGTAACTCAGCGGGACGGGCAGCATCTCTGAAGAAAAGGGAATAGGTGACAATGTGCTGGAGCAACTCAGCAGGGGTCAGGCAACATCTCTGAAGAGAATGAATAGATGACACAAAGCTGGAGAAGGGGAGAGCAGCGTCGCCCTCTGCCCGGACAGAGTGCAGCGGGTCCGGAGACTTACCTTCGCAGCCCTCACTGTGCAGGTTGATGCGGAGAAGAGCGTTGGGTTGCGATGCGGAGAAGAGCGTTGGATTGCGATGCGTGCAGAGCGAGTGTATCTGGATGCGGGGTGGTGTTGCTGCTCTTGATGCAGCCTCTGCTCTGCCCGGCTCGACTGGCGGCGCCGCCTTTATCCCGATCCCAGTGACGTGTCGAGTGGAGCCGGGCCGGCCCGACCCCGCACCGCGCGGTCCAGACGCGGGCAATCCAACAAAAGCAACAACCCAGCCTGTGCCAAACCGAGCAGTGGCCGCTGCAATTCAGGAGCTGGAATGAATCATTACCCGAGGGAAGGGGCAATTCCAGAAAAAGGGGAACTCTGGAAAATAAAAAAAAGTAGCAATCAAATGAAGGAAATTCAAAAGGGAGAGACAGCCTCGAGATAGGGCATTTAAAGAGCAACAGTTCTGAATAACGGGTGATCGGCATCAAACTTCTCAAAAGGGACATTGAAGGCAATTAATCTGAAGAAAAGGGGAGGGAAGGGGTGTAGGCATCCAGAGAGGGGGGTAGTAGAACAATAAATGAGTCACTTAGGAACTTGAACAAGAAAGGGATGAAGCCAACCAAATTAACGCAATCCCCGGGGGGGGGGGGGAGAGACAGGACCTTGGGTAGTCCAGGATCGGAGATAAGGCAAATGAAGAAGGCCAGAAAGAGGAATTGGTCAGAACTAACATTGAAAAGGAGGCAATATAGAAAGAGGGGCATGATGGAGTAAAGAGGAACAATTCAGAAAGGTGGCAATTTAAAAGGAGAACTTTGGCAAAAGGACAACAAGTTATAAACCATTGCATGAGTAGGTGACTAATCTAGAAACTAATTCAAAAAGATAAATATGTCAATAAGGATAGTAATCCAAATAAATGGATAACAGAAAGATCAAATTGGGAAAAAAAGGGTACAGGTGGGAGAAAGACCCTTTAGAGATGAAGCAAACAATCTGGACAAAGCAGCAAAGCAGAGTATTATTTGAATAAAGAGGAAATCCTTTAAACGTTTCTGGAACAGGAATAGTCTAAATGCAAAGAAAAGAATAGGTGCAATACAGAGAATGAAGACAGCAGAAAAATACTGTAGAGAATACAGTATGTTAGGAGGTTTAGCCAATATAAGATTAGCAGTGTGACATTACCGAAAATGTAGAGTGGGTGTGGATCAGATTTTCATATATATTATCTTGGAAACAGATCGCTAGTTCTATCTTAACTTGATCACATTTAGATTGTAAACAGTTTACCTTTACTAAATAATATTTGATTAGTATTTTCAGACCCACTTAAAATATTATTTTGTCAGAGGCTAGTGTTCTTTATTTATTCCGATTCCTGAAATGAGTAATCATTGGAAAAGCCAACGGATATTTCCTTTTCCTAATTGCCTTTGAAGTGAATGGCTTGCTGGGTCATTTCAGGGAGCACTTAAGATTTAACCACATGAATGGGTCTGGAGATATGTATATGCCAGACCAGGTAATCTCACAAAAGCCCTGCCTTAAAGTACATTAGTAAATCAGTGTGTGTGTGTGTGCGGGGGGGGGGGGGGGGGGGGCGGTCAGTGTGTATATGTGAGGGGGGGGGGGGGGTATGACAATCAAGTATATTTTAACCTTCATTGTCCATCACAGGATTTTCTTTAATGTCAGTGCATAAATTCAAATTCCACACCAGTCATTGTGAGATTTAAACTGAAGTGTTTGGATTGTCCAGTCCACACCTTTGGATTACTTGGGCAGTAAGTTAACTACTATGTCACAACTGTATCCAAACTGTTTTCTTACTTCATTTTGCAAAACTGTACCAGAATTTATTGTTTATCCCTGATGTTGAAAGTGATGGCAATTTGACTTCTGGAATCACTGCAATCATAATGAATTAATCACAATATTTTATTTAAAAAATTGGAAAGGTATGGAATCAGAGGAATAGTACTGGACTGGATAAAAAGCTACTTAAGTAACAGGCAACAGTTTGTGAATCTGGGTAGTCATAATTCTACATGCTTGGATATTGTTTGTGGTGTACCACAGGGGTCAGTGCTGGGCCCAAAATTATTTATCATGTACATAAACGATATTTGTAATGTGTCCAATGCCTTGAGGCTGGTTTTGTTTGCAGATGATACAAATATTTTTTGTTCTGGGGAGAATTTAAAACAGCTATTGGATAAAATAATAAAAGAAATGGGTAAATTGAAAATACGGTTTGATAGGAATAAAATTTCATTAAATTTGAGTAAAACTAAAATAATGTTATTTGGTAATTGCAGAATAAATAAACTAGTAAGTATAAAGATAAATGGGGTGGAAGTTGAATAAATTTCTTGGGGTTATAATTGACGATAAAATAAGCTGGAAATCACATATTAAACATGTAAAATTAAAATTGTCAAAAAGTATCTCTGTATTATACAAAGCCAAGCAGGCTCTGGATTACAAATCACTCCGCATTCTTTATTGTTCATTAATCTTACCCTACTTAAATTATTGTGCAGAAGTCTAGGGCAATAACTATAAAAATTCGATACACTCATTAACCATGATGCAAAAAAGAGCAATTCGTATTATACATAATGCCAAGTATCTGGGTCATACGAATCCATTATTTTTAGAGTCAAAATTATTAAAATTAGAAGATTTGGTTACATTCAAAACAGCTCAGATAATGTCTAGGGCCAAAAATAAAAATTTACCTGGAAACATTCAAAAATTATTTAACGAGCGTGTGTGGGGGGTTACAATTTAAGAGGAATATTTAATTTTAAGAAACAAAGAGTCCGTACGACTAGAAAAACCTTTTGTATTTCGGTTTGTGGAGTAGGAGTGTGGAACAAATTGAACGAGGAATTAAAGCAATGTACAAACATGAATCATTTTAAAATGATATATAAAAAATAATTTTCAAGGGGTACCGGGATGGAGGGGATGGTTGACAAGTGGGGGTTAATGTTTATCTATTGCTTTACAATTGTTTACTTATGTTTGGTTACTTCATATATGAAGTTTGTATGTGTATAATAGTTGTATGTATATATATATGTCTGTAGGTATTATGGGAAATTGCCTGGGGTAGTATTATTATTATTAATTAATTGATTTTTAAATATGGTAGAAGTGTTGGGGAAAAGGGGTGAGATTTAATAAGTTATTCTTCTTCTCACTCCTTTTCGAGCTTGTACAGACACAGAGTTGGACATTGGAAATTTGCTTTTTGTTCTTTTCATTGCTTGTAAATATTGATTGTAATGTCCAATTGTTTGATAATTTCGATTTTGTTACTATTAATGTCTTTAATGTCTTTACTTGTTCGGAATAAATAAAATAAATAAAATAAAAAAAATAAAAAATAAAAAAAAGGTGCTGTCACCGTGGTATTGGGCAGGGAGCTCAATGACACAGATCCAGCAACGATGAAGGTCCTATAATATCACTCCATGTTAGAATGGGGTGTGACTTGGAGGGGGATCTGCAGTTGATGGTATTCCCATTTGCCTGCTGCCCTTGCTCTGGCTTGTGGTAGAGATTGTGAGTTTGGGAAGTAGAATCCAAGTTACCTTGGCAAATAACTGCAGGACATTTTGTTAACAGTGTTCTTTTCAACAGTGGTATGGTAAAGCTGAATGGAATAAAAGCTTTGGGTGGTTGATAGGAATCAAACAGGTTGCTCTTTCCTAGGTGTTATCAAGCTTCTTGAGAGTTATTGTTAACACTCACATTCAAGCAAATTGAGGAAATGCCATTTAACTCTGACTTGTGCCTTGTAGATTGTAGGAAGACATTGGGTTGTCAGAGGTGAGTTGTTTACCACACGGCACCCAGACTCTATCTTGCTATTGTAAAAATATGGCTAGTCCAGTTCAGCTTCTGGTCAGTGGTCACTTCCAGGATATTGATAATGGGGGACTCAGAAATAATGAAGAATTTGAATTGAAATATTAGTACAGGTGTCAGATGTTATGATGAGAAGGCAGGGGAATGGGGTTAGGAGGGAGAGATAGATCAGCCATGATTGAATGGCGGAGTAGACTTGATGGGCCAAAAGGCCTAAATCTGCTCCTATCCCTTATGACCTTATGATTTATGACATTGTCACTTCTGACTATAACTGAAAGAAGGTAATTAATGAAACAGCTAAGACACTTGGGCATAAGACATTGACTTCAGAAACTGCTGCAGTAATAATCTGGAGCTGAGTTGAATCTCCAACATGGATGAACCGCGAGGTCCATTCCCTGGAGACAGCCGAGTGTGGGAACACAAGAAACTGCAGATGTTGGAACCTTGATACAAACACAAAGTTTTGGAATAACTTAATGGCTCAGGCAACATCTGTGGAGTGAATGGACAGATGACATTTCAGGTTTGGTCCCTAAATCTGTCTGATGAAGGGACCCAACCCTAAACATTGTCTATCCATTTTCAACACATATGCTGTCCATCGTGCTAAGTACCTGTTCCAAATGTCAGATCACCCTTCCTGGGAGTGAACCCATAGAAAGCACCTGACCCATATGGAGTCCCCAGTAACATCCTCAGGACCTGTGCAGACCAGCTGGCAGGGTAATTCACTGACAGCTTTGAACTCATCCTTTACCATTCTGAGATTCCCATCTGCTTTTAGAAGACAATTTTCATCCCATTCCCAAAGAAATGCATGGTCATCTGCCTTTAAGACTTCCATCCAATAGCTATAAAATCATCCATTATGAAGTGCTTTGAGAGTCTGGTCATGGTGCACATTACCTCCAGCTTCCTAGATAGCCTTGATCCACAGCAATGTCCTGTCAAAACAAGTACAAAGTAAGCACAGTCTCCCTGGCCCTGCACACATTGCTGGGAAATCTGGATTGCAAGGACACCTGTGTCAGGTTCCTATTTATTGACTGTAAGTCTGCCTTCAACAGCATAATCTCCACCAAGCTCATCTCTAAACTCATGGTCCTCAAAGTCAGTACTTTGCTCTACCACTGGAGCATTGACTTCCTGACCCACACGCCATAATCAGTGATGGTTCATAAAGTAATATTCTCCATGATAATTCTCAACACTGATGCCCTGCTAAGCCGTATTCATAGCCCCTTACTATACTCCCTTTACACTGACAACACTGTGGCCAAATTCTGCTCTAACTCCATCTACAAGTCTATAAATGACACAGGATCTCGAACAATGATGAGGAAGAAAATAGGGAGCTTAGTAACATGTTGTCAAGATATGAGACGAACCACCTTGAATTTACACCAGTACCCCGCAGAGGATGAGACCTCAACTCCTTATTATACTCTCTATAGACACACAACATTGCAGACAAATTCTGCTCTAACTCCATTTACAAGTTTGCAGATGACAACACTGCAGTTGGCCAGATCTCGAACAAAGAGGAGACAAAGTACAGGAAGGAAATAGAGAACTTAGTAACATGGTGTTATAACAACCTTTCCCGCAATGTCAGAAAGGCAAAGGTTTTAGTTCTTGACTTCAGGAAGCAAGGTGAAGAACATGAACCAATCAGCCTCAATGGTGCCAAAGTGAAAATGGTCCAGAGCTTCTAGTCCATAAACATAAATATCACCAACAATTTAACAAGGATAAATCACGTTGAAGCTACAGCCAGGAGAGCACACCAACGCCTCTACTTCCTCATAAAACTAAGGAAGTTTGGCATGTCTCCAAGAACTCTTATCAATTTAAACAGATGCACTGTAAAAAGCTTCCTATCAGGATGCAATCACAGCCTGGTTCAATAACAGCCCTGCCCAAGATGCAAGAAATTACAAAGAAT
The DNA here is from genome assembly GCF_028641065.1 of Leucoraja erinaceus. Taxonomy (NCBI): domain Eukaryota; kingdom Metazoa; phylum Chordata; class Chondrichthyes; order Rajiformes; family Rajidae; genus Leucoraja; species Leucoraja erinaceus. The sequence continues at coordinate 66,352,875 of NC_073380.1, read as the reverse complement.
TGTCGATGTAGCCCAGTCCATCATACAGACCAACCTTCCCGCCATCAACACTTTAAAATGTCTTGGGAAAGCAGCCAACATATTCAAATACACTTTTCACCCGGTCATGCCCTCTTCTCATAGAGTGATACAGTGATATGGTATGGCGACAGGCCCTTCCGCCTAAGTCGCCCACACCGGCCAACATGTTAAAGCTATACTATTCCCATTTGCCTGTGCTTGGTCCATATCGCTCCAAACCTGTCTAACTGTTTCTTAAACGATGGGATAGTCCTAGCCTCAACTACCTCCTCTGACAGCTTGTTCCATACACCCACCACCCTCTGTGTGAAAGTTACCCCTTGGATTCCGATTAAATCTTTTCCCCTTCACCTTGAACCTATGTTCTCTGGTCCTCAATTCCCCTACTCTGGGCAAGAGACTCTGTGCATCGACCCCTCTATTCCTCTCATGATTTTTTTACACCTCTATAAGATCACCCCTTATCCTCCTGCGCTCCAAGGAATCAAGACCCAGCCTACTTAACCTCTCCCTATAGCTCAGGCCCTCTAATCCTGGAAACATCCTCATAAATCTTTTCTGGACCCATTCAAGCTTGACAATATCTTTCCTATAACATAGTGCCCAAAACTGAACACAATATTCTAAATGTGGTCTCACCAACGTCTTATACTACTGCAACATGACCTCCCAACTTCTATACCCAATACTGTGACTGTTGAAGGCCAATGTGTCCAAGATGGCTGCCGTGAAGAGAGAGTGGACGCTGGCGCGCTTTGGCTGCCGCTACTCTCTCTTCACACTGTGTTTTTGATTTTCTGTTTTTGGATTGAATTCTGTTTTTAATTTGTGTCTCTGTGATGTCTTTATTACTTGTTTTATTCCGATTATATGTTTTTATTCCGATTACTATGTAAGGTGTCCTTGAGATGTCTGAAAGGCGCCCATTAAATAAAATTTATTATTATTATTATTAATGTGCCAAAAGCCTTTTTGACCACCTTAACTACCTGTGACTCGACTTTAAAGAAACCATGCACCTGCACTCCTAGATCCCTCTGCTCTGCAACACTCCACAGAGATCTACCATTTACAACGTAGGTCCTGCCCTCGTTAGACGTCCCAAAGTGCAACACCTCACACTTCTCTGTGTTAAATTCCGTCGTTCATTCCTCAGCCCACCTGGCCAATCGATCCAGATCCTGCAACAATCTTTCACAATCGTCTTCACTATCTGCAAAACCACTCACTTTTGTATCAGCAGCAAACTTGCTAATCTTGCCCTGTATCTTCTTATCCAAATCTTAGATGACAAACAGTAACGGGCCCAGCACCGAACCCTGAGGCACACCACTAGTCACAGGTCTCCAGTCCAAGAAGCAACCTTCCACCATCACCCTCTGCTTCCTGCCATGGTGCCAATTTGCTATCCATTCAGCTATCTCTCCTTGGATCCCATGCAATCTAACCTTCCAGAGCAGCCAACCATGCTGAACCTTGGCGAATGCCTTACTGAAATTCCATGTACGCAACATCTACAGCTCTGCCCTCATCGACCTTTTCCTTCAAAAAAATCAATCAGATTTGTGAGACACGACCTCCCACGTACAAAACCAAAACCACGTACAAGGGCCATTCCTAATCGGCCCTTGCCCATCCAAATGCCTGTATAACCTATCCCTCAGAATACTCTCTAGTAACGTCCCAACTACAAGTGTTAAGCTCACCGGCCTATAGTTCCCAGCATTTTCTCTACTGCCCTTCTTGAAAAGAGGCACAACATTTGCCACCCTCCAATCTTCCGGCACCTCTCCTTTATTTAAGGACGGCCTGTAAATTCTCCCTTCCACAGGCCAGCAGAAGTTACAAAAAGCATGTACCACCTGATTCTAGAGAAGTTTATTCCACACAGTTATCATACTACTGAACGGTTCTCTCGTAAGTTAGCGTGCAGTTCTGATCTTTCAATCGACCTCATTACAGACCTTAAACTTTGTCTCTGTAGTTCTAAGGCTATAAACCTGGAACATCTACATTCTGCATGCTGATCATCCAAGGCTATAAAGCTGGAACATCTACATTCTGCATGCTGGTATTTTTCTCTTTGGCACTACCAGATGTAAGTTTTCATTGTACTCATGCTATGATTTGACTGGGTAACATGCCAACAAAGTTTTTCACTGCAATAGTAAACCAATGTCAGTCAATACATTCACACTATCTTCTTTTGTGTGGCATGTTCACAACCATCAGCGCCTCTACTTCCTGAGAAGATTATGGAGAGTTGGTATGTCAAGGAGGACTCTCTCGAACTTCTACTGGTGCACAGTATAGAGCATGCTGATTGGTTGCATCGTGGCTTGGCACAGCAACCTGAGCGTCCAGGAGCAGAAAAGGCTACAAAAAGTTGTAACCACTACCCAGTCCATCATCAGTTCTGACCTCCCTACCATCGAGGGGATCTATCGCAGTCGCTGTCTCAAAAAGGCTGCCAGCATCATCAAGGACCCACACTATCCTGGCCACACACTCATCTCTCCACTGCCATCGGGTAGAATGTACAGGAGCCTGAAATCTGCAACATCCCGATTCAGGAACAGCTTCTTCCCCACAGCCATCAGACTATTAAGCACAACTTTAAACAAACTCTGAACTATAACAACCTATTGCACTTTATCTGTTTACTGATGTGTGTATATATATATTCTATGGTATATGGACACACTGATCTGATCTGTATTTATGATGACAATATCCTGTTGTGCTGCAGCAATGCAAGAATTTCATTGTCCTATCTGGGACACAAGACAATAAACTTTCTTGATTTGACGACCACTACCGCATATTCTCCTTGATGCCCATCGACTTTAATTTTTCCAGGGCAAAATACTGCCTTACGTCAAGATCAGTCACTCTCATCCCACCTATAAAATTTATCCCTTTGGTCATTGTTTGGACCAAGTCTGTGATGAGGTCTGCAGTTAGTTTTTTTGACAAAACCCAAACTAGGCATCAATTAAGAGGTTATTGATGAGTAAATACTGCCTGATAGCGCTTTTACCAACAGTTTCCAGCACATTGCTGATGATTGAGAGTCCACTGATTGGGCGGCAATTAGCTAAATCTGATTTGTATGGCTTTTTGTAAATAATACATACAGTACCTAGGCAATATTCCGTGTTTTTGTACCAATAATTTGTGCGGCAGATGCAACAAGGTCTCCAATGCAGATCTTCAGTGCTACGACGATTTCAAGCATGATGTTGACCAAATGCAATGATAGTTCCCTGTTCTACTGTGAATGGAAAAACATTTTCCATCAATTTGTCATTGAAGAAGAAATGATCATCAAGCATGATGACATAATTTCATGCTCGAATGAGGCTGAGGAATTAACATGCCAAATAGCGCCTGGTCCAATTTCCTGATTTTTGGGATTTCAAATGACATAATGCAGGAGCAATACTAAATTATGCACAAAATGATTCTATGTGCATCTTATAAACAGACACAGATATAAAGGGGCCCATCTTCTAGGCAATGATATATTGATCATTCTAACTTTTACACTGCCACTAAATCATCTTAAAGTTATATTTAGAGAGAGTTCAAGAAGGTGAGGTCACTGAGAATATGGTGCAAACACTCAGCAGGTCTGGCAGCATCAGTGAAAAGAGTTGCAGTTAACTCCACATGTTGAAGACATTTAGTCTCAACTAGGAAAGCAAGAAAGCAAGATAATTTTAAGTTGCAAAGAAGAAATTAATATAATAAATTTGATTGGGTGAGACCAAGGTTGTCAGCGTGAGTAAAATCCTTATGGAATCACCATGTTAATAGATTAATGGGGGAAGTTAGAGCGAAGACAAAGGAATATACATACAAAGGAACAAGGAATGGGCGGCACGGTGGCGCAGCGGTAGAAGTTACTACCTTACAGCGCCAGAGACCTGGGTTCGATCCTGATTACGGGTACTGTCTGTACGAAGTTTGTTCATTCTTCCAGTGACCTGCATGGGCTTTCTATAAGATCTTTGGTTTCCTCCTACACTCCAAAGATGCACAGGTCTGTAAGTTAATTGGCTTGGTATAAATGTAAAATTGTCCCTAGTGTGTGTAGGGTAGTATTAATGCGTGGTGATCGCTGGTTGGTGCGGATCAGTGGGCCGAAGGTCCTGTTGCCATGTTGTATCTCTAAACTGAACTAAACTAAAACTCTGAAATGCAGGTCTGAAACTGTAGCTGAGATCTGAAGACAAAAGGAGAAAGTTGCCAATGCCCAGTAAGTTAAGCTGCGATTACAAAGAGGGAAAATTGAATTAATATTGCAGGGGCCTAACATAGAAATGTTCAGTTATGAAAAAAAAAACTGTTAACGTGAATAAACAGTTAAAGTAAAGGAGTCTGAAAAAGGATCCCATCCCAAAATGTCACCAATCCATGTTCTCCAAACATGCTGCCTGTCCCACTGAGTTACTCCAGCTCATCGTGTATTTTTTTGTAAACCGGCATCTGCAGTTCTTTGTTTCTACAGTAACGTTGTATTCCCTGAGAATTTGACATTGAAACCCAGAGGTTGCCACATGTGCAGGTGGAAGATGAGGAGCCGTGTGATGCTCTAACTAGATCTTTTCAGCTTATTATATCCAGATCCAGATCCAGAGAGCTACTTCATTAGTTCTCTGGGCACTTCATGACTTACATTTGCTGCTCTTTCATTTTAACTTTTAGGTAAAAAGTGGTAACTTTTAATGAATGGATCAATGGTCATGAGCTGAGAGCTGTGTCCATAGCTGGAACTGAGAGTGGGGTGGCCAGAAACAAAAGATAGTGTAAAATGTAACATGGGGTTGATGAAAAATGCATAGAAAATTCCAGGATGCAGGATCTGGACTCAATGTAGACCTCAATATAGACCTCTTGCCTCCACAGACGTGACCTTTTTAAAACATTTCAGAGTGTGTTTCGTCAATTTGATGATGCTCCAGCAGCCACAACATTACAAAAGCTAGTAGAAATCAGGCATTATCCTGCACATTGTGCTGGGAATTATTGCAGGAATCATTGTGTGTCTTTCTATAGGTAGCATAATCTAGTTCAGTTAAGATGCTCACAAGCTACAAGAGCTGGATTACAAAGGGTGGTGAGTGTCTGGAACGAGCTGCCGGAGGAGGTAGTTGAAGGCAGGTACTATCACAAGGTTTAAGAAACATTTAGACAGGTACATGGAAAGGACAGGGATAGATGGCTATGGGGAAAATGCAGGCAGGTGGGACTAGTGTAGATGGGACATTTTTTTCGGTGTGGGCAGGTTGGGCTGAAGTGTCTGTTTCCATGCTGTATGACTCTCATTGTTGGATTTTGTCACTGAAAAATAAGGCTGCTCAGCGGCCCTTGTTTTGTTGCTAAATGATTTAATGATTGTGCCTGATGCATGTCTACATGTGTGATCATATTATGAAGGACGTTAGCACGGGTAACTCTGAAGCTTGTGCGAGGCATGGAGAAGTGGGTAGATCACGGCATCAGTCACTTTGACACATCGACTTAATAGCAATACCATTAAATTTTAGTTTAGTTTAGTTTAGAGATACAGAGCGGAAACAGGCCCTTCAGCCCACCGAATCCGCACCGACCAGTGATCCCCACATACCAACACTATCCTACACACACTAGGGACAATTTACACTTATACCAAGCCAATTAACCTACCACCCTGTACGTCTTTGAAGTGTGGGAGGAAACCAAAGATCTCGGAGAAAACCCACGCGGTCACAGGGAGAACGTGCAAATTCAGGATCGAACCTGGGTCTCCAGCAAGGCACCACTGTGCCACCTTTCTAATCACCAAATGCCAAGTAATATAATAATAATAATAATAATAATAATAATAATATCTTTTATTGTCATTGCACATAAGCACAACGAGATTTGGTATGCAGCTTCCAACCGATGTCATAACATAAATAACTAATAAAATTAGGATTTAGGTATTGATATCCCGAGAACATGGATTGTAAAAAGAACAGTCAAACAGTCAAAACTGTTCAACAGACTAAAGTGCATATGTGTCTGTGCGACGTGGCCATCCGAGGGAGACAGTCCAGGGGGGATGGGGGCACTCAGCAGGGCCGGTCAGAGCCGCTATAGCTCTGGGAATGAAGCTGTTCCTGAGTCTGGAGGTTCGGGCGTAGAAGGTCTTGTAACGTCTGCCGGAGGGAAGTAGTTTGACCAGACCATTACAAGGGTGTGAGGAGTCTTTATGGATGCTGACGGCCTTCCTGAGGCACCGTGTGATATTCAGCTTGTAAGCATATTAACAAACCACATTCTGTAGGTTTAGTTCTGAAAGTCTATGCCTTACAATTCGCTAGTTCAGATGACGTCACAAAATTGATAATTTAAATGTGTACGAAGGAACTGCAGATGCCGGTTTAAACTGAAGGTAGACACAAAAACCTGGAGTAGCTCAGCGGGATAGGCGGTATCTCTGGGTTGAGACCCTTCTTCAGTCTCGACCTGAAACGTCACCCATTCTTTCTCTCCAGAGATGCTGCCTGTCCTGCTGAGTTACTCCAGCTTTTTGTGATTATTTAAATATGTCCTTTCAATTTACTTCTATATAGTTTCTTAAACAAGTGCCATTTTTGTATTGCATAAGCACTAAATGGAACAGCTGCCACCTTGTGGGCATTTATTGCAGTTACAACTAAAATAAAAGTCTCCAGAAGACTATGGAACGACAGGCATAAAACAAGTTGCTTTGCAAGGAAATTTGGCACTATTTGAAACCACATTGTTTTCTAATTAACAAACAGAATTTAAAGTTAAAGAACCACAGCGTAAGAGAAATTTAATATTGGAAAACAATAGTAGAAATTGAATTTGCTGTATCTGTTTTGCAGGCTTAAACTTTTATTTTATTATTATTATTTTTTTATTAGAAGTACGGTAAATTACAATACTACACAACACATATGTCTTAATAAATTTTTTGTACCGCTTCATTTTTTGAGCTTTAAGAAAAAGATAGAAGTAAAGGAAGTAAAGAAAGTAAAGGAAGTGCGCAAGAGTCGTAAAGGTGCAGGAGAGTGTTGAGAAAAGAAAGCCCCTTAGAAAAGAAGTTAGAGAAGGAAGTAAAGAAAGAAAGAAGACGCTATAAAAGAAGGAAAAAGAAAGGAGAAACAATCGCTCTATTATAACATTAAACTCCACAGAAAGGGGACTACCAACCAATTCTGTTTTTGTTGTTTTGTTTTTTTTGTTTTTTTACCCCCCGTTGCCAGATCCTGGTACCTTTTATTTATTTATTGATTTATTTATTTTTTAAATTACTATTGCACCTTATGCTTGTAATAGTTCCAAAAACGTAGACCACGTCTTTTGGAAGTGGTCTGGTTTGCCTGCTAAGAGGAATCTCATCTCTTCCAGATGTAGTGTTTCAAACATATTTGATATCCACATTTTTATTGTTGGTGTAGGCGCATTTTTCCAGAATTTAAGTATGAGCTTTTTTCCCATTATTAGCCCGTAATTGAGTAAATTCTTCTGAAACACGTTTAGTTCAGGGTTACCTTCCGATATTCCAAAAATGATCCATTCTGGTTTTGGTATCAGTTTTATTTTAATTAATTTTGTAAAGATGTCAAATATTTCATTCCAGAATTTTTGTATTTTTATACAAAAAACAAAAGAATGCGCTATGGTAGCTTCTTGACACAGACATTTATCACAGATGGGTGAGACATTAGGGAAGAGTTTATTTATTTTAGTTTTTGAATAATATAGTCTATGTAATGTTTTGAATTGGATGAGAGTATGTCATATGTTGATCGAACTTTTATGCGCCTGTAATAAGTGATTATCCCAGCTCTCTTTTAAAATTTTTATAGCTAATTCTTGTTCCCAGTCTCTTCTAATTCCATCAGTTGTGGGTATTTCTATATTTAAGATGATGTTATATAAGTACGATATTAGATTAGCTGATTCCGCCTTTGTCTTCATTGCTTCATTCAAATGAAGCAGTGCAGGCTTAAACTTGAGTGTGAAAGTATTCTTGAACAATGCGCACCACCACCTTCTCCCTCCTCCCGTGTTTCCCCTTATCCCACCTGGACTCACACCCATTTCTCTCCACCATCTCCCGTTCTACTTACATTCTTTTCTCTAGTATCACATTTTGTAACTCTTCAATCCTTATCTCAAACATTTTGTCATAGTACCTGCCTCGACTACCTCCTCTGGCAACTCATATATCCACCACTTCCTAAGTAAAATAGTTGCTCCTCAGGTTCCTATTGAATCTTGTCCCTCTCGCCAAATCTCAGGTTTTTGGGGGTTAAATCTCCACATTATATGGTGCGATCAGGTCTTCTTCCATTGCCCATTCCCCAAAGTCCTATTAGTTAACCTAGAGCCAATGCCAGGAATCTGATCTCGTTTCTAAATGGCATTTTGAGTCTGCACTTGAGATTGGAACATGCTCCCTGTATCTAGTTGCGTGCTTTGAGAATTTTACATTCTTCTCAACCCCTGTGACCAAAAGCTCAACAGACCCAATTTGTTCTAATATATTAACCCTTCCATTCTAGAAACAAGATTATTAAATCATTGGTGCATTCCTTGTATGGCAGGAACTTTCCTCCTGAGATAAGCAGACCAAATTTTCACACAAAACCCCAGATCACAGGGGATTACCAGGAGAGATAGCTGCATGGATAGAAAATTGGTTTCATGGAAGGAAGCAGAGGGTAATGGTGGAATGTTGCTTCTTGAACTGGTGGCCTGTGGCTAGTGGGGTGTCTCAGGGTTCAGTGCTGGGTTGTTATATCAATGATTTGGATGAGAACATACACGGCAAGATTAGCAAGTTTGCAGTTGATACAAAAGTGGGTGGTTTTGCAAATAGTGAAGATGGTTGTGCAAAATTGCAGAAGGATCTTGATCAATTGGCCAGGTCGGCTGAGGAATGGTTGATGGAAATTAATACAGAGAAATGTGAGGTGTTGCATTTTTGGTAGTCTAACATGGGCAGGACCTACACAGTGAATGGTAGGGCTCTGGGGAGTGTTGTGGAGCAGAGGAATCTAGGAGTGCAGGTGCATAGTTCCTTGAAGGTGGAGTCACAGGTAGATTGGATAGTCAAAAAACCTGGCTTATTGGCCTTCATCAGTCAGAGTATTAAGTATAGAAGTTGGGAGGTCATGTTCCAGTTATAAGATGATGGTGAGACCACATTTAGGGTATTGTAATCAGTTCTGGGCACCATGTTATAGGAAAAATATTGTCAAGCTATAAAAGGTAAAGAGAAGATTTACTAGGATGTTGCCAGGATTAGAGGGTCTGAGCTATAGGCAGAGGTTGAGTAGTCTAGGCCTCTATTCCTTGGAGTGCAGGAGGATGGGGTTAATCTTATAGAGGTGTATAAAATCATGAAAGGAATACATCGGGTAGATGCACAGAGTTTCTTGCCCAGAGTAGAGGAATCAAAGACCAGAGGACATAGATTTAAGGTGAAGGGGAAAAGATTTAATAGGAATCTGGGGGATAACATTTTCACACAAAGGATGGTGGGTGTATCGAATGAGCTGCCAGAGGAAGTAGTTGAGGCAGGTAATATTGCAACGTTTAAGAAACAGTTAGACAAGTACATGGATAGTACATGGATAAGATGGGTTTGGAGGGTTATGGGCCAAACGTAAGCAGGTGGCACAAGTGTAGCTGGGACATGTTGACCGGTGTGGGCAAGTTGGGCTGAAGGTTCTGTTTCTACACTGTATGATTCTTTGATTCTATGAAGTTCATAATTGCAGCACATCCTTGCTTGCTGCACCGGGTCTCATTGCAAATTCTCATTTACAAGTCTATCACAATTCAGACAATAATTTGTCTTTCTGACATAGAACATAAAATAATACCACACAAGAACAGGCCCTTCGGCCCAAGAAGTCTATGCTGACCATGATGGCAATCTAAACTAATCTCATCTGCTTGGGGCACAAGGTTCATACCTCTCTAATCTGCCTTTTCATCTGTCTGTCTAAAGGCTTCTTAAATGTTGTTATCCTATCTGCCTTATATTTGCCTAAGAATAATAAAGCTGCAGAACATACTACTGGTTCATGAGACTTATGTTCATTCTCTTCACAACCTCAGGAAAGAGATAGACACATTACCTATCAAAGATAGACATAAAATGCTGGAGTAACTCAGTGGGAGAGGCATCATCTCCGGAGAGAAGGAATGGGTGACGTTCCAGGTTAAGATGGGCTCTTCTGAGGAAGGGTCTCGACCCAAAATGTCACCCTTTCCTTCTCTCCAGAGATGCTGCCTGTCCCGCTGAGCCACTCCAGAATTTGTGTCCACTGTCATTGTAAACCAGCAAATGCACTTCTTTCCAACACAATAAATGAAATACCAAATAGTGTCAGCATGATTAATAAAGATTCTTATTTTTTTACACAGTATATAAGTAATCAGCCATGATTGGCAGGACTGTCATATGAGGAAAGATTGAAAAGACTAGGCTTGTATTCACTGAAGTTTAGAAGGATGAGGGGGATCTTATAGAAACATATAAAATTATAAAAGGACTAGACAAGCTAGATGCAGGAAAAATGTTCCCAATGTTGGGCGAGTCCAGAACCAGGGGCCACAGTCTTAGAATAAAGGGGAGGTCATTTAAGACTGAGGTGAGTAAAAACCTTTTCACCCAGAGAGTTGTGAATTTATAGAATTCCCTGCCACAGAGGGCAGTGGAGGCCAAATCGCTGGATGGATTTAAGAGCGAGTTAGATAGAGCTCTAGGGGCTAGTGGAGTCAAGGGATATGGGGATAAGGCAGGCACTGGTTATTGATAAGGGACGATCAGCCATGATCACAATGAATGGCGGTGCTGGCTCGAAGGGCCGAATGGCCTACTGCACTTATTAACTATTATCTATGTAGGCCAATGAGTGAAGGAGCATTATTGGACTTTATTATCTTGGGGAATGTAGTCACTCAGAGGGAAGCATTTTGCCTCTACTTCCTTAGAAGGCTTAGGATGTTCAGCATGTCCCCTACAACTCTCACCAACTTCTACAGATGCACCATAGAAAACATTTTATCAAGATGCATCACCGCTTGGTTTGGGAACAGCTCCATCCAAGCCCAGCCAGAAATTGTTGCACCCTAGCCACTCTTCCTCTCTCTTAATAACCCTTAATAACTTTTCATATGACTCCTCCCATTTCCTCCAAATATAAGGCGTAGCTATGGGCACGCGCATGGGCCCTAGCTATGCCTGCCTCTTTCGAGGGTACGTCGCACAATCCTTGTTCGAGTCGTGCTGTGGCCTTATCCCCAAACTTTACATCTGCTACATCAACGATTGCATTGGTGCTACCTCCTGCACCGACACACAACTCACTGACGTCATCCATTTCACCACTAACTTCCATCCGGCATTCAAATACACCTGGACCATTTCCGACAATTCTCCACCATTTCTTGACCTCACTATCTCCATCGCAGGTGATAGACTCCTGACCGACATCCACTATAAACCCACTGACTCCCATGGCTATCTGGACTACACTTCTTCCCACCCTGCTTCCTGTAAGGTCTCCATCCCCTACTCACAATTCCTCCATCTACGCCGCATATGCACCCAGGATGATGTGTTCCAAACCAGGGCATCGGAGATGTCCTCATTCTTCTGAGAATGGGGGTTACACTCTTTGACTATAGACGAGGCTTTCACCAGGGTCTCTTCTATACCCTGTGACTCTCACTCCCCGTCCCCCCACTCATAACAAGGGCAGATTCCCCCTTGTCTTCACCTTCCACCCTACTAGCCGTACAACAAATAATCCTCCGTCATTTTTGCCACCTCCAACGTGACCCCACCACTTTCAACATCTTCCCATCTCCTCCTCTGTCTGCTTTCCGCAGAGACCGCTCCCTCCGTAACTCCCTGGTCAATTTGTCCCTTCCCACCCGAACCACCCCCTCTCCGGGTACTTTCCCTTGCAACCGCAAGAAATTCTACACTTGTCGCCTAACGTCCCCCCTTGACTCCATTCAAGGACCCAAGCAATCTTTCCAGGTGCAGCAGAGGTTTACCTGCACCTCCTCCACCTCATCTATTGCATCAGCTGCTCCAGATGTCAGCTGCTCTACATCAGTGAGACCAAGCGTAGGCTTGGCGATCGCTTCGCCGAACACCTCAGTTCGGTTCACAATTTTTTTATTTTTTTTTAATTTCAAAATAGACTTTATTCATTGATAAATATATACAATTCCTGAACCATTCAAACAAACAAAATTCATCCGACATTTTCGGAGACTATACAAGTTTTTTTTCAGTACAATTTTTTTTTTTTTTTTTTTTTTCACAATAACCAACCTGATCTCCCGGTGGCTCAGCACTTCAACTCCCCCTCCCATTCCGAATCCAACCTTACTGTCCTGGGCCTCCTCCATGGCCAGAGTGAGGACCACCATAATTTGGAGGAGCAGCACCTCATATTTCGCTTGGGCAGTTTGCACCGTTTGCGGTATGAACATTGACATCTCTAATTTTAGGTTGTCCTTACTTTCTCCTCTACTCCTCAGCTCTCCCTCAGCCCACTGGCTCCACCTCTTCCTTTCTTATTCCCACGCCCCCTCACTCACATCAGAATGAAGAAGGGTTTTTGTCCAAAACGTAGCCTATTTCTCACCCGCTGAGTTTCTCCAGCATTTTTGTCTATCTTCACTAGATTCATAGTTGAATATTGGGCAATAAAAGATGAAAATGGTCATTTACAGCAGGCCTGATTTCAAAGAATTGGAACAGGATGTTGCTCAGGTGGGCAGCAATCAGAGACTGGAAAACAGTTTGCTTTTTTTTCAGTTCTATCCTCCAATATTAAGCATCATTACTACCACTGTTTGAGTAAAGCCTTAACATTTAATTCTGGAAAACAATTTAGTTTGAATTATTCTGTTGTTCACAGAAAACCTAGTTTCTATTGAGTTTTGCAATATTTGTTTCATTATTTAAGTTCAAGTCATGTAATAAGTTGCAATGAAACGGGTTACATTTTAGTACGTAAAAGCATTGGGATTTGATGGAATTGCGCTTCTGCAACAGATTTGAACAAACAAACATTTGGGTAACAAAAGTTGTACATGCAAACGGCAACTTGGAAACTCATCCCAAATAGCGCTAATTCATATTTAAAATTATAGGCAATGGAGCTGACAGGATTTGAAACATGAACAATTATAAATCCTTCAAATGTGTTGTTCCTGCCCACAAATTATATGTGTCATTTATTTAATTTAGTTCAAATGTTATGTTACGTAAATTCTGGGTTTTCATTATATTGAAGTCTATGGTTTCTCGAAACAAGGTTTAATATGCATGTCCAGAGTCTTAATCTATGATTTCATATAATTCTTCATATCATTATTTATATAATTCTTCTGTTTTCTGTATATATTACAGTTTAATCTTTTTCTCTAAATGTACAGTTTACAATTCAAAATCTGACAAAAAGGATAAAAAATAGGTTTCCATGTTCTTCTGTCATTCTAAATGTCCACCAGGTGGCCTCAGGCAGAATATATCAATTCTAAATAGTTAAGAAGCCAATTTTCTAAGCCAATTAGTAAATAAGATGGTAATTTTGGGACCCTGATGTCGAAATATTAAGGAGTCTCCCACCAAGCAACAACAAGTAGCTATGACACTATAACAAGTAGCTATGACACATCGTTTATAATAGTGGAGATAGGCACAAAGTGCTGGAGTAACTCAGCATCTCTGGAGAGAAGGAATGGATGATGATTCAGGTCAAGACCCATCTTCAGAATGTCAGAGTAGAGGGAGACTAGAGATATGCAAGGGCAAGGTGTGGAAGCGACAGATCAAAGCAGACATGGAACAAGGAAATGAGAATGGTTCATTGTTAGCTGAGGAGAAGGTGACAATGGGGCACACAATCAGTAAAATTAATCAGAAGGGCAGTGAAACTAGTCGGAGAAATAGGGTGTGCCAGAGACAGAGAGTGAAAGCAAGAGTTACTTGAAGTTGGAAAAATCAATATTCATACCGCTGGGTTGTAGGATGCCCAATAGAAATATGAGGTGCGATTCCTACAATTAATGTTGGGCCTCACTCTGTCAATGGAGGAGGCCCAGGACAGAAAGGTCAGTATGGGAATAAGAAGGGGAGTTAAAGTGTTTATCAACTGGGAGATTGGGTAGCCCTAGGCGGAATATCAACAGGTACCGACAGTCGATCCACCGTTTTTCTCACCAGTTCTCCTTCTGTGCCCTGTGTTCCACACTGGCTGCAATGTGCTGGTGCCAGCAGGCCCTCACTCAGACTTTCCCACAGCTCTGGGCCTCACTCACCCAGACCAGCAATGGACCCCAACTTTATTTCATTCTATACTAGATCCATGCCCTCAACAAACACTTCCTTGCCTACCTGGATTTTCAGCTCATTTACAATAGTGACTGGCATGCAAGCAACAAATAAGCAAAGGTAATCCAAAATAATTTGCCATTCATCTGCTCCTCTCCAAGAGAAGGGATGGCTGGAATATTTTTGAATTATTTTCCCAATTTCCCATTCACCACTCTCAATCTAACACATTTTTTTCTCCCTAAACTCTTTGCAACGCCTTCACTTTATTCCTTTGAGGCATTCACTAAAGCCTATCTCTTCGACTCTGCCAGCTTCCCTAATATATTTTACGTCATTTGTCACTGAATTAATTTGATAACAAATCAACAATAAGTCATTGGCTATTTTACTATTCCGATGCACTGTATAATTGTGTGATTTGCTACACAACAAGATTAGACAACACATGCGATAAAAGGTTTTTGAAATCCTTAGCTAATTTCAGATTGACTGCGCCTTTTTATGTGCCCCTCACCTTAATAAATGTTGTTCCTCCTGAATTCAGAGCCCTTTTGTTCATTGTAAGAAGCCTTCAGAGATGTGACACAGTGGCTCAGCTGGTAGACCTGCTGCCTCACAGTGCCTAAGACCCAACCTCATGTCCTGTCTGTGTGGCGTTTACACGTTCTCCCCGTGAATGCATGGGTTTTCTCTGAATGCTCCGTTTTCCTCCCATATCCCAAAGATATGTGGGAATATAGGTTAATAGTAAGATTAAACGAGAATTTACCAGTTTGAAGTTTGATCTGTATTTTATGAGGAGTTACCATGAGGGATTACGTGAAGAACCCCAGGACGCATGCGTGTCATTCTTCAAAGCAGTGGTGTGAAGCCACAGACAACTGTAATGACAAAACATAGTAAGATTAGAGAAGAGATACCAGTTAAGTATATGATCAAGGGTGGGAGCGGAGGGCACGTAATCCCTCATCATAACTCCTCATAAAATACAGATCAAACTTCAAACTGGTAAGTTCTCGTTTAATCTTATTATTTTACTTCGGAGTCACGTGAGTGACTACGTGAAGATTTTAAAGCTCTGTGATTTCATGCCGTGGAAACAAGTCCATGCATCACGTCTGCCTTGACTGTAGGAGGAATAGTGTTAACATAATTCGGACATGAATTCGATATTGAAATCATAAAATTTATTAACACAAATTATGACCCTTTTATGGGTTTGAATTAATTTACAGAACTTAAATTTTTTTCTGCAAATGTTCCAGGTTTCATTACTGGTTTATTGTAAAATAATTGGAATGTTCGTTCCACTGACCATCCTGCAGCTTTGAGGACTTGGTCCATGGGCACATCCAATTGTATTGCTGCCGATGTAGCTGCAGCCCTGGTGGAATGAGATTTAAAGATGTTAGTATCCACCCCAGCCTGTGTAAGCACCTGTTTCAGCCATCATGAGATGGTCTGGACCATCACTCTTTTGTGAGTTTGCTTGTGGCTGATCAGAAGTCCCTTCTCATTGCCTCTTAGGATTTTAGTTTTCTCTATGTATAATGACAGGTGTCTAACTATACAGAGACGGTCATCTGTAGGGTATGACCTAAATAGTATATTGAGGCCTGCTGATCCCTGTCTGTTCTGCTTTACTAGCTCGTAGATGTGGAACGTAATATTGTCAGGTGAGGAAGTCATGTTGTCCAGTCTGAGTTTATGCAGTGACTGTACCCTCTGTGCCGTGACTAATGCCATTAACATGACTGTTTTTAAAGTCAATCTGTGTAGAGACAGAGCTGATGCTGGAGACCAGTTTCTGAGTGTCTTCAGGACAATGCTTACATCCCAAATTTGGGAGTACCTGGTTTTTGGGGGATTAGTATTAAAAATTCCCCTCATGAGCTTTGTTACCAGTGGGTGAGTCCCTACAGAGTAACGCTCTGTCCCTTGCCATAGGTAAGTCGACAGGGCACTTCTGGTGCTGTTGATGACACTGTAACTGAGCCCCTCATCATAGTGGAGGCCTGCCAAATATTCCAGAACAGACGGGATGTTTATGTTTCTGTTGGTGATGTTGTTTTTATGGCAGTACATTTCCCACTTCCTGATGTAGACCAGATACTGTTTTTTAGTTGATTGTCTTTGGGCCGCCGAGATCATGTTCGCTGTTCGGTCCGTTAGTCCCAGTTGTAGAAGTGGTGTTTTTAAATTCTACAAATTAATAGGTTCAAATATTTATGGCATGGGTGGCTATCCCCTGTTACTGGATGTAGCAATAAGTCTGGTCTATGTGGGATGGTAATACATGGTTCTAACACCATGTTTTGTACCACTGAGAACCATGGTTGTGTAGGCCAATCGGGTACTACCAAAATACCAGACGCAGCGTCTTGTTGTATTTTCCTTAATACCAAACTGATGAGGCAGAAAGGAGGGAATGCGTAAATAAACAATTTCCCCCAATGCAGCGAAAATGCATCTGTCGCTGGTGCCCCAGGGTCTGGTTCCCATGAAACATAGTTTGGTATCTGTTTGTTTAATCTGGATGCGAATAGATCGATATCTGGTGTTCCATATTTCGCTGTAATATCAGCAAATACTATTTTGTTCAACATCCATTCGGTGTTTTCATTAAATTTGCGTGACCTGGTGTCTGCCACTCAATTTAGTCTCCCTGGTAGGTAAATGGCTGATATCCAAATATCTCTTTGAATGCACCATTGCCAAATTGAGTTAGCCAGATTGTCACATGATATCGATTTGTTTCCACCCATGTGGTTAATGTATTTTACCACGTTGGTATTGTCTATTTGTAGTCGAACATGCTGGTGATATGACCCAGTACAAAATAATAATATATATAATAATCTTATTTATATAGCACATTTTTAGTCAACTTGCATTGACCCCAAAGTGCTTCACATAATTACATTACATTTACACACAGGCAAAGGTGGGTGAAGTGTCTTGCCCCAAGGACACAACGACAGTATGCACTCCAAGCGGGATTCGAACCAGCTACCTTCCGGTCGCCAGCCAAACACTTAGCCCATTGCGCCATCTGTCGTCCCACGACAGATGGCTCAAAATGACTTTAGGCCATGGAATGCACCCAACATTTCCAAGTAGTTTATGCCCAGTGTGAGTAAGAAAGATGCCTCCTGTGCAGTCCATCTCCCTCCACAGCTGGTGATGGTATTGGTGGCTCCCCACCCAAGTGCACTGACATCAGATTGTAGTACCATGGAATGGTTACTGACAATGATTGGGTTTGAACAAAGCCAAATGTTGTCTATCCACCATATTAGTTCTGTTTTGGCTTGGATTGGTAGTCTCATAGGTCTGTCAAAGTGACGCATTAATTTTGAGCGCTTGTATTTTTGCTCTCTGTAAGTTTTGGTAATGTAGAGGTCCAAATTGTGTGGCTGGGAAAGCAGCCACTATTTTACCAATTACTTTTGCCAGCAATCTGATGGATGGTTTTCTGATGTCAATGAGGTTATTGCAAGCCTCTATTAAATCTCTAGCCTTTCCCTTAGGTAGTGTCACCATCATGTGAACTGAGTCAATGGTGAACCCCAAATAATCCATAGTGGTGGACGGCGTTAGTTTAGATTTAACTGGATGGATGATAAATCCCAGTTTTTCAAATAGCTGTTTTGTGGCTGTTACAGTCTGTATGGCCAATTCCAAAGTTTTGCCCACAATGAGTATGTCATCTAAATATGCCATAACCATGTGTTTACGTTTCTGTAGAAATGCTAGGGCTGGTTTTAAATTTTTTGTGAACAGCCTGGGGGCTGATGATAGCCCATTTGGCAGTGCTTTATACTGCCATTGTTGTCCCATCCAGTTGAATTTTAAGTAACATCTGTGGTCACCTCGTATAGGCACTGTATAGTAAGCATCTTTTAAATCGATGCTGGCCATGAAGTAACCTTTGGAAATTAATTGTTTAGCAGTAACAAAGGTTTCCATTTTAAAGTGAATATGTTGTACAAATGTATTCAATTTTGTTAGATCGATGATGATGCGACAACCACCATCTTTTTTTTGATTTTGGTAAAAATGTTGGACATGAATTCTAATGGTTTGTGTTGTGTTATCTCAATTACACCTTTTATGTAGAGCCGCTCCAGTTCAGCTTGTGCCTCTGATTTTTCTTTATCAGAGAGCACGAACACTTGGTTCGGTGTATGTTGAACTGGAGGGCTGTACCTGTCTATAAACTCTATTGTATATCCTTGGATTCTGCTTAAGATGTAAGTATCGGTTGTTAATATGCTCCATGCATTCAAAAACCAGTGTAGTCTCCCCCCAACCTCCATGCTCTCCATATTTATTAGGGAACCAGACCCACCTACCTCCATATTTACCAGTGGCAGGTTTACTTCTTTTTGTAGGTTCTTCGCTGCTGTTGTTGCGCTGGTGCCTGGTTTTTCGGTTTGTTTGGCGTTGGGGTTCCCCGCATCTTCCAAGAAGGCCGGCCTGGGCCATGGCCTAAAAAAGACTCATGTTTGAAATACCGTGCCTTCGAGCTTTCACCAGTTCCGCTGGTGGGTGCGTAGGGATGCTGTCTTTGGCTGTAGTGGGTTTTTGTTGGTGTTCCTTTTATTAACCCCAAGGTTTTTGGCTTCCTCATCGAGCTCTTTTACCTGCTTCGATAGGTTGCCTCCGAACAAGAGTATGGGTGGTTTCGTGGTCCCAGGTTTGCACAGTCCCGCGAATTTTGGGTTCAGTGTGGGTTGAATGGCACTTTTCCTGATGTTATTTATTTCATGCTGGGTGTTGCAGAGTAGTGCCAGTCCATCTTGTTGATCCAGGGACATTTCCCTGTCGTCCACTGTACGGGCAAATGCTGTTATCCCTGCGGTCAGTACTTTCAGTAGTTTTTGCAATTTTACATCCATGCTCCTGACTCCTGTTCCAATGTGTTTCCATATACAGTTGTTAACTATTGGAATATTCAGAGATATGCAATTGCCCGGTGCCAGGTGTCTTCCTGTGGTGTCCAGTACAGCCTGCTCTTGTAACTGGTTTAAAGACTTGTAGTCTATACTGGCAGCAAGCCTTGGCTCCAGATTTTGTCCAGTCTGTTCCGGCTGTATAAAATTGGCCACCATGTCCAGTAAGTTCTCTTTTTCCTGCACCCCTTGTCTTTTCTTCTGCGGACCCCTCTTCCAGGTCAGCCCAGCACTGACCCGCAGTGCTCCCCTCCGATGAGGTAGAAGCACTGTGCAGCCCTTGAAAAGGTACTGCTGTGGGTTTATCATAGGGCCCACTGTGACCCGACTCCATCTCCTGGAGTCTGTCACGCTGGAGCAAATGCTCCATACACCACTCCATTTGGGTCCAGCGCTCTCTCGCTGGCCGCCCGCCGTGGTTCAAAGTCGGACTCCTCTGAGTCCACGACCTTGTTAGTTTTGTGTCTAGTCTTGCCGCCCTGCCGCGTGAATTTGGCCGGTGCAGAGGCGACATCGGGCACAGCTGATCCCACTACGGGTGATCCAAGTGCCGTTAGCTGCTGTTGCTGGCTTCCCGCTACTCCGGGGTCCTCCCTCACCAGCTTTGTCGCAGCCCTTGTCTTCTTTGTTTTCTCCATTTTCCTACCTGTAGTTGGAAATGGGAACAAAAAAGACCGCAGAGTAAACGCTTACCTGCAATTAGCAGCTTTTAAACTGCCGCCACGGGGGATCGTCCTTCCACCGCATCTGACGTTTCGCAATGCGTGTAGCGATATGACACGCATGCATCCTGGCGTGGTTCTTCACGTAGTCACTCATGTGACTCCGAAGTAAAATTGGCCTCTGTAAATTGCCCCATAAAGTGAGCTAAAATATAACTAGTGTGAATGGGTGATTGATAGTTGGTGTGGACTCTGTGGGCCAAAGCACCTGTATCCATGTTGTATCTAAACTAAAGATGACTTATTAGTTTTGATTTTAAGTAGGTTATCATTAGGAATTTATGAATTTCAAATGAAATAAGGGGATCAGCTATCATTAATAGATAATTTGTTGCCCTGTTGTTTATTGCTTTTCAACATCTCAATGATATAACAATAAGTAAGTAAGTAAGTTTATTGGCCAAGTATTCACATACAAGGAATTTGCCTTGGTGCTCTGCCCACAAGTAACAACATGACATGCAGTGACAGTTACGAATGACTCAGAAAACACTAAATATTAATAATAAAAAAACATTAATAGAATCTTATAGAAACTTACAAAATTCTTAAGGGGTTGGACAGGCTAGATGCAAGAAGATTATTCCCGATGTTGGGGAAGTCCAGAACTAGGGGTCACAGTTTAAAGATAAGAGGGAAGTCTTTTAGGACCGAGATGAGAAAATCATTTTTTACACATAGTGGTGAATCTGTGGAAATCTCTGCCACAGAAGGTAGTTGAGGCCAATTCATTGGCTATATTTAAGAGGGAGTTAGATGTGGCCCTTGTGGCTAATGCGATCAGGGGGTATGGAGAGAAGGCAGGGATGGGATACTGAGTTGGATGATCAGCCGTGATCATATCGAATGGTGGTGCAGGCTCGAAGGGCCGAATGGCCTACTCCTGCGCCTATTTTCTATGTCTATTAATGATAAAACACTATTGATCAAGCATGTGAACCAACAAAATACCAGATCAAAGGGAGGCTACACATTTTTGGCTGTTGAGTAGAGCAACTACTCGTGGATAAAAACTGTTTTTATGTTTGGCTGTGGCAGCTTTGAAAATCTGACGTTGCCTTCCAGAGGGAAGTTGTAAATGATTGAAGGAACACAGGTCTAGAGTTTAAGTCATCTTTAATTATAACATATAGCATAGCGGTACAGCAGGTTGTTAGTTCATCACTACCGCTTCCAAGACCACCTAATGTAGGAAGTGGGTGTTAATATAAAGTTCACAGTAAGGTGGGGTTAATGATGCTACTCTACTCTGATTGGTTCACATGCAATAACCAATCTACATCCTTCCCCGTAAAGAGTAAAGATAGGCAAATGTTAAACACACGGATTTAAACATACTCGCCGTATCTGTCGGGCGGTCTACTAATATGACCCAAATGCATACGGACAAACCCCTCTCCCTCCGTACTAGAAAAGTTAGTGGGGGATGGAGGCAGTGAACCCGGAAAGGAGAAAGCAGCTGGGGACACTTGAGGCAACTGGTAGGGTAAGCATGCGGGAGAGAATTTCCGACCGTGGCGGAGAACACACGCTGGGACTAGTGGTAGCAGGAGCAGCAGAGGATTTAAACAGCAGGGGTGGAGCAAATGGATCGGCTGGAGGTGAACGAGGTTCTTTTACAAGCAGCAAGTCTTGGCGGTTCCGCCTGTACAGGACACCATCGGCGTTGACAAGGTAGGAGTGGGGTTCCTTAGATGGGCGGACAACAAAACCAAGACAGGAATGGCCCACAACAGTCTGTAAATGGATAACTTGACCCTGCAGTGACGCCTTCAGTGGTTTGCTGGACTTGTCATAAGAGCGCTTCTGAATATTGTTTCTCCTGAATGCGCTTCCGGACCATGGCTGTTTTAAACACCTGTGGCATCAGCTTTCGCTGGGCAATTGGTATCGGAGGTCATGTTGTCCGAGACATCAGGCATTGAGCTGGTGAGCCCAGGACCCAGGGGGTAGATTATTATCTCAATGGGGTTAGGTTAGGTAAGGGTACAGCGTACTCTTAGGTACAGCGAGACCTGGGTGTCCTTGTACACCAGTCACTGAAAGTTGGCATGCAGGTACAGCAGGCAGTGAAGAAAGCTAATGGAATGTTGGCCTTCATAACAAGATTCTTTCAGTATAGGAGTAAAGAGGTTCTTCCGCAGTTGTAAAGGGCTCTGGTGAGACCACATCTGGAGTATTATGTACAGTTTTGGTATCCTATCACTAGCCTAAATGATTACCGTCCTGTGGCCCTCACTCTGGTAATCACAAAGTGCTTCGAGAGATTGGTCCTCCAGCACATCAAGGACTATCTACCACCAGACTTCGACCTCCACCAATTCGCTTATCGCCAAAATAGATCCACGGAAGACGCCATTACCGTAGCTCTCCACTCTGTGCTGACCCATCTGGAGCAGGGGCAGAGCTACGTCCGGATGCTCTTTGTGGATTATAGCTCAGCTTTCAACACAATCATTCTGGACATTCTCATTGATAAATTGGTCACTCTCGGCCTCCCAACTCTCACATGTGCCTGGATAAAAGATTTCCTCACCAACCGGCCCCAGACTGTGAGACTCGGCCCCCACCTCTCCTCCACTCGCAGGTTGAGTACCGGCTCCCCACAGGGCTGTGTGCTAAGCCCCCTCCTATACTGTCTCTACACCTACGACTGTAGTCCGGCCCTCAACAACAACCGCATCGTCAAATTTGCTGACGACACTACTGTAGTCGGACTTATTTCAAAGGGAGATGAGGCAGCCTACAGAGAGGAAGTCCTGCAGTTGACAACCTTGTGCTCAGAAAACAATCTGGCTCTGAACACCAGGAAAACAAAATAGCTCATTGTCGACTTCAGGAGGCACAGCACCGACTTAGTCCCCCTACATATCAACGGCGAGTGTGTGGAGAGGGTCAACACCTTCCGGTTTCTCGGCGTCCTTATCTCTGCTGATATCTCCTGGACGGACAACACGACAGCGGTCATCAAGAAGGCTCAGCAGCGGCTGCACTTCCTGAGGGTTCTCCGGAAGCACATCCTGGACTCTAACCTGCTGCTGACCTTCTACCGCTCGTCCATCGAGAGCCTGCTGACATACTGCATTACAGCATGGTATGGCAGCTGCACCATGGCAGACAGGGAGAGGCTTCAGAGGGTAACTAGGACAGCACAGAAGATCATTGGTTGCCCTCTCCCCTCCCTGATGGATATTTACACCTCCCGCTGCCTTAGCAGGGCAAAGAATATCATCAAGGACAGCTCCCATCCTGCGTTTGGACTGTTCAACCTGCTTCCCTCTGGAAGGCACTATATGTGCATCAAAACTAGGACAAATAGACTCAGGAACAGTTGTTTTCCGAAAGTCGTAACTACTCTTAACTCACACATGCACTGACTTCACAGCCCAACACCCGGACTTCCATCTATTCTATCCATGTACTGAAATTTGGAACTGTAATGTGTATTGTAACTGTAATTTTTACCCCTCTCCCGTTTGTTTTTGTTTTCTGTTTCTTGTTTTTTGTACTAAATTATATGTATGCACTGAGTGTGAGCTGCTTTTAATCTCATTGTACATGTATAGTGACAATGAATGGCATATCTATCGCATATCTATATCTAATTTGAGGAAGGACATCCTTGTGATTGAAGCAGTGCAGCGTAGGTTTCACGAGATTGATCCCTGGGATGGCGGGACTGTCATATAAGGAAATTGAAAAGACTAGGCTTGTATTCACTGAAGTTTAGAAGGATGAGGGGGTATCTTATAGAAACATTAAATTATAAAAGGGCTGGACAAGCTAAATGCAGGAAAAATGTTCCCAATGTTGGGCGAGTCAGAACCAGGGGCCACAGTCTTAGAATAAAGGGGAGGTCATTTAAGACTGAGGTGAGAAAAAATATTTTCACCCAGAGAGTTGTGAATTTATGGAATTCTCTGCCACAGAGGGCAGTGGAGGCCAAGTCACTGGATGGATTTGAGAGAGAGTTAGATAGAGCTCTAGGGGCTAGTGCAGTCAAGGGATATGGGGATAAGGCAGGCACGGGTTATTGATAGGGGATGGTCAGCCATGATCACAATGAATGGCGGTGCTGACTCGAAGGGCCGAATGGCCTCCTCCTGCACCTATTTTCTATGTTTCTATGTTTCTATGACCCCGTCCTTGGAAATGTTTCTAAGGTTTAAAAGATCCAGATAAACATCTGACTTGGCCAGGTGGGAGCGTTCCATTAGTTGTTTTGCGCTCCTGATGGCATGTTCAGCGAGCCCGTTGCATTGGGGGTATTCGGGGCTGCTTGTGACATTGGTTGGCAAATTGTTTGAATGCGTGGCTGGTGAATTGTCTTCCATTGTCAGTTTGCAGACGAACTGATGCACCGAATACAGAAAAATGTCCCTGTAGCTTTTGTATAACCATGTCGAATGTGATGGTGGGCAGTAAATCGAATTCAAACCAGTTGGAGTAGGAGCCGACTAGGCTCGGTAGTGTTTACCGTGCCACTCGAAAATGTCTACTGCCAGAGCTGTCCAGGGCAGTGCTGGTGGGGTTGTTGAGCAGAGGCTGTTTCTGTTGGTGTGGTGCCAAACTGTTGCAGATGGGGCAGGATGTTGTTTTGTTTTGTATGTACTTGGTCATCTCAGGCCAATAGAACATGCTCTGTGCATGAGCCAACATGGCCTCGGTGCCTGAGTGACCATTGTGTGCCTCTTTGTAGTATTTGTCTTGTAAGGATGAGGGGATCATGACTTTGTGACCTTTAACAATGATGCCGTTGTTTATTACCAGCTCATCACTAGAAAGAACGGCTGCACCTCCAGTGGTGTGCTGGATTGTCTGTCTGGCCAGCCTCTTTTAATTATGGATGAGAGTAGCTGTAGAGTGCCGTCAGCGGCTACGTGTTCAGCAATGCGACGCAGGCGTTCCGTGGGAACGAAGCCAACCTTGAGAACAGTAAGCTCATCACATTCATAGGGATCTTGTTCACTAGATACACGTGGTGCATGAGAGAGAGTGTCAGCAATGATCATGTCCTTTCCTTTTTTGTAAACGATTCTGAAGTCGAACCGCTGGAACTGCATCACCATGCGCTGCAGTCGTGCAGGTGCTGCGTGTATAGGTTTGTTCAGGATGGTTACAAGTGGTTGGTGGTCTGTTTCGACTGTGAAAGTGTTCCCAAAGATGAAATCCTTAAATTTTGAGCAAGCGAAGACCACGGCTAGCAGCTCTTTCTCGATCTGGGCATATCGCTGTTCGGTGTCCGTCATGGTACGGGAGGCGTACGATACAGACAGTCCCATCAGCAGATGTTTGAAGGCAGGCTGCGCCCAGCACGTGTTGTGAGGTATTAAAGGTTATCGTGACAGGTCGCTTCAGATCGAAGTATGTCAGGGTAGGAACGCTAACCAGCTGTAGTTTTCTTCAGTTCAGGCTTAAGACCATCAGAAGTGAATACATGTCCTACATAGGTGTCCTACATAGGTGACCTCCGGAACTTGCATTTCTTGGGATTGAATTTTGGGTTAATCTCTCGTGCCCTGTCCAGAATTCGCTTGAGGTTGAGGTCGTGATCCGCTATGTCTTTGCCATACACCGGGATGTCATCTATGATGATGGCACATGGGAGGCCTGTGAACAACTGTTCCATGGTTCTTTGAAATCTTCGCTGGCCGAGTTGATGCTGAATGGCATTCTAAGAAATTTGAATCTGCCAAATGTTGTAGCAAACGCAGTGAGGTTCGAGGACTCATCATCTAGGGGTATCTGCCAGAACTAGCTTTTTGCGTCTAGTACAGAAAACACTGTTGCGCACCCGATTTGTGCAGCGACGTCCTCGACAGTCCTCATCGGATAGTGTGGCGCTTGATGGCAGTGTTTATGTCTCATGGATTGATGCACATGCGGAGCTCGTTTTTGTCTTTCTTTTGCATGATGCTGATTTCGGCTAGTGGAGACCATGTTTTTTAGAGACTGTTGTGCATGGCATGTGGCACGCGGTGGGGGGCACGGACTGCTGGGTCGACGGTGGGGTCAATGGCGATCTTATAAGCCGCAGGCAGCTTGCCCAGCTTGCCATCGAACAGATCGGGTCTTCGGATATAAGTAACTTGTGAACAGAGCGATCGAAGGAGACTAGCCCTAGGTCCTGGCACACACGGATGCCCAGTAGAGTCACAGAGTCCGATTTTAGGATATAGAAAGTCAGATTTCTTGTGGTGTTTTGCAGCACACATTTAAAGCTAGTTCTTCCAAGAGGATGCAGGACCTCCCCCTCATAAGCATATAAGTCAAGGTCTCATTATTTTTTATCTTGTTGTAGACATGCAGAGACATTACTTTCACCCGAGCCCCAGTATCCAATTTGGCCTTCACAGGCTTGTTGTTAATTAGCATGGACACGGAGGGATCCAAAAGCTAATCAGCGGTGTGTAGGAGTGTATGCAAAGTAGACTCTTCATACAGGCTAATTGGATCATCCTCGTGGGCAGCTTCGAGCTGGTCCTGTGAGTCTGAAAATGTTTGGTCTTGTTGCAACAGGTGCAGATTAGACGCTGAGCTGGAAGTTCTGTTCCCACAGGACCTGCAGCAAACGGCGAAATGGTTCATCGTCTCGCAGCAGTTACATGGTTAGCCGTTTGCTGGACAGAACATCCGTCCCTTGTTGTGGGAATAGTTACAGTTCGGACACCTGTGCGGCGGCACATTGATGAAGGGTACCTCGCATAGTTTCCAGAATTACGCAGTAAGATATTGGGGTTACGCACAGTCTCAGCAGGTACAACTACCGTCAAGTACGGCTTGCGCGAAGTCAAAAGTCTGCGCTCTCATCAGAGTCTCTCACACCGCCAGGTTCAGTAGAAGCGAAGCTTTGACCTCGTCTGGGTCATTACGATGGACGATGTTGGTGTAGTGTTCATAGTCGATCTTGAAGCGCCTCCATCGTTCTCCGATGTCCGAAGATGAGCTGCGCTGGCTTGTGGCATGAGTGAGCCATGGTAATACAAATAAAAACTGATGAAACGCAAATAAAACCCAATATACGGACGCAGTGGGTCACTTCACTCTGTCTGACACCATGTAAATGATTGAGGGAACACAGGTCTAGAGTTTGTCATCTTTAATTATAACATAGAGCATAGTGGTACAGCAGGTTGTTAGTTCATCACTTGCGCTTCCAAGACCACCTAATGTAGGAAGAGGGTGTTAATATAAAGTATACAGTAAGGTGAGGGTTAATGATGCTACTCTACTCTGATTGGTTCACATGCAATAACCAATCTACAGACGTGTTTCAAAGAGTTTGTGGCCAGGGTGAGAGGGGTCAGAGATGATCTTTCCCGCTCGCTTCTTGGCCCTTGCAGTGTACAGTTCATCAATGGGGGGGAAGGTTGCAGCCAACAACCTTCTCTGCTGATTCTCTCTGACAATTTGCTGCAGCCTCCAGGTATCGTGCTTGGTGGCTGAGCCAAACCAGACCATGATGGAGAAGGTGAGAACAGGCTCTACGATGGCTGTGTAGAATTGGACCATCATTGCCTGTGGCAGGTTGTGCTTCCTCAGCTGCAGTAGGAGGTAGATCCTCTGTTGTGCCTTTTTGACTGTGGAGTCGATGGTAGCCCCCCACTTCAGGTCCTTGGAGATGATCGTACCCAGGAACTTAAAAGACTCCACAGATGTGACTGTGGTGTTGTTGATGGTGAGTGGTGTGAGGGGAGGAGGAGCTCTCCTAAAGTCTACATTCAATTCCACTGTCTTAAGAGCATTGAGCTCCAGGTCATTGCAATGGCACCAGGACATCAGCTGTGACACTTCCTGTCTGTAGGCAGATTCCTCCCCATGCTGGATCAGTCCAATCAGGCTTGTGTCGTCCGCAAACTTGAGAAGCTTGACAGAGGCGTCTGTGGAGGTGCAGTAGTTGGTGTAGAGAGAGTAGAGGAGAGGAGAGAGTGCGCAGCCTTGCGGTGCTCCTAGGCCGAGCGTTTGCAGGTCCGAGATGTGCTTTCCCAGCCTCGCACGCTGCTTCCTGTCTGTCAGGAAGTTGGTGATCCACCGACAGAGGGGTTCAGGCACAGTCAACACGGAAAGTTTGGAGTGTAGTGACTCTGGCACAATGGTAAAGACACAGAGATCACTTGCATCCCCAAGCACACATCACTAGGCTAATACAATAAAGACCTCCGATTTGGACAGTTTCACGCGGTGATTTCTTGCCACAGGTCCATCACTACAGATAAATCCAATGAATTCTCCTCATGTTAAGTGCAGCCAACTTACTTGATCTGCATAAATAATAGGCTTATGCACACATAGAATAATTTAATTTACTTTCAAAAATTGTGTGTGAACTCTTGTCCTCATTAAGGTGAGAGACTCCATTCCACTCGCGATGTCGCGGAGTGACACCTGTTTGGTGGTGAATAGTCACCCAAAGAGTCATACCTTTTTCTGGTCGCCGCTGGATTTTCAACAGGTTGAAAATTTTCGGCAACCTGCTGTGACTATGACGGGTGCCGGCAAGTCGCCGAAAAAATCGCGTAAGTGGGACAGGCCCTTTAATAATTATCTTTCTCGTTTCTTTGTAGAAGGATATATGTAGAAGAAACATATGCAATCTCTGGGGTAATTCTGACTCATACTGATATTGTGACATAACAATGTCGTCTGGAGAGATTTAATTATATGAATCAGTAAAATCATAAACTTGATTGAAATCCTTGTGCAAAGTACTTTTTTCACAATGTTAAGGGGCTGTCCCACTTGGGCGACCTAATTGGCGAGTTTAGAAGAGTTTGAAAAAATGACATGTTGAAGACCTCCTTCGACTATGTAGAAGAACTCCTTCGACCATGTTGAAGGCTAGCTTTGACTAGCTTCAGACTAACTTCAGGAAAATTGGACACCGAAAAGTGGAGCGTGAAGACGATCTCCTTCGATCTCCGACCTCCCTTCGATTATGATTATCTACGACTACCTTTGATTACCTTCGACTACCCTCGACTACCTACGACCAACATGCCGACCTACTACGACCTACTACGACTAAACCTACGAGTAAAAAAAGTATTGATTTTTTCCATGGCGACCTTTTTTTACTTGCAGGCATTTTTTAACATATTGAAAAATACGCCACAACCTAGCTGAGGCCTCAAGTACACAGGGACTACTCTCGAGCATGAAGGAGAGTTACGAAGACCTCCTATGCCCTCTTATCGACCATGCTGCAAGTATGAGGGCAAACTCGCCAGAACTCGCGGATTAGGTCGCCCAAGTGGGACAGGCCCTTTATATTAATTACAGACACATAAATATGTAACCGGTCATTGTTACACCATTTCCAATTATCTGCCAAAGACGTTTAGTTTAGTTTGGTGATACAGCATGAAAAAAGTCCTTTTGGCCCACTGAGTCCATGCCGACCAGCAATTCACCTATACACTCTGTCCTGCACACGAGGGACAATGTAGAGAAGCCAATTATCCGACAAACCTACAGGTCTTTGGAATGTGGGAGGAAACCGGGCCATCCAGAGAAAACCCACATGGTCACAGGGAGAATGTACAAACTCCGTACAGACAGCACCCGTAGTCAGGATCGAACCCAGTCTCTACTCTACTGCTGCACCAATGTACCCAAGTGTTAAATCTTTGTTATAAATGCCTTGGTCGATCAATTATAATTCACAGTAACTTACATGGTTACTGTTATGAATGCCTTTTTGCACAATGAAATCTAAAAAACGTTTCTCATAAACTTTTATTTACCACTCATGGAACACAGTTGAAATATTATTGTTGTATTATTTAAACAATCAACTTTCCATTAATATCAGCTTGTGGATTTCAAAGTGGATGACAAGTTTACAGTGGTACAATTTCAGTACAAATCTTACAAAATATTTCAAAACACAGAGTCAATAATATTACAATACGATATATAATACAATGCAATGTAAAGTGAAACAAATTTAACCAATGTATGATTTAATTGCATGGGAAGGGGCACTGATTTTTCAAACTACTTCTTTTGTTTTTCAACCAGTTAAATTTTGTTAACTAATGCTTCAGATTATAAGCACTATTTGGTTCCTTATGAAATTGTTTTCAAACTATGCCATGGAATAACTGATAAATGGTGAATTTCAACTTTGGCAATTATGTTAATAGGGAGATATCAGATTGGCTGCATGTTCTACATCTTTCACTAATTTTATTGCCAAATGCAAATTTGACCTTAGCGCACCTTTAAAGTCTAACCCTTAAATTAGAAAAAGTAATGATTTCAGAAGATTTTCTGTTTTCACTGCTACAGAAAACACGTGGCATTGTAGATTTTGATAGGATCAAACATGTGTAAATTTAAGCCAATTTTAAGCCTAGATCTTTGAAATGCATCTCAAAGTATCAATGTGTTCATTTTATATATAAATAGAGAATATTAATATTTTGCATCTTATATAAAGTTGGATGTTCTGCGAATATGGGATATCAAAAATGGTTCAGAAGAGATCTGATTCAAGAGAGGAAAATATAGAGCAGGGGCAGCCCTGCTGAAGGCTCATTCTTCCTGCCTGTAAATGAAAGATTAAAGAATCTACTTTGCCAGTCCATTTCTGGCTTGTTCTCTATTCATAATGTGTTAGACTTCCCAGCACACACCTAGGGTGAACATTACATTATTGAGAACCAAGCAGCATATTTCTGGAAAAAACTGTCAGTTTCAGGCAGGTACACTGGTTGCTTTCAATTTAGAACTGCAATTGGCATAATTGTAAAGGAAGGATTATGGGAAAGCTCCTGTTCCATTCTGATTATAAGGTTGTTTATGGTGGCCAATTAGCCTACTAAAATGTACATCTGCGGCATGTTGGAAGCAACCCAAAGTAAACGCTTGCTATCACAAGGAGAACCGGCAAACCTTGTGAGGTATTGTAGTCAAGGCTGAAACCAAATCTCTGGTGCTGAAAAGCAGCAGCTCTACTAATTGATCCAAAATGTTGACCCATTTGTGCAGTACAAGTAGGTACTAATGAGATATCAAACATTCATGAACTAATTGACCTTAGCGCACCTTTAAAGTCTAACCCTTAAATTAGAAAAACTAATGATTTCAGAAGATTTTCTGTTTTCACTGCTACAGAAAACACGCGGCATTGTAGATTTTGTTAGGATCAAACATGTGTAAATATGTGCTTGAGGAGTATAAAGAATGTAAAAATAATCTTAAGAAAGAAATTAGAAAAGCTAAAAGAAGATATGAGGTTGCTTTGGCAAGTAAGGTGAAAGTAAATCCAAAGGGTTTCTACAGCTATATTAATAGCAAAAGGATAACGAGGGATAAAATTGGTCCATTGGAGAGACAGAGTGGACAGCTATCTGCAGAGCCAAAAGAGATGGGGGAGATATTGAACATTTTTTTTTTCTTCGGTATTCACCAAGGAGAAGGATATTGAATTATGTGAGGTAAGGGAAACTAGTAGAGTAGCTATGGATACTATGAGGTTCAAAGTAAAAGAAGTACTGACACTTTTGAAAAATATAAAAGTGGATAAGTCTCCAGGTCCTGACAGGATATTCCCTAGGACATTGAGGGAAGTTAGTGTAGAAATAGCCGGGGCTATGACAGAAATATTTCAAATGTCATTAGAAACGGGAATAGTCCCCGAGGATTGGCGTACTGCGCATGTTGTTCCATTGTTTAAAAAGGGTTCTAAGAGTAAACCTAGCAATTATAGGCCTGTTAGTTTGACTTCAGTGGTGGGCAAATTAATGGAAAAGATACTTAGAGATAATATATATAAGTATCTGGATAAACAGGGTCTGATTAGGAACAGTCAACATGGATTTGTGCCTGGAAGGTCATGTTTGACTAATCTTCTTGAATTTTCTGAAGAGGTTACTAGGGAAATTGACGAGGTTAAAGCAGTGGATGTTGTCTATATGGACTTTAGTAAGGCCTTTGACAAGGTTCCTCATTGAAGGTTGGTTAAGAAGGTTCAACTGTTGGGTATAAATGCAGGAATAGCAAGATGGATTCAACAGTGGCTGAATGGGAGAAGCCAGAGGGTAATGGTGGATGGCTGTTTATCGGGTTGGAGGCAGGTGACTAGTGGGGTGCCACAGGGATCTGTGTTGGGTCCTTTGTTGTTTGTCATGTACATCAATGATCTGGATGAAGGGGTGGTAAATTGGATTAGTAAGTATGCAGATGATACCAAGATAGGGGGTGTTGTAGATAATGAAGAGGGTTTCCAAAGTCTACAGAGTGATTTAGGCCATTTGGAAAAATGGGCTGAAAGATGGCAGATGGAGTTTAATGCTGATAAATGTGAGGTGCTACACCTTGGCAGGACAAATCAAAATAGGACGTACATGGTAAATGGTAGGGAATTGAAGAATACAGTTGAACAGAGGAATCTGGGTATAACCGTGCATAGTTCCTTGAAGGTGGAATCTCATATAGATAGGGTGGTAAAGAAAGCTTTTGGTATGCTAGCCTTTATAAATCAGAGCATTGAGTATAGAAGCTGGGATGTAATGTTAAAATTGTACAAGGCATTGGTGAGACCAAATCTGGAGTATGGTGTACAATTTTGGTTGCCCAATTATAGGAAGGATGTCAACAAAATAGAGAGAGTACAGAGGAGATTTACTAGAATATTGCCTGGGTTTCAACAACTAAGTTACAGAGATAGATTGAATAAGTTAGGTCTTTATTCTCTGGAGCGCAGAAGGTGGGACCTGATAGAGGTCTTTAAAATGATGAGAGGGATAGACAGAGTTGATGTGGACAAGCTTTTCCCTTTGAGAATAGGGAAGATTCAAACAAGAGGACATGACTTCAGAATTAAGGGACAGATGTTTAGGGGTAATATGAGGGAGAACTTCTTTACGCAGAGAGTGGTGGCGGTGTGGAATGAGCTCCCAGTGGAAGTGGTGGAGGCAGGTTCATTGGTATCATTTAAAAATAAATTGGATAGGCATATGGATGAGAAGGGAATGGAGGGTTATGGTATGAGTGCAGGCAGGTGGGACTAAGGAGAAACAAATTGTTTGGCACGGACTTGTAGGGCCGAGATGGCCTGTTTCCGTGCTGTAATTGTTATATGGTTATATGGTTATTAATTACAATGGGTTTTTAGAATATTTATAATCTATGCACCAACATTTTAGAACTGTATGACTGGATCTTGCTTGAAGCAACACAAAAGGCTATTATTATTTCATTCATTCCTGCACTTAACATACAGTGAGCTTTCAAAAAAATATGAAACTAATTCGATATTTTCTCAATACTGGGCAGCTGTGAACGGCTTTGCATCTGAATGCTTCTGTCGTGGTCTGCCTTTGATCAACAAAACAGTACAGGATTCTGCAGAAGAATGGCCAACCTTCTCTTCCTAGCTTCAATGAGACTTTTAACTGCATCCAATAGTCTTTGCTCCCTATCCCATCCCCAGGTAAAACACTGCAGGAGAAGATGAAGTATTCAGAGATTTATAAATTGTAATAAAATTTAAAGCATCTTTTAATATATTACTTCCACAAGAGCTTGGTTTTGAGAAATTTAGAATTTGTGCATTTTTTAATCTCTCTGTAAGTCAAGTGCAGTGGCGAAGCCTCCTGTGCAGTTTCAAGCAAGACCAATTCATATATTTCTATACAGTTAAAAGGGATTTTTATTAAATTACCTGATAATCGGTTTTCACAGGTAACTTTCTCTCCTGCCCTGAAGGCACAGGCCATGAAATTCACCATGTTTTGGTCACTATGAGATTAAAATATATTATAGGATCAATTGCAAAAAGTGGACAGCAATTACTGGTGCCCACAGTACATGATCTGACTTCAGATTGCTTCCAATGTGAGAGACTTTACTGCGCACAGCATCACTGGTTGCGCAGCATTGATGATAACTGGTATGCATCACGCTACACATCGCTACGCTTGGGTTGTGAATACTTGAGAGCAAAGCAGTGTGGCCTTCATCTAGCAGAGCAGCCCTAACACAGTGAGAAGCCCACCTTGAACAGTTCTTTAAAAAATAGACCACACTTGGGGCAATGCAGTGGTAGAGTTGCTGCCTTACAGTACAAGAGACCCGGGTTCAATCCTGACTACTGGTACTGGCTGTACGGGGTTATTATGTACTCCCCGTGATCGTGTGAGTTTTCTCCGGGTGCTGTGTTTTCCACCCACACTCCAAAGATGTGGAGGTTTGTAGGTTAATTGGCTTTGGTAAAAATCGTAAGTTATCCCTAGTGTTGGATAGTGTTAGTGTACGAGGATCATTGGTTGGCGTGGACTCGGTGGGCCAAAGGGTTTGTTTCCATTCTGTGTCTCTAAACAAAACTAAATTAAACTAATTTTCTTAATTGTTGAGAAAAGCAATCCCTCCTCCTATGCAGCAAACACCTAGCTATTACAGTGTGTTTCAGGCATGATATTCTGCTTAACAGCTCTGGAGGAGGGCGAGGGGCCAGAGGGGACACGTCTCCCCCATGTTTTGATAGCGAATTCCGCTCTTGGGTGCGGGGTGCAACCAAACCTTTCCTTCCATGTTTTCAATTACAACCACAAACATGAGATTTACTGACAGATTCATGGCAGCTGCTTCCATGACCATCCTGACTTTTTTTACAACAGATCATCCAAAGCAGCTCATATTAAAAAAATCTTTCAAGCATTAATATTCCATAAAAATATATAGAAAATATATAGGCGTTTAATATTTTTTCAGTGATATAAAATGTCTTCATCAATTAAGAGCTATAGTGCGCCAGTTATTAAATTATTAACATTTGCTTTAATTAATGCTTTCTGCAACCAAGTTCCTTATTTCACAACTCAATTGTGCAATTTTGATATAAGTTTTTCCTTTGGAATTTCCATTGAAATTAATTTGTATATCACCAAATGGAAATCTCTGCCCTGAGCCAATATGATTGAGCAGAATAATGGATAAGAATTTTCAATGATGGCACAAGCACCTCACCTGACCTATTTAACTTTCTGGGTTCGTTTCTTTGAGGCCAGCTTTTTCTTCAGGTCAAACATCCCCAATGGAAAATCCAAGCGAGATTTGTTTCTAAAATGTAATTTTCAAATATATTCCTTGAAATATTTGAAGGAGGAATTTGGTATGGTTTGACAAATGGAGCTAAAAGGGTGCTCATTGGCATTATTTGTTGGCATTTTAATCAATCTCTAGTCTACTACGTGAGCTTAACCTAATGTTAAATAGCCGAAAATGACTGAAAAGCTTTTCAGAACCATTGCTAGTTGTATTAGAATACAGTAATCAGTTCCTTCATAAACTAAAAGTCTTTTTTTTTTAATGTTTTATCGTTTACTTGTACTTGAAGACTGAATGTTAAGAAACTCCTTGGATTAAAGCAAATAAATGAATTCAGAAAAACTCACAATGGAGAATTTGATCAGGCAAGGCAAGTGTCCATTTAATTTCAAATTCTCTGCAATAAGTGGCTGCAGCTCTAAATCTGTGTAAAAAATCGTAAAAGCTTGCATTGCACTAATTGCACTTAATATTTCACAATGTTTCAGCTATTTGTGCTGATATCGAACAAATTAAATGAAAAAGGAAACAAAGCAACCAAGGATGAAGTTCAGGCACATAACTGTAATCAGCGTTAAACTGCCTAAATGATTAAGTATTCAGGCTTTACCTGGTAAAGAGGTCACCATTTGTGATTTATTGTGCACCATTTGTAATGCCCCTGATAACTGAACAATTCAAAAGTACGTTACATTTCCTGAAAACTGCTCCATTTCTCCTCTATTTTATATTAATTATGAATGAGAGTTATCAAAGTTAATGCAAGTAGCAAAGAATAATAAGCAGATAGTGAGACAATTAAGCTACCATTCTAATATAACAAAAACAAAATACGGCAGGTGTGAAAAGTAGGAAATAAACCAGAAGATGGAACAAATTGATCTCCAACATTGACTGTGCTTCATCCTTCAAATGTGCTGTCGGACCTGTTGAGTATTTCCAGCACTCCTGCTTTTATATTAATCCAGTATTTCTGACTTTTCCTCTAAAAAATGCCCCATAGCTTTTGTTGTAAAAATACATTGCATGCCACAGAAACTGAATTTTCTGAAAGTTCTGATGATATCTCCCCTTGGAGCAAAAGGCATGAATCAATTGTTGTCTGTGGTACTAATTGTGTTAGTATGTGGCATTGAGTAGTGACTTTTGTCATGCCATAAGACGTTTTATCATGTTAAAAACACAAGAGAAATAATTTGTTATTAAGGTTAGGGGATAATGCCATCAAACCAAAGGGCCAAAATATTTATGAAATGAAATGAAATGCTGAGAATCTAATGAAGATAAGGATATGGGAGGAAGAAGAAGGGTAGATAAGTAATCAGAGGCAGTGTTGGATCGTGAGTGCAATCCTCTGTAAATGTTGCAGAAATGTAACTTGTTTTTGGCACAAGAGCCTGCTCATGTGCTACCTGAAAATACAGATGTGTTTGTGTCTGAGCTGCCTGGGGCTAAATTCCCATTGTGATGGGAAAATACACGTGATCACAAATCTGATTATTGTGATCATTAGCACCCTTAAGATTGTCCTATTTATCTTCCATATTTAATATCTTAGCTAAGTTCTTTGAAGTTATGCCTGATGTGGGTTAGCAGGGATTTTAAATAAAATGTTTAGCACCATGAGAAGCTATACTGCCTCAGCTATCCAGACCATAGCTTATTAAGTTATTAGTATTTGCTTTAATTAATGCTATCTGCAAGCAAGTTCTATAGTTCATCTAACTGATCCTCCAGTTTTAACATCAACCCAGGTGCAAACCTATACATAACCATTATGTTTAAATAATAAACTGATTTTACAAGTTGTTAACATTATATCACATCCATTCACAAAACTTTCTGAGAACTGCTTTCTATTCCCACCTGGTAAATAAAAACATAGCAATATTCTGAAGTATTATGCTGTTGTTGTTCTTCATAAATACAGTGCCTTGAGTTGATATAATACATATTGCATTTCTACGAGCTAACTCGATGGAAGTTAAAAGCAGTAAAATGATAATAGTAAATGTCTCTGGAAGATGATAAATTTAAGGCAAAGTTTTCAGTGATAATAATGGGTATATAATGTGTTCTGTGAAGTCTCTTCAGCTAATTAGGAACTCTGTTGAGGAATCCTAATATTGGCATTGCTAATTTTTTCTGGAATCTGGACAGATCACTTGAACCAGTATAAGTAGTTTGAGGTTACTCGCGGGAAGCACTGATTGTTGTTGCAGACTCCACCATAACTGGGTGGACAAGCTGAGCAGGGCCTTCCAACTTTATACGGTGCTTCTCCAATCCAGTTTCCCCTAAACAAATATTAAAACAAGCAATGAACTTGCAATAGATATTTGACAAAAGCTTATAGACAGAAAACATTACAAGGGAAATTCATTTGATACATGTTTCTGCAATGAGACCTTTACTGCTTGTCGTGCTCTTCAGAAAACTATGAGTTGATGGACCTAATGGAAATAAGAAGAGTTGGAGGAACTCAGCGGGTCAGGCAGCACCTCTGGAGAACATGGATAGGCGATGTTTCGGGTTGCGACCCTTCTTCTGAAGAAATGTCACCGATGTTCTCCGGAGATGTTGCCTGACCTACTGGGTTACTCCAGCACCATGTCTTCTTTTATTTTTGTAAACCAGCATCTGCAGTTCCTTGTTTCTATGACCTAATGGAAATATTGTGCTTAGTTGTCTGAATACACTCTAATCTGAGGAGTCAATAAGAAATAAGTGGGCAGGTCTCTGTGTTGAGAGCATCCCTTTGTAAAACTGGTTTAATATGTGTCAACAATATATTTATTTGTGTTGGCATTTCACACAACTGTCCAATTATTGACAATATACCTTTTTTGATATTGTTTGTGTGAAATTATATTAAAGCATTTTCATACACCTTTATATAAGAACCTCTGGTCTTCAAATTATTTTCCCAATTGACAGTTACCTTGATAAAAAGTTGTGCAACTATTTTCCAGGACCTGATCAATTATGTAAAATGGGCTGACTCAATTTATGAGTAAAGAAAAACAACATTTAATTCACGAGTCTGGTCCTCAGCATTCTTATTCAATGAGGCAACCAAAGTGCTAATTTCACAGAAAATTAACCAGTAGCATTGTAATTTGTAACTAATAGAAGCCCTTTAATGCAGTGCACACGTGGAATTTACATAAACCATGTACCAATTTAATTATAAAAGCTGGCCATTGATTACTTCTCTCTTTATTTTCCTACTTCAACTTCACCATGATTTGATGAGTGGTTAGCATCTCTTCAAGCTTGTACTGATTAAAGCCAATAAGCTCTTACTAAGGCAGAGATGGTGAGAAGTCACACGGATCCCGTGTGTTTGATAGCCAAAGCTGAACAGTGAAAACAGGCACACAGATTTTCAATTGGAACTCTCGAGGAGTTAATAATGACTGGGAGATGGAAGAGGTAGGCACACATCGAAACACCAGCAGTAAGAAAAAACTTTCACAGTCAATACCAAGAAGCCAAGGCTCAGTGGTCTCACTGCAAGACAGTCAATGACTTCACATTTGGTCAGATCAATTAAAATACTATAAACTTACCTACGACTCAATGTACTATGAATTATCCACCAACAAGACTGAGCAATTAGAAGTCTTGCCTCCCATTCCTTTTCCCAACATACCCTCACGTGCTTACCCATACTTGCAGACTCCATAATGCCAGAGTGTTGCAAAATGTGGTGTAATGTGGGTGGTGCAGAGCAAGCTGAATAAATTATTTATTGTCCACCAAAGCCACATTCCTTGCCATGACACAAAATACTGGAGTAACGCAGCGAGAATATGGATAAATGACATTTTGGTTTGGGTCCCTTCTTCAGTTTGAACAAGGGTCCCGAGCCTAAATGTTGCCTTCCCATGTTCTCCAGAGATGCTGCCTGGCTGACCCGCTGAGTTACTACAGCACTTTGTGTCTTTTTTGTAAAACACCATCTGCAGTTCATTGTGTCTGCATCTTCCTTGCTTTGATATGGTGGTTTTGTCAAAGCGACCATATTTTATGTGTTTCTAAATATTCCTATAAGTGAAGTCATAGAATGATACAGTGTGGAAACAGGCTCTTCAGCCCAACTTGCCCACAACGGTCAACATGTCCCAACTACAATAGTCCCACCTGCCAGCATTTGGTCCATATCCCTCCAATCCTGTCCTATCCATGTACCCGTCTAACTGCTTCTTAAATGTTGGGATAGTTCTGCCTCAACTACTTCCTCTGGCAGCTAGTTCCTTACACCCACCACCCTTTGTGTGAATGTTATGTTTTGTTTATAAATATCTTATAGTTTCCTACTTACCATTAGTAATAATAGATTTTTGTTCTGGATATTTAATTATTTTTATTTAACTTTCCCATCGTAGGTGCTTCAACACATATATCCAGAGCAATAGTTCAGACTTCCAGTTGTTTATTTATTTCAATACTGAAAAGCTGTATTTTCAAGAGAGAGCTAGATAGGGATCTTAAAGATAGGGGAGTCAAGTGATATGGGGAGAAGGCAGGAACGGGGTACTAATTGGGGATGATCAGCCATGATCACATTGAATAGTAGCGCTGGCTCGAAGGGCCGAATGGCCCACTCCTGCACCTATTGTCTATTGTCAACCCAATTTGCTATCTAATATCAAATGAAGCATACAAGTCTGTAAAATCATGAAAGAAATAGATATGATGAATTTTACACAGGAATCAAGAGCCAGAGCATATAGGTTTAAGGTGAGAACAGAAAGATGTAATAGGAACCTAAGGGGCAACTTTTTCACTCAGAGGATGATGGGTACATGGAATGAGCTGCCAGAGGAGGTAGTTGAACAGATACCATAACAGCATTTAAAAGACACCTAGATAGGAAACGTTTAAAGGGATAGGGAACACATTTGGACCAATAGGACTGACTTAATGGGACATCTTGGTCAGCATGGATTATTTGGTTCAAATGACCTGTCTCCATGCTGTTTGACTTTATAACTTTGTCTACGTAGTATTATCATTTAGTGTAGGAAGAAACAGCAGATGCTGGTTTAAACCGAAAAGTCACAAAAAGCTAGAGTAACTCAGCAGGACAGGCAGCATCTCTAGAGTCTGAAGAAAGGTCTCGACCCATTCCTTCTCTACAGAGATGCTTCTTGTCCCATTATCATTTAGTGGCTGGATTAAAAATAATGCAATTAATGAAGGTGAATCTGAGCACTTACTTTGGAGAATAGTTGCACACAAGGTAAACAGCATTCCGCCATCTAGCTCCCCAGACATTCATGTGGTTGCAGGTATGGATTGCACATCCTATTTTGTTGGATGTTGCCCAAACCATCTGAAACAATGAAAGTATCGTTATCAATTATTATGGCATATTGTTTTATAAAATATTGTAATGCAAATGTCAGACAAAATATCACAATCATCTTTACCTGAGTGTAGTGAGTGCACACTGGTCCATAACATCTCATGGGACATCTGGGATTACATTCTTGAGGATATGGAAAACGGTAATCTTTCACTTCATCATACCAAGGTTTCACTAGTTGTAGAATATTCCGATAGCTGTTCAGGGTAAAATATTTTTTTAAACTAGTAGCTGTCTGCTAATAAGACTAAAGCAAGAACGAAAAGCTTACATTCATATGTTGATTTTCTCATCCACCAAACCACTTCATAGCCTATTATGTAAAAATTGTTGCTTTACACCACAGTGCCTTCTGCTTAATCAATCAAGTAGATAAACAATGGTTTGGTAGTGTTGTTGAAAGAGGAATGTAAATCAGGAATCCAAATAAAATCCTAACCTCTTCAGATGGGTTCATGTGATCTTTAATAGCCATAAGTTAAAACAAAGAATTGTGTTTTAACATTTTTCAACAGAAATGTTCTAATTCTGATTACTCAGCTCTCAATATATTGCACTGGAGTATCAATGCTAATTCGCAAGTGAGGTTTGAATTGTAACATTGTGAGCAAGGGATCATATCAAAATTACAAAAAAAAAAATGCATGGACACCATTTATTGTAAATATTAATTTAACCCAAAATCAACTCCACCACCTTGCTTTGTTTATTAGCCTGCTCTCCTTGCACAATGGAACATAATGGAATGTGAGCTATGTTCCATTCCCAATGTAAATAGAGTATACTTATAGAGTGAATTTATTGGTACATTTTCCTGTGGAAATGCTTGTACGATGCAGCCTAAATCCATTACAGAAAATAGATCTGCTTCATCTTATTCCTGAATGCTGACATGGATAGAGAAGTGGTTGGCAGACAGGAAACAAAGAGTAGGGATCAACGGGTCCCTTTCAGAATGGCAGGCAGTGACTAGTGGGGTACCGCAAGGCTCGGTGCTGGGACCTCAGCTATTTACAATATACATCAATGATTTGGATGAAGGAATTCAAAGTAACATTAGCAGATTTGCAGATGACACAAAGCTGGGTGGCAGTGTGAACTGTCAGGAGGATGCTATGAGAATGCAGGGTGACTTGGACAGGTTGGGGGAGTGGGCAGATGCATGGCAGATGAAGTTTAATGCGGATAAATGTGAGGTTATCCACTTTGGCAGCAAAAACGGGATGGCAGATTACTATCTAAATGGCGTCGTTGGGAAAAGGGGAATTACAATGGGATCTGGGGGTCCTTGTGCATCAGTCTATGAAAGTAAGCATGCAGGTACAGCAGGCAGTGAAGAAAGCGAATGGCATGCTGACCTTTATAACACGAGGAATCGAATATAGGAGCAAAGAGGTCCTTCTGCAGTTGTACAGAGCCCTAGTGAGATCACACCCGGAGTATTGTGTGCAGTTTTGGTCCCCTAATTTGAGGAAGGACACTCTTGCTATTGAGAGAGTGCAGCGTAGGTTTACAAGGTTAATTCCCGGGATGGCAGGACTGTCATATGCTGAGAGAATGGAGCAGCTGGGCTTGTACACTCTGGAGTTTAGAAGGATGAAACTTCATCAGGAAACAGGATGAAACGCAGGTGGGTGTTGTGTACAGGCCACCTCACAGTAGTAGTGAAGTTGGAGATGGTATCAAACAGGAAATTAGAAATGCGTGCGACAAAGGCAAAACAGTTATAATGGGTGACTTCAATCTACATATAGATTGGGTGAAACAAATTGGCGGGTGCTGAGGAAGAGGATTTCTTGGAATGTGTGCGGGATAGTTGTCTAAATCAACATGTAGAGGAACCAACGAGAGAGCAGGCTATTTTAGACTGGGTATTGAGTAATGAGGAAGGGTTAGTTAGCAGTCTTGTTGTACGTGCCCCCTTGGGCAAGAGTGACCATAATATGGTTGAGTTCTTCGGATGGACAGTGACATTGTTAATTCAGGAACAATGGTTCTGAACTTAAAGAAAGGTAACTTTGAGGATATGAAACGTGAATTGGCCAAGATTGACTGGCAATTAATTCTAAAAGGGTTGACGGTGGATATGCAATGGAAGACATTTAAAGACTGCATGGATGAACTACAAAAATTGTTCATCCCAGTTTGGCAAAAGATAAATCAGGGAAGGTAGTGCATCTGTGGATAACAAGGGAAATCAGGGACAATATCAAAGCGAAGGATGATGCGTACAAATTAGCCAGAAAAAGCAGCATACCAGAGGACTGGGAGAAATTCAGAGACCAGCAGAGGGGGACAAAGGGCTTAATTAGGAAAGGAAAAATAGATTATGAAAGAAAACTGGCAGGGAACATAAAAACTGACTGTAAAAGTTTTTATAGATATGTGAAAAGAAAGAGATTAGTTAAAACAAATGTAGGTCCCTTGCAGTCAGAAACAGGCGAGTTGATCAAGGGGAACAAGGATATGGCGGACCAATTGAATAACTACTTTGGTTCCGTCTTCACTAAGGAAGACATAAATAATCTGCCAGAAATAGCAGGGGACCGCGGGTCAAAGGAGTTGGAGGAATTGAGTGAAATCCAGGTTAGTCGGGAAGTGGTGTTGGGTAAATTGAATGGATTAAAGGCCGATAAATCCCCAGGGCCAGATAGGCTGCATCCCAGAGTACTTAAGGAAGTAGCTCCAGAAATAGTGGATGCATTAGTAATAAACTTTCAAAACTCTTTAGGTTCTGGAGAAGTTCCTGAGGATTGGCGGGTAGCAAATGTAACCCCACTTTTTAAGAAGGGAGAGAGAGAGAAAACGGGGAATTACAGACCAGTTAGTCTAACATCGGTAGTGGGGAAACTGCTAGAGTCAGTTATTAAAGATGGGATAGCAGCACATTTGGAAAGTGGTGAAATCATTAGACAAAGTCAGCATGGATTTACGAAAGGTAAATCATGTCTGACGAATCTTATAGAATTTTTCGAGAATGTAAATAGTTGCATGGATAGGGGAGAACCAGTATCTAGACTTCCAGAAGGCTTTCGACAAGGTCCCACATAAGAGATTAGTATGCAAACATAAAGCACATGGCTTTGGGGGTTCAGTATTGATGTGGATAGAGAACTGGCTGGCAAATAGGAAGCAAAGAGTAGGAGTAAACGGGTCCTATTCACAATGGCGGGCAGTGACTAGTGGGGTACCACAAGGCTCAGTGCTGGGACCCCAGCTATTTACTATATATATTAATGATCTGGATGAGGGAATTGAAGGCAATATCTCCAAGTTTGCGGATGACACTAAGCTGGGGGGGCAGTGTTAGCTGTGAGGAGGATGCTAGGAGACTGCAAGGTGACTTGGATAGGCTGGGTGAGTGGGCAAATGTTTGGCAGATGCAGTATAATGTGGATAAATGTGAGGTTATCCATTTTGGTGGCAAAAACAGGAAAGCAGACTATTATCTAAATGGTGGCCGATTAGGAAAAGGGGAGATGCAGCGAGACCTGGGTGTCATGGTACACCAGTCATTGAAAGTAGGCATGCAGGTGCAGCAGGCAGTGAAGAAAGCGAATGGTATGTTAGTTTTCATAGCAAAAGGATTTGAGTATAGGAGCAGGGAGGTTCTACTGCAGTTGTACAGGGTCTTGGTGAGACCACACCTGGAGTATTGCGTACAGTTTTTGGCTCCAGATCTGAGGAAGGACATTATTGCCATAGAGTGAGTGCAGAGAAGGTTCACCAGACTTTCCTGGGATGTCAGGACTGTCTTATGAAGAAAGACTGGATAGACTTGGTTTGTACTCTCTAGAATTTAGGAGATTGAGAGGGGATCTTATAGAAACTTACAAAATTCTTAAGGGGTTGGACAGGCTAGATGCAGGAAGATTGCTCCCGATGTTGGGGAAGTCCAGGACAAGGGGTCACAGCTTAAGGATAAGGGGGAAATCCTTTAAAACCGAGATGAGAAGAACTTTTTTCACACAGAGAGTGGTGAATCTCTGGAACTCTCTGCCACAGAGGGTAGTTGAGGCCAGTTCATTGGCTATATTTAAGTGGGAGTTAGATGTGGCCCTTGTGGCCAAGGGGATCAGAGGGTATGGAGAGAAGACAGGTATGGGATACCGAGTTGGATGATCAGCCATGATCATATTGAATGGCGGTGCAGGCTCGAAGGGCCGAATGGCCTACTCCTGCACCTAATTTCTATGTTTCTATGTTTCTATGAGAGCGGATCTCATTGAAACATATAAGATTGTTAAGGGCTTGGACACAC
The DNA here is from genome assembly GCF_028641065.1 of Leucoraja erinaceus. Classification (NCBI taxonomy): domain Eukaryota; kingdom Metazoa; phylum Chordata; class Chondrichthyes; order Rajiformes; family Rajidae; genus Leucoraja; species Leucoraja erinaceus. The sequence continues at coordinate 66,308,108 of NC_073380.1, read as the reverse complement.
TAGAGGCAGGAAACATGTTCCCAATGTTGCGAGAGTCCAAAGTCAGGGGCCAAATTTTAAGAATAATGAGTAAGCCATTTAGAACGGAGATGATGAAACACTATTTCTCACAGAGAGTGGTGAGTATGTGGAATTCTCTGCATCAGAGGGCGGTGGAGGCAGGTTCTCTGGATGCTTTCAAGAGAGAGCTGGATAGGGCTCTTAAAAATAGCGGAGTCAGGGGATACGGGGAGAAGGCAGGAACGTGGTGCTGATTGGGGATGATCAGCCATGATCACATTGAATGGTGGTGCTGGCTCGGGGGGCCAAATGGCCTACTCCTGCACCTATTGTCTATTGTCTATTGAATGTTTTTCATTTTGTGGAAAAAGTGACCTCACTGTATGTTGACGTTAGCAGTAAAAAATAAATGATTTAGCACCAGGATGTCACAATCCGTTGGATGCCAAGATTTTTGAGGGGAAGCTAAGGCTTAGTTCTTGCTAATGCATGAATACATGGATATTTTCTCTTCCCCTCGTGCATCTGATATTTCCTGGCATACAACGTAACATGCATAATCCACTTTATTGAACCTCATCCTGTGATCATTCCGCAAGTAAGATTCTACACGGTCAAGAAAATCCCAAATCAAGTCAAACCCTGCCATCAGATAGCATGCACATTCATCAATTTCTGCAATCCCAAATGATTCTTCTCTTTTCTAACAGTGAGAGATTAAGATCAATTGTGGATCGACCAGTACCTGCTTGGCCGAGATCAATAAATGCAGCACTAAATGGAAATGGGAAAAGGAACCTTCCCGGTTGATACGACTCAAAATATTGAAGGAATCAAGTGAATTTGCACAAAAAAAGTAATATATATTTCTGTTCATATTCCAGAAAAAAACAATTTTTAAGACATTCACCGTCCAGAGCGAACTGAGAGATTTTGCCCAAGAAATCTCAGTAAATATTTTGGTCCGTGGTCCCATATACACGTGGCAGCCCAAGACTCTGCAAACTTTGCCAGATTTTCATCCCAGACCTATATTAACATGAAAAAAAAAATCACTTTGTATTATAACCAATAAATTAAGATACTCATAATTTTCCAACAATTACACAATATATAAGCACCTATGGATGACGCAACTTCATGTTTAATATTTCATTTTCCATCTAAATTTCATGAATTATCCAGTTCTTGTGACTTACATTTATAAACCTTTAAATAATGCAAGATTTTTGCTATTTTGATTATCACATTTTTTTTTTTGGTTTTGCTACTGGTTCAGCCAGTTCCACCTCAAACTTTTATATGAATTGTAAGGGTGGTGTAAAGGGAGTCAAACAGAGATTTCAAAAGATCATTGGAGAAAGTGGAGGAATGAGCAAGGAAATGTGTGAAGGGATTATTTTACAAAGATCTGCAGAGTCTCAAGTGGCCTCCTCTGTATTGAAAATTCTATGATAATGGCCAAAGAAATTATCCCACCTATAGGTAACTTGCAGATTATATAAAACACTACATTACCAGATTGATTAATTTAGTGTAGAGATATACCATGGAAACCGACCCTTCAGCCCACCGAGCGATCCCGTACACTAGCACTATCCTACACACTACAGACAATTTACAATTTTACTGAAGCCAATTAACCTGTATGTTTTTGGGGTGTGGGAGGAAACCGGAGCGCACGGAGAAAATGCAGGTAGTCACAGGGAGAATGTACGAACTCCATGCAATCAGCACCCAGACAGGATCAAAACTGGGTCTCTGGAACTGTAAGGCAGCAATTCTATCAGTGCACTGCTGTGCCAACCTCATTGATGCATGGGTCATGTATTCTGAACATCTATGTAATCTTATCCCATTTTTTATTATTTGTGCTTAATAGCAGTATTGGCGTGTGGTAGCAATAAATGATACTCTGATGAACATCTCTTTTCTAATTTATCACTTGGCTCTTACCATTGGTTGATCTTGATTCCTGTAACAACATGACTTAGTGTTGTAACATTGTTTCAACACATGCCAGTCAAATTGCCTTCTGAGAAATACATCACTGACAATTATTCTCTCACTAGTGAAATTTCCAGTGACCAGGAGGCTTATAAACTGTATGTATTATCCTTGAAGTTTAATCAATGAATTTTCGGTTACACCCCTCAATGAAATTATTATCCTCAAAGCACTCGCCTGGAAAACCTCGAGCTGGATCAACCGTCAGTGATGAAACCGCGAGCTGGATTGACCGACCGCACACATACACACATCTCAAAGGCAGGTGCCAGGGAAAGCAGGGTAGTGCTGTCTGAAATTCACACCCGCGATGAACAGGAAGGTAAAAGACGGCTGCACAGTGTACGGTGAGTCCTTTAGAGAGTGCAGGGGGGGGGGAGAGGGGGAGAGAAGTGGAGAGAAGGGGAGCGATGGGGAGAGGAGGGGAGAGAAGGAGTGGAGACACTTCTAAGAAGCCAGACAACTTATAATAAAGTTTAGCGGGCATTTTCCTTGGTTATGAAAACTCCAATGAGCCAATTAAAATGCCCAGTCAGCGAAGGAGATTGCCTACGGCTGCCCTCAACTGCCCATAACGACATAGCGACCCCACTCCACTGCACTACGAGTTCAAAAGAACCATGCCGACCAATTTTTACTTACGGAAAATGTTTCAACATGCTGAAAAAACATTCTTGACCAAACTGAGGCCACGAGTATGCAGGAATTTCCCTCGAGCATGAAGGAGAGTTCCAGTGATGTCATAGGACCACCTTGGAGCACGTGTCGACCATGCTGCGAGTTTGAGTCGAGGGCAAACTCTTCTAAACTCGCAGATTAGGTCGCCGCAGTGGGACAGCCCCTTAATGATGTAACCAATTGACTGGACAGCAAGAAAAAACAGTTTGGTTGATTGAAAAGTAACTGGCTGGAAAATAAAGAGATGTAAAGAAGATGGATCCAAGGAAGTAGAGGAAAAGTTTAATTGCAAAGATGGCTACGAAGGCGACTCTGATGTCCAACAGATATCCATGACACCAGCAGTCTGGGCTATATTACAGTTCTAAGCTTCCACTGCAGTATGCCATATGTTGGAGGCTTCTAGTATGCAGAATTGTAGGTTGCATTATGGAGGCTCCCATGTTAACCCTTTACGAGCAATCATGATGCACTCTTGGCTTTATGGAACCTGGCTTATAAACATCAACAAAAACTGAAAATGTTGGAAAACTGAGCAGGTCAGGCAGGATCTAGGAAAGCAAATGGTTCAATGTTTCAGTTAATGTGATCCATAGGTCCGAAGAAGTGTCAGACCCAAAACGGGTTGTTTGTGTTTCCATAGATGCTGCCTAACCTGCTCAGTTTTACCAGCATTTGCAGATTTTTGTATTTACTGGCATATAGACTGCCCTTTCTCTTTGTGCTCGATACACTTCCTTAACTAAGAATCTTGCTCCTGGACTAATCTCGGTCTCTGGCTGACAACCCAGTGTAAAATGAAATGACGATGTTTCTTCATTCTGTTTTCCCTTGGTCTTCCAGCATGTTAACCATATAACCATATAACAATTACAGCACGGAAACAGGCCATCTCGGCCCTACAAGTCCATGCCGAACAAATGTTGTTCAGGATGAAATTCTTAGCAAAAAAGCTGAAGGATGGGGTTGAAGTGAAGCAAGCAGAGTTGGGGGGATTGTGGTCAGGCATGTGAGAGGGTGAGATGTGACAGGCAGCAAAACATAAGATGTGTGTTTACACCATCTCATTGAAGAAAACATGGGTTGTGAGGAACGAAGGATGTTTAGGTAGAAGAGGCACCACTGTCTTTAATAGATTCACACAGGCAACCAGCCATAGACTCCAGTTGTGGATGTGATGTACTCTCTCTATCAGTCTGAATCAGCCTGAAGAAGGGTCCCAATCCGATACATGCATTCCCTTCACAGCTGTTGTCGAATTATTCCAGCAGTTTTTGTTTTACTCTATCTGTAGCCATCCCTGCCCATACCATTTGCTGCTGCTGGCTCCAATTATGCCCCGCGTTCTCCTCCAAGAGAAGGGAAAGTGCGATTGTGAGGATAACATAACATGTTTAGTTAAAGGAAACAGTCTGATCACTGCCAGCTCTATGCTGAAGTGAAGATAATGAGCAGCCAGCACGGATTTGGAGCAAGGCCTTCACAGGGTCAAATCAGTGCAAGTTAATTACACAATACCATCCCTGCGTGTGCTTTCCAGCATAATCCAAATCAAACATGCTTAATTCTAGTTATTAAAGAAAGAACGCATGCACTACACCATATTTTAAGCATCTGAATTGGGGCAAAGATAAAGAAAATCCAAAGCAAAAACCCAGACTCATGTGAACACCATTCAAAAGCAGTGAAAAAGCTTGCATGCTATGCTGCTTCAAGTTTACAAATGCAGGAGAGTAACTAAAATAAGATATGGATTAAATTCCAAAAAGGGTGTGTTAAATTTGTCTGCCAATACAGTTTTGGCCATATCGTACTTTATGAGTCATAAGAAACCTGGAAAGTTCATAACTCTACTCCTGGCCTCACAACCTCTTGCAGGGCCATGAATTAGAAACACATTATATTCCTGAAGATCTGTTCCTCGTCAATAGATCTTGAACAAAACATGCACTTTCCACATAGACACTACAAAAATGAATCGTGTCTTACCGTACATTGTTCTTCAGGGAGACTATTAAAACCAGTAATTATAACCCAAACAATTGCTTACCTTGTTATAAACCAATAGACATGCCTGGCCTTTAACCACTGGGCTGCCCGCCAAGGTTTGTAATCTTAAACAAGTTTATTTGATGCACTAGGATTGTGTAGCCTATGCTATTCTAAAACAGGAAATGTATACATACGCTTTTAAAGAACAAATCTTACCTGAAACACTAGCAGAATCAACGATCACATTAATACTTAAAAAAGATAAAGATATAGAAGAACCAGACTCATATAGAGCTTTGCTTTGTTAAATACGGATCAAAAAATATTAGCAAAAACACTAGCTAGAAGACTAAGTCAATATGTTAGTAAATTAATAAATGAGGATCAAACGGGATTTATACCTAAGAGACATTCATTTAATAACCTGAGACGTCTGTTTAACATAATGCACTCTCACAAACCTCAAGAACAAGAGTTATCTATCATTTAATTGGACGCAGAAAAAGTGTTTGATCAAGTAGAATGGGATTATATGATTAAAGTATTGCAAAAATTTCAAATGGGAGAGAACTTCATCGCATGGATAAAATTATTATATAACAAGTCAAGTCAAGTCAAGTCAAGTTTATTTGTCACATACACATACGAGATGTGCAGTGAAATGAAAATGGCAATGCTCGCGGACTTTTGTGCAAAAGACAAACAACCAAACAACCATAAACACAATCATAACACACATATTCTTTTACATAATAAATAATGGAAGGAAAAACGTTCAGTGGAGTTAGTCCCTGGTGAGATAGGCGTTTACAGTCCGAATGGCCTCTGGGAAGAAACTCCTTCTCAACCTCTCAGTTCTCACCGTATGGCAACGGAGGCGTTTGCCTGACCGTAGACAGAGTTGATGTGGATCAGCTTTTCCCTTTGAGAATAGGGAAGATTCAAACAAGAGGACATGACTTCAGAATTAAGGGACAGATCTTTAGAGGTAACATGAGGGGGAACTTCTTTACTCAGAGAGTGGTAGCGGTGTGGAATGAGCTTCCAGTGGAAGTGGTGGAGGCAGGTTCGTTGGTATAATTTAAAAATAAATTGGATAGGCATATGGATGAGAAGGGAATGGAGGGTTATGGTATGAGTGCAGGCAGGTGGGACTAAGGGAAAAAGGTTGTTCGGCACGGACTTGTAGGGCCGAGATGGCCTATTTCCATGCTGTAATTGTTATATGGTTATATATGGTTAAATCTTCACAAAATTAATTAAAATAAAACTTGTACCAAAAGCAGAATGGATCATTTTTGGAATATCGGAAGGTAACCCCGAACTAAACGTGTTTCAAAAGAACTTACTTAATTACGGGCTAATAATGGGGAAAAAAAGCTTATACTCAAATTTTGGAAAAATGCTCCAATACCAACAATAAAAATGTGGATTTCAAACATGTTCGAAACACTACACCTGGAAGAGATGAGGCTCCTCCTAGCAGGCAAAGCAGACCACTTCCAAAAGATGTGGCCTGCATTTATGGAACTATTACAAGCATAAGGTGCAATAGTAATTTAAAATATAAATGGTACCAGGATCTGATAACGGGGGGTAAAAAAAGACAAATAAAAATACGGTTGGTATATCCTTTTTTGCAGAGTTTTGTGTTATAATAGAGCGATTGTTTTTCCTTTTTTTTCTTTTCTTTCTAGGGTCTATTTCCTTTCTTTACTTCCTTCTCTAACTTCTTACCTAAGGGGCTTTCTTTTCCCAACACTTTCCTGCACCTTCACGATTCTTGCTCACTTTCCTTACTTCTTTTATTTCTACCTTTTTTAAAGCTCGAAAAACGAAGTGGTACAACAAATGTTAATATAAGATATATGTGATGTGTATTACTGTAATTTACTGTACTTCTAATAAAAATAAAAAATAAATAAAAAATAAATATGAAATAAAAATGGAAATTACCGTAAATACACAGCAGATCAAGTGGCATCTGTGGAGTGAGAAACAAAATGAAGAGGCTACATTTTGCTCTCCTCTCTCCCAACATCCAGAATAGCTGCCCACGGTGTCCCTACACCTACTATATATTTAGCCGAGCCACCTGCAGTGGCCATATGGTATTTTATAAGTCATAAGAAACCTTATGGCGCAAAGCATCCATCGGCTCTAACAGCATGAACTAAAGAGAGTGGTGCTGAGAAATATATTTTGCACTCTATATATTCCCTTTTGCCATATCTCTTGTACTTGAGTTTGATTTGATTATATTTATGCATGGCATACCTGATCTGTTTGCATGGCATGCAAAGCAAAGCTTTTCACTGCATCTTGGTACACATGACAATAATAAACCTAAACCAAAATCCGCCAGTAGTACAGACAGATGAGCCTGCCCCTGCATCACCCCAACCAGCCTCCAACTACATTCGATCTTTGTCCCGCCCCCTCCCCTGACATCAGTCTGAAGAAAGGTCACCACCCGAAATGTCATCTATTCCTTCTCTCCAGAGATGCTGCCTCACCCTCTGAGTTTCTCCAGCTGTTTGTGTCCACCTACATATAAGAGACATATGGACCAGCACTTCAATAGGCAAAGCATGGAAGAATATAGACTTTGTGCTGGCAAATGTAGATGGACAAAAGGTTCAACATGGATATGGTAAGTTGAAGACCCTGATCTGTGCTGTACAACTCTATGGCTCTATAAGATACAACCCAGGCATCAATTCAGCTTTCCTACCTAATCCTTCATTCTCTTATTCCTCCAGAGACTAAAACCCTTTCTGTGTCAACCTTGAGGCTATTCAGACTCTTCCAGCTTTTTTGTAGCCACGAATTCCAAAGATTCACAACCCTCTGAGTGATAATAATCCACCACCTCCACCTAAAAAAAATCAACCCCTCATTTATTCACTGTTTCTCCACTTCCATATCATTTGTCTATACTTCTCCCTCAATATCCTTTTTTTTTAATGTAGCTCCTTCTTCCTTTTCCTCAGTTTATTGTCACTTTCCCCTCATTATTCTGGAGCATTTCTAAGTCATTTCTCACACTCCTTTGCATTCGTTCTATGTTTTATACAATAAAATAGTAAGATTAAACGAGAACTACCAGTTTGAAGTTTGATCTGTATTTTACGAGGAGTTATGATGAGGGATTACGTGAAGAGCCTGCTCAGCACGCATGCACGGCATACTTCAAAGCAGCGGTGTGGATTCACAGATAGACACAGTTATCGAAGTAAACATAGTAAAGACAAGGAGACATCAGTTTATCAGTTTGATCCATATCATTGAGGGTGGGAGCAGAGGGCACGTAATCCCTCATCGTAACTCCTCGTAAAATACAGATCAAACTTCAAACTGGTAAGTTCTCGTTTAATCTTACTATTTTACTTCGGAGTCACGTGAGTGATTCCGTGAAGACTTCAAAGCTCTGTGATTTCAAACCGTGTAACAGTTACTTCACGCACTGCCGAAGTCCTTGAGGGAGGAAGTGTGTTATCGTAATCAATCAATTAATCTGTTTGTAGAAAAACACAATGGTATTTTTTTATTTTTTTTATTTATAACAATAACAACAAAGAAATTAAATTGCTCCCCTAGGCTTAAATTAAATATTTGCAGTTTGTAAAATCTTTCCTGCAAATAAAATAGGTTTTGCCAATGGCTTATTATAAAATTTCTGAACAGTCTTTCCCCCCACCATCCTGCTGTAGCCAGGATGTGGTCTATAGGCACGTCTATTCTTTTAGCCGTCGACGTGGATGCTGCCCTGGTGGAATAAAATGTGTACATGTTAGTGTTTATCCCAGCAGTTTTTAGCACCTGCTTGAGCCATCTCGCAATGGATTGGCTCGTCACCCGACCATAAGGTTTTTTATGACCCACAAGGCTTTTCATCTCCCTCGAATATTTTGGTTGTGTCTATGTAGGATAGTAGGTGGGTCATGGCACATAACCGTGGTTCTGGCGGGTAAGCCGGGAATTCCACGACTGGATTAGGTGTTCCTGGTCTGCTCTGTTTGAGCAGTCCCTGGTTAATGACAGAGATCTGGTCTGGAGCTGTGAGCATGCTGACCAGTCGCAATAGGTGTAGTGACTGGACCCTCTGTGCAGATACAAGTGCCATCAACATGAGTGTTTTGAGCATAGATTGTTCCAGGTTGAGGGATCTGGCTGGTGGCCATCCCCTGAGGTATGTCAGGACCACACTGACATCCCATGTATGGGTGTACCTTGGTCTAGGGGGTTAGAGTTGTAAATACCCTCATTAGTTTGACCACCAGCGGGTGGGACCCCATGGCCTGTTGTCCTGGAGCTGGTTTTAAATAGACAGGCAGGGCACTTCTAGCTGTGTTGATGGCTCTGTAGCCGAGTCCTTCATCGTGGTGAAGGTTTGCCAGGAATTCCAGTACGTTGGTAACTGTAGCGGTTGAGTAGGTGGTCCCTGTATCCAAGCAGTACTTCTCCCATTTTTTGATGCTGGACAAGTGCTATTTTTTAGTGGATGTTCGGAGGGATGCTGACATGGTGTCGATGGTTTGTTATGATAATCCCAGTCCCAGAAGTGGTTTGTGCAGAATCTGCAACCCAGGAATTTGATTTTTTCATGGCACGGGTGGCTTGTGCCCAACACTGGGTGTTAATAACTCTGGGTCACTGGGGAATACCATCGGAGCTTCAACAACCATGTCATGGAGTATTGGGAACCATGGCTGTGTAGGCCAGTCGGGTACTATCAAAATACCTGAAGCAGAGTCCATTTGTATTGTGCGTAGTCCCCGACTGATGAGGCAGAAGGAAGGAAATGCATAGAAGAAGAATTTCCCCAATCCAGCGCGAACGCATCTACCGCTGCTGCCTCAGGGTTTGGTTCCCAAGCGACATACATAGGTACCTGGTGATTTAGCCTTGATGCAAATAAATCGATATCTGGCGTGTCATATTGCTTGATAACTTTTGTGAAAAACGTGACCTGGTGTGTGCCACTGTATTTAGCTTACCTGGCAGGTAAGTTACTGATAGCCAAATATGTCTTTGGACACACCATTGCCAAATTGTGTTGACCAACTTGTCGCATGATACCGATTTTATTCCGCCCATATTGTTAATGTAGTCGACCACCGTATTATTATCTATTTGTAACCGTACTTGCAAGTGATGCATATTTATGCATGTGCTGTTAAACCATAAAAGTCACCCAACATCTCTAGATAATTAATGCCCAGTATAAGTGGTAACGATGACTCTGGGTTAGTCCATCTACTACTTGTGCTGGATATAGAGTTAGCTGCTCACCAGCCTTGAGCACTGGCGTCTGTTTGGATAACTGACGTAGGGTTAGTAATGATAATAGGCTGAAACTATGCCAAACCTTTTTTGCCCACCACTGTAGTTCTGATATTGCTTCAGTGGGTAACTTCATGACACATCATAATGACCTGTCGTCGTTTTTGGTGCAAAGGTCCGAATTATGTAGCCGGAAATGCTGCTACCATTTTCCCAATTACTCTGTTACTTGTCGTAGTTGGTAGTTTGTTGACCATTAAATTGTTGCATGATTGTGACAATTCAACTATTTTGTCTCTTGGCAATGTTACAGTCATGTAGACTGAATTAACTGTGAAGCCCAAGTAGTCCATGATTGTGGATGGTGTCAACTTAGATTTATCTGGATATAAGACAATCCCAGGGTTTTGAATAACTGTTTGGTAGCTGATACAACTAACATAGTCAATTTCATGGTTTTGCCTACCATTTAGGATATCATCAAGATATGCCATGATAATATGTTTTTGTCTTCTGAATATTGCCAGAGCTGGTTTTAGTGTCTTGGTGAACAATCTTGGGCTGATGTGAACCCATTGGGTAACACTTTAAACTGCTATAGCTGCCCCATCCAGGTAAATTTCAAGTATCTGCGATGATCCTTGTGAATGGTACTAAATAGTAAACATCTTTAAGATCAATGCTTGCCATGAAGTATCCTTTGGAATTTAGTTGTTTGGCAGTAACAACCATTTCTATTTTGAAATGTATATACTTAACAAACATATTTAGGGAAGTTAAGTCAATGATGATGCGACATCCACCATCTTTTTTTTGAGTTTAGTGAATATATTTGATACGAATTGCAAGGGTTCAGGTTTTCCCATGATACCCTTTTTAATAGTAAGATTAAACGAGAACTTACCAGTTCGAAGTTTGATCTGTATTTTATGAGGAGTTACGATGAGGGATTACGTGAAGAACCCGCTCAGTGCGCAGGCGCAGCATACTTCCAAGCAGCGGTGTGGAATCACAGATAGACACAATATTTGAAGTAAACATAGTAAAGATTAAGGAGACATCAGTTTACTAGTTTGATCTATATAATGAGGGTGGGAGTGGAGGGCACGTAATCCCTCATCGTAACTCCTCATAAAATACAGATCAAACTTCGAACTGGTAAGTTCTCGTTTAATCTTACTATTTTACTTCGGAGTCACGTGAGTGACTACGTGAAGACTTCAAAGGTCTGTGATTTCAAACCGTGTAACAGTTTTTATTTCACTCACTGTCGAAGTTCTTGAGGGAGGAAGTGTTATCGTAATCAACCAATGGATCTGCTTTCTCAAGAAACAGAAAGGTATTTATTAACAATAACAAAAATAAATAGCTCCCTTGAGCTTAAATTAAATATTTGCAGTTTGTAATATTCTGTCTGCAATTAAGTCAGGCTTTATCAACGGTTTATTATAAACTACATTCTGAACGTCGTTTCCCTCGACCATCCTGCCGTATTGAGAATGTGGTCAACCGGGACGTCCATTCGTTCAGCCGCTGATGTCGATGCTGCCCTAGTGGAATGGGATTTAAATGTATTAGTGGCTATTCCGGCAGCTTTCAGTACCTGTTTGAGCCACCTTGAAGTGGTTTGGCTCGTTACCCCGCCATGAGGTTTCTTGTGGCTGACCCATAGAGCTTTTTCTCTCCCTCTGAGATTGTGGGTTGTGTCTATATATTGTTGTAGATGGGTCACCACACTCAACCTTGGCTCTGGTGGGTAGGCCCGGAATACCACCAGTGAATTGGGCGTTCCTGGCCTGCTTTGTTTTTAACAGACCTAGAATGATGAACGTGATGCGGTCTGGGGTGATCACCATGTTATCCAGTCTTAGTTTATGGAGTGACTGGACCCTGTGAGCGGATACGAGAGCCATAAGCATGAGCGTTTTTAACGTAGATTGCTCAAGACTAAGGGATCTTGCTGGTGGCCATCCTCTGAGATATGTTAATACCACACTGATATCCCATACATGGGTATACCTGGGTTTTGGGGCTTGTTATTGTAAATGCCCTTCATAAGTTTTATCACCAGTGGATGGGATCTCATGCTCTGCTGTCCTGCTGTTTTTAGATAAGCAGACAGGGTGCTTCGTGCTGTATTTACAGAACTGTAACTCATCTTTTCATCATGGTGTAGATGGGCCAGGAACTCCAGCACGTCGGTGGTTGTAGAAGTTTCGTATGTTGTCCCTGCGTCCTGGCAGTATTTTTCCCATTTTTTAATGTAGGTTAGGTACTGCTTCTTGGTGGATGTTCGCAGGGATGCCGACATGGTGGTGATAGTTCATTCGGATAATCCCAGTCCCTGGTAAGGTCTATTCAAACCTACACCCCAGGAGTTTGATGTTTTCATGGCATGGGTGGCTTATGCCTGATATTGGGTGAGTCAACAACCGTGGTCTACTAGGGAAATCCATAGGTGACTCGACCACCATGTTGTGCTGAACTGGGAACCATGGCTGTGTAGGCCAATCGGGCACCATCAATATCCCAGAGGCAGAGTCCATCTGTATTGCGAAGTACCCGACTGATGAGGCAGAAGGGAGGGAAAGCAAAAAGCAGAAATCCCCCCAATCCAGCGTGTAGGCATCTACCGCTGCTGCCTCTGGTCTGGTTCCCAAGTCACATACATAGGTAACTGGTGATTCCGTCTTGATGCAAACAATCAATATCTGGCGTTCCATATTGCTTAATAACTTTAGCAAATATTTTGGGTTTAACATCCATTCGATGTTATCATTAAATTTTTCCGTGGCCTGGTGTCTGCCACTGTATTTAGCTTATCTAGTAGATAGGCAGCCGATAGTAAAAAATGTCTTTCGACACACCATTGCCAGATCTGATTGACCAATTTTTCGCACGATAATGATTTTATGCTCCCCATATGGTTAATATAAGCCACCACCGTAGTATTATCAATCCGTAACCGCACATGCAAGTGCTGCATTTTAGATGCATATGCTTTTAAAATCATAATACTCATCATTACTAAATTGATGCCCAGTGTGTGTGGTAATGATGACTCTGGTTAGTCCATCTGGCACCTGTGCTGGATATGGAGTTAGTTGCCCCCCCAGGCTTAAGCACTGGCATCTGATTAATAACTAAAGTAGGGTTAGCCCCCCCCCTGTAGCTCTGATATAGCTCCAGTGGGTAATTTCATGATTCGATCATAGTGACCCGAATATCGTTTTGGTGCATGTACCTTTGCTCTTAGTAGATTTTGATAGTGCAAAGGCCCGAATTGTGTAGCTGGAATTGATAGTGAAGCCCAGGTAATCCATGGTAGTTAATGGCTTCAATTTAGATTTATCTGGGTGTGGGACGAACCCCAGTGTTTCAAGGAGCTGTTTTGTAGCTAATACTGCTGCCACAGCCAATTCCTTCGTTTCCCTACTATGAGAATACCATCAAAATATGCTATGATAATATGCTTTTGTTTCCTTAGTATTCCCATGGCTACTTTAATATTTTGGTGAATTGTCTAGGGGCTGGAGTTAGACCATTGAGCAATCTCTATACTACCATATCTGCCCCAACCAGCTAAATTTTAGGTATCTGCAATGATCCTTGTGTATGGGTTTTAGATAGTAAGTTTCTTTAATATCAATGCTTGCTATAAATTATCCTTTGGAGATCAGTTGTCTGACAGTAACAAACGTCTCCATCTTGAAATGTACATACTCAACAAACTTTTTTAGTGATGTTAAGTCCATGATGATGCGACTTCCACCATCTTTTTTGGTTTTAGTGACTATATTTGATACAAATTTGAAAGGTTCATGTTTGGCCTTTTTTGATGAACCCCTTTGTGATAAGCATCACCAGTTCAGCTTGTCCCTCCCGCTTTTCTTCCTTGGAGGGAGCAAGTTCCCTTAGGGCCAAGTGTTGAACTGGCGATAATATAACTGAATTTTGTATCCACTAATGTTGTTGAGTATATACTAGTTCCTCGTGACATTACCCCATGCTTCTTTAAACAAGTGTATTCGCCCCCTGTTAGTAGAGCACCCTTGTTTTCTAAATGCTGGCAGAAACCAGACCCACCTACCTCCATGGTTATGGGTATTCTTCTGTTTTCTCCTGGTCCAACGAGTCCTACACGTCGTATGACGTGGTGGGGGTGGCGCGTTTTCCCTGGGGCCTGCTCTGGGCCCTGGCCTGAAAGGCTTACAGGATTGGCATGCAGGCCCCGAGCTTTCACCAGTACCATAAGGTATACCCAGCCGGTGGATGCATTAGAGGTACTGCTGACTGGTTTACGTGTGGTGCTCATTCCAGACACTGCCGCCTTTCCCCGATATTTTTGACACGTCGCCAGTTTTTTGAAAAACTTTGTTTGAAGAAGGGTTTTTCGGCCCGAAACGTTGCCTATATCCTTCGTCTGGCTAAGTTGTTGTGTCGGCGTTCTCACAGTCTTGTGAATTTTGGTTGAAGGCAGGTTTTATGACTTCCTGAGAAGTTGCGGGGCACTGCGAGCAGTAGGGTCAGGTGTTTTGCCATACTACCCTGACCTCTGGAAGAGCATGTGAATGATAGCCGACATCAGGCATATCAAATTCATTTTTTAAATATTGGGTTTTTTGAGAGCGCTGCTCAATCTCGCTAGTGGTGAAGCCACATAGCCCCACACCCAGCAGCTGTTCCTGATCCTGTACCTCAAGCATACTCCTGATGTCGTTCAGCCAGTGACCCCTCTTCTTTGACCAGCCCAGCTCTGGTCACATCAATCCCTCGACAAGGGAGATGGCTAGTGCAATAGCACTGGGGTGGGAGTGTTAGCTCCCTTGGCATTCAGCCAGTGACCCCTCGTTTTTCTGGAGTTTTTAGCTCCATGACCTCCTCTGGCTTGGGGAAACAGACATACTTGTTTTTTGTATGAAGTGCTGATCCCATCTTCCGTGTCTGTCTCCAGCCTGAGGTTTGGTCTTACCTTGTTGTTAGAGGCTGCCTGCCTTTTTTGGGCGGCTTTTTGGCGGTTCTCGGGCGGCGAGTCTCCTTGTCAGGAGTCTGCAGGGGTGCCGGCCGGTTTTTGAATTTCCCTCCGGTCCGCTGCTGTTAGTCAAACAGCTGTTTAGCGGACCGGGCATCAGCGCAGCACCCGTGTCTGTGGTCCGCAGCGTGCGGTCCCGTTGCCGCATTTTCCATGGGGTCCGCTCTGGGCTCTGGTCTAAAAAAAGACTTTCGGTGATAGAATGCGGACCCCAAGCTTTCATCAGTCCCATATGGTAGACGTCGACTGATGGACGCGATGGGGTGCTGCCGCGTAGGAATTATTGTTTTTGGTTTGCTCGTCCCGGCCCTGCCCTCATGAGACCGAAAGTTTTTTAAAACCCTCTTTCATGTCCTTCATATGCTGTGTGAGGTTTTTGCCAAAGAGCAGTGGGTCTGGCTCAGTGGCTGGGGTATGCACAACCCCGCAAATGTAGGATTTTTATGGCAGGTCTTATGATTTGTTCACGAAGGTTGTGGTCATCTCCGTATTTGTCCACGGAACGAGGAAAACGATGTGATGGCTGATGTCAGGCTTTTAGCAGCCTCCTGCATGTGGGGTTTCCACGTAGCTGTCCACCATACCTAGCAGCTATTCCTGTTCCTGCACCCCTTGCATACTCCCGAGATCTTCAGCCATTGTCCCCTGTTTTTGACCAGCCCAGTCCTGGTCACCAAAGCTACCCTCAGGTAAGGAGGAAGCAATGGACAGTGCACAAGGCACTGTGGAGGGAATGCCTTAACTCCCCCTGCGACAGCGCCCCTCACGAAGTGCGTCTCGCTGGAGCTCCTGTTCCAAGAGCCGCTCCACGCGGCTCAGGCGGCTGTCTCCCCTCCCCATGCGGGTGGAGAGATGTCCCCATCCGACAAGTCGGAGCCACTGGCCGGACGCCTCTTCCGTGGCTTTACTTCCAGTCCGCTGCTCAGGCGCTAGCGGGTCTGGGCTCGGCACGGTGTTGGGATAGCGGAGCGCCGGGTAAGCGGTCCTACTGCCTTGTTGCTGCCCCCCCACCCCCCAGATGGAACGCTCCTCCGTGGAGTCGAGCGGGGACAGGTCTGTTCTGTTGCTCCCCCCCCAGATGGAACGCTCCTCCGTGGAGTCGAGCGGGGGACAGGTTTGTCTAAGAGCCTTTCTTTCTTCTCTCCTTGTGAAAGAAAAACCTGACCTCAGCTTACCTGACGGTCCGTTCTTTCATTCCCGCCTGACTCCCGCTGCGCCGCTGTTGCTCTGCTGAACGTAATGTCGCGCATGCGTGCAGAGTGGGCTCTTCACGGAATCACTCACGTGACTCCGAAGTAAAATAGTATATGTTCCTTTCAGCCTGAAAACATATTTTAGCCATTAAGCAAGTAAGAATCATCTGAACTATGTCACCAAATTACTTTCCAAAACATCTTTAAACACTATGTTCTGAATCTGACATTAAATATTCAATGGAATTGAATTTAAAATGTAACCATATCCATGTTAAAATATATTTTTAAAAGGACAGTTTCTTCTCAGCTATTATCAGGCAATTGAACCATCCTATCACCAAATAGAATGCGGTCCAGATCTACCATTTATCTCAGTGGAGACCGTCGGATTATTTTTAATAATAATTTAAAAGGGTTATTCCCTTTATCCTGTATCGGACACTGTGGATGGCTTCATTGTAATCATGTATAATCTTTTCGGTGACTGGATAGCACGCAACAAAAGCTTTTCACTGTACCTCAGTACATGTGACAATAATAAACTAAACTAAATAAACCAAGCTAATATATAGCAAATTATCCCAAAACTTGACTATTGTGGAACAATGCAAGTTTAGGATAATACTTGCCTAAAATAATTTTACACTGACTTTTATTTCTTGTCTGAGTTAGACTTGCATAATGGCCACCCAGCTGCAATGTAGACAAGTGTCCTTGACAGGGAAAAATGCATAGGTCAAACCAGGTCATGTTAGGCTCAGCAGGTAAAAGTGTCTAAGGTCAGGCAAATCAGAAATCCACTGAATGGCTGCAGTCAGGACTTACGTAGCCTTGGACCGAAACGAGTGTCAGGCAAAATGTGGTAGAGCCAGTTAATAACTCTTTGTGCAGATACTTGAAAAAGCATGTTTAGTTTTGTTAAGAGATTCAGCATGGAAATAGGCCCTTCAGCCCACCGAAACCTCACCAACCAAGAATCACCCCATACAATAGTTCTATATTACACATTAGGGATAATTTACAGAAACCAATTAATCTACAAACCTTTTAGCCTTTGAAGTGTGGGAGGATACTGGAGTACCCGGAGAAAACCCACGTGATCACATAGAGAACATACAAATTCCTACAGACAGCACCCAAGGTCAGGATCAAAGCCAGGTCTCTGGTGCTGTAAGGCAGCAACTCTACCACTGCACCACTGTGCCGCATGTCTGAAGAGGTGGTTGTGCAATGGAGATGGAGCGTGTAACGAGGTTGACATTGGTTATCTATTCTATTCATCTATGTCACCTAATTGTATACATCTCTAGCCGATCACTCAACATTCACCTCTCTTTCCATAATTCAGACAACATCCTGGGAATCTCCTCTGCATTCTCTCTGGAGCAGTCACATATGTTCTATAGCGTAATGACCATAACTACATGCAACAGTCTAAATGTGGTCTGACTGGTGCTTTGTAAAGTTGCAACATGACCTCCCAACTTTTATCTTCAATGCCCCAACCCATGAAGCATGCATTTGTATTCTTCACCACTCTATCTACCTGTGTTGCCACTTTCAGGGAACTATAGATTTGAACCTAAAGGTGTCTCTGTTCATTAACTTTGCTTTGTAGACTACCGTTTGATGTATATGTCCTACCCCTATCTAACTCCCCCAAAATGCAAATTCCATCTACTAATGATCTGTCCAATTTCCTACCTGATCTTTATTCTGCTGAAGCCATAGACAACCTATCTCACTGTCCACAACATCACCAAATTTTGTGTCCAGAGGCTTACTAATCATACTTCCTACATTTCCATCCAGTCGTTAATATGTCACAAACAACAAGTCATCAGCACCATTTCTTGCTGATCACAGACTTCTAACCAGAAAAGGATACTTCCACCATTAC
This sequence comes from Leucoraja erinaceus, assembly GCF_028641065.1. Taxonomy (NCBI): domain Eukaryota; kingdom Metazoa; phylum Chordata; class Chondrichthyes; order Rajiformes; family Rajidae; genus Leucoraja; species Leucoraja erinaceus. Next base: position 66,290,017 of record NC_073380.1, on the reverse strand, counting down.
CCTCTACCTCTTATCACCAAGGTAATTTTGGAACCAATTACTCAGTTTACCTTAGATCCAATGTGCCTTCACCGTCTGGAACAGCCAAACATGTGGGACTTTGTCAAATGCTTCACTAAAATCCATAGGTCATTGCTCAGCTTTATTTAATTTTCTCAGTTTCTTCTTCAAAAACTCAATCAAATTAATGACAGGATTTCCCCTGTACAAAAACATCCTGACAATCCCTGATCAGCCACTGCCTTTCCAGCAGTACATAATTCCGATCCTTTAGAATTTTCTTATTATCTTCCTATTACTGATGTAAGTCTCACTGGCCTACTTTATTATGATTTCTCCTAGATTTCTTTCAACTTGCCAATAGAGAGCTTCTTAGTCGCACATGTGGTAAAGGTTGGCTGCACCCCTTTTAAGATACAACATGGAATAGTACAACACAGTAAAAGGCCTTTCAAGCACAATGCCAATTTATACCAAACATGCTATATCTTTGATTTTAACTAATCTCACCTATCTGTACACAATCTATATCCTTAAGTTCATGGGCCTGTCTAAATACTTCGTAAATGAAGTTATCATATCTGCGTCTAAAAACCTACCACTCTCTGTTTAAAAAACTTGCCTTGTGAATTATCTTTAAACTTTCCCCCTCTTGCCTTAAAGCCAAGTGCCCATTTCTATTTTGCATTTTCATCAGAAGAAAAGACTACTGGGTCTGTTCCACTTAGGCGACTGCCAGGGACTAATTTTAATGGAATTCACCTACAACACCTGGCGACAACCTACGACAGCACCTACGACAACCCACGACAACACCTACGTCAACCTACAATCGCAAAAATTGTCGCCACTGTAGCAGAACATTTTTCAATATGTTGAAAATTTTGCAGCAGTCGCCAGTAGTCGCCCATAAAATATCAAAGTGGAACAGGCCCATAAGTACGCTAACTCTGTCTCTTATAATTTGATATACTTCTATCAGGATCCACCACAGCCTCTGACGCTCTAGAGAAAACAATTCAAGTTTGTCCAGCCTCTCCCAATAATTAATACTATCTAATCCAGCACCATTTTTGTGAACCTCATCTGCACCCTCTCCAAACTCGCTACATCCTTCCTGCAATGCGGCAACCTAGGCTACACACAAAACTCCAAGTTTTGGAATGTACAATTACTGCCACTCCTCTTCGTGTTGTTTAATTGCTCCTCATTGCCTTACTTCACGTATGAAAATGTTACATAGAACCACTTATTCCCTGAGTTTACTGGCACTTCAGTCAAGTTAAGCACCAACTTTAGACTTTAGAGATGTAGCATGGAAACAGACCCTTCAGCCCACCGAGTCTGCGCTGACCAGTAAATACCCTGTACACTAACACTATCCTACACACTATTTTACCGAAGCCAATTAGCCTACAAACCTGAAAATAGACACAAAAAGCTGGAGTAACTTTACCTGTACGTCTTTGGAGTGTGGGAGGAAACGGAACACCTGAAGAAAACCTGTGGCTCTTGTCTCCTTCTATTAACCCTATGGATGGTCGCTGACCTCTGTTGTTTGTTTTCAAATTTATCTCTGTCTTTAGAGACTCTTATTCCAGTTATTTGCAATATAGAAACTGCTTCTCCACTTTGGAACTGTGAGGTGTGGCCAATTGCTCATCAACACAGGTGCTCCGATATTCCAAACTGCAAACTCGATTGTGCTGTGGAGTTGAACATTAGCTTAAACTGAAGTAACCCAATTCTGAACACATCTCAGTGTGTCTTAGCACCCATCAAGAAATCACGCTCATGAATTTCCAGTAGCTTTTTTGCCCTTGCACTCTTCTGCAATGTGGTTATTTCCCATTCCCAAATAATAAGATCAGTGGTGGGATAATTGCTAATTTCCTGGCCTCCTTTTCATAGTGTCAACAATCCATTAGCACCATTCACGACCACATGTGACAGTTTACCTCTCACAGTGCCAGCAAGACTGGGGGGTCAGGAGGGACTCAGGGAAAAATATTCAGAAGGCAGAATAAACAGTAGCATATGTACTCCTGTGGCTTTAAGATGAATCCAGAAGGAATGCTCCTGGAAGTCTTGACTTCACAAGTGGTAGGGAAGAACTTTTATTTATCATTGATGTAGTCATTCACAATCCAGTTTGGCAGAGGTGCCTTAAACTTAGCTTTGAGCCAAGAGGGAGAGGACAATAGTCAATGTCAGCAAGAGGAATGAGCTAGTTATTGACTTCAGGAAACATGATGGAGTACATGCCTCAATTAGCAACAATCAAAGATCCTATAGCAAAGCGCTCCGCTATAGGATCTTTGGCATCAATGGCACGGATATGGAAATGGTTGAGAGCTTCAAGTTCCTTGGTGTTAACATTACCATAAACTATCTGCCATAAACTAGCCACATTAATGCAACAGCCATGAAGGCACATCACCACTTTTACTTCCTGAGAAGACTGAGGAAATTTGGCCTGTCTTCAATGACCTCTATAATAACATACAGACGCACCATAGAAAGCATACTGTTGGGTTGCATCACAGCTTGAATTGGAAACAGCTCTGCCCGGGACCACAAGAAATTTAAAAGATTTCAGAAAAGCAGCCGATATAATCAAAGACGTCCCATCCCAGTCATTTATTCTTCTTCCTACATCCAGCAAAAGGTACAGAAGTTTAAAAGCGCGGACTACCAGATTCAAGAATAGCTTCTCCCCCTGTTGCCAGGCTTCTGAACAGTCCTTCCATAACATAGACACAAAAACCTGGAGTAACTCAACGGGTCAGGCAGCATCTCTGGAGGTAAGGAATAAGTCCTATTCCTTTAATTTTCTTCAATGACCCACTGAGTTACTGCAGCTTTTTATGTCTATCTTTGGTTTAAACTAGCATCCGCAGTTCCTTCCTACACACACAGTCCTTCCATAAGCTAGGGCACTGTTTGATTCATATCTACCCCATTGAGGACATTGGACTTTGTCCAAGGATCTGATGCACTACAATACTGAGAACAATATTCTGCACTCTGATTTTCCCCTTTGCTCTATCTATTATACTTGCGTTTGAACTGATTATATATCCATGTATGATTCATCTGATCTGTTTAGATGGCATGCAAAACAAAATTTTCACTTTGCATGTTTTTAAGGGTTACAATTTTAATTCAAGTCATGGTTTAATCTGTAGCTGCCCTCAAATTAATTTTAGTCTAGAACATCCACTTTGCAAGTTATAAATTTGCTTATGTCCACACGCATAATGGTTAATTTACAAATGATATACTGGAGCGACAAAAGCAAATCTTATTTTATTACTGTTGAAGTTACATACAATCTAAGTTTAAATGTAATTTAGCTTATATAATGGTGTTGATAATTGGCCTTGATGTATTGATCAGTACATACTCTTTGAAACCCTGCAATTCAACAGTTATTGCCTCCTTTACATTTGATGTTTTGCCCTTTCTGTTTCTCCTCTTGTTTCTGTGACCTTGTCAACTATGTCACCTCTAATGGTCTGTTTTCCTACTTCTGTGTAAACATTGGAACCTCTGTGAGAAACAGTTATAAATGATACTGGTGAAAAGCCAACATCCTTTTCACCATCTGTTTGTTGGTGGTCTGTAACTTTCCAAAGCTGCAAGCCAGCTGCTGATGAATGGTGATCATTGGCAGTGTCGCTACAATCAATCCAGTTTACCGCTCTTCAATTTACCTAATACACACTGGATACAGCAATTTCAATTATTTTGTTTTTAAATAGGATAAGGAGTTAGAGATTATAATCTCAAACTACTAGCTGGTAATTATGTAGGAAGGAACTGCAGATGCTGGTTTAAACCGAAAATAGACTCAAAAAGGTGGAGGAACTCAGCGGGTCAGACATCTCTGGAGAAAAGGAATAGGTGACGTTTTGGGTCGAGACCCTTCTTTGGTCTTTTCCTTTTCTCCAGAGACGCTGTCTGACCCGTTGCGTTACTCTAGCTTTTTTGTGTCAAGCTAGTAATTATAATTGCTGATAATAATCTATTATCCTAAACAGATGTTTTCATCATTTTAACCATCTTTGTTTAGAGGCCGAGTGGTGGACAGAGAGACGGGAAGAGGAGGAGCAATTGGTGGCAGCGGCGGCAGTGGGGAGTGGACAAAGCCACCGGTGACAGGAAGAAGCAACAGCTGGTGGGAGGGGCGGAGAAGGAGCGAGCGCGTCTTGTTGGTGGAGGCGGTGCGAAGAAAGCGCTGTTGCTAGCTGCTATAATGTGAGCTGCAACAACAGCCATGTCACCAGACCGATAGGAACCTAGATACGCAGGGAATGGAAGGATAAGGATCACATGTAGGCAGAGGAGATTAGTTTAACTGAGCATCATGTTCACCAAAGGCTTTGTGGGCCAAAGGGCCTGTTCTTGTGCTGGTCTGTTTTATGTTATGTTACTGAACACAGGGGTGATGGATGAATGGTACGGATTAAATTAGTTTGGGATAACTTTAAATTTGCAGAGTTCAGAAGCGAACAGGAAGGGTCAACTTAAGAAGTAGGAGAAGGAGTAGGCCATTTGGCCTATCAAGACTGCTCTACCATTAACTAAAATCATTGGTGATTTTCTATCTCAGCTCAATTTTCCGCATTATCTCCATGTCCTTTGATTCCCTTAAAATCCAAGGTTCTTTCTATCTCTGTTTTGAATCAACTGAATGACTAAACTGCCACAGCCTGTCAAAACATAGAATTCTAAACATTCACCAACTTCCCCAGATCAATTAAATATTGAAATTTGATATCCAGTTAATGGCATCTGGGCCAGCTGAGAAGATATTTTGAAACCTTCATACAGCCTAAATAAAATCAAATACACCCCTCCAGGTCTGCAATTAGTCATTTGGCCCATTAGCAGCACTTTATATGCAGTTCCCAATATCATAGTGCAATATTCTGTGGAATTATTGCACTATGGTAGTCAGACTCACAAAGCAGCTCAATACGCTCTCCTACATGAACATGGAAGAAGCAAAATGCTTAACAGCTTTGAAGTAATCTAAATATTGCTTTCTGATCCCTAGCTTCAATAATATATTTTTCAAACTGTTGCTTATTCACTACCACCCCAATCAATGTCTCTTACAGTGCTACAGATTCACACTGTCAAGGCACCTTCACACAGAGTCTGAAGATGTTATGGCAGGTCCCATGAAAATATACACTCAAAATGCTGGAGTAACTCAGCAGGACAGACAGCATCTCTGGATGGAAGGAATGGGTGATGTTTCGGGTCGAGACTCTTCTTCATGAAAATAAGTTGTAATGAGGTGGGTGTAGAGTCAATAATAATATTGAAGCATGACAGCAGAAGTTGGTGCTGAGCTGTGTGCTGCCATGCAATGAGGGTAACATATTGCCTGACACTCAGAGCCTGAATCTTCTAACTCCCATCTCGATTCCTAAAGGGTTTGCAGCCTTTCAAATGTGTAAGGTATGCCAAGACCTTTATTGGGCTTATAGAATGCTTAGGAAACCCATCATATCTCTATCATATCTCTAGTATATCTCTTAGCATCTCTTAAAACGCTAGAAATCTGTTCTAAACAAGTTTCAATAGATTTGCTTCCGGCATAGGACTCTTCTGATGGGTGATCCTTTAGGGAAAAGGAAACAAACTCATCAGGCTGAAATACTGTAACAACAGGAAGTGTTGGAAATGCAGAGTTAATGTTTCGCGTTGAAGCCCCTCAGTTATAACTGTGCTTCACACAGAGGTGGGTGCCTATATACACTGCTGTGAGTTGCAACAGATTTTTCTGGATGGAAGGAATGGGTTTTACGGGTTTGGACTTTCCATGAAAAAATCATGATGTAACCATATAATATTGACCATGATAACAATTGAGCTGTGTGCTGCCATGCAATGAGGAAACAGGACACTCTCGGATCTACAAGTCCATCTCTTCCGAACAAATTTCTTTTAAGGGCTGCCTCTTAGGGATGCTCCCACCTGCCTGCACTCTATACCATAACTCTTCCATGGGTCCTTTCTCATCAGGCTGAAATACTGTAACAACAGGAAGTGTTGGAAATGCAGAGTTAATGTTTCGCGTTGAAGCCCCTCAGTTATAACTTGCTTCACAGGTGGTGCCTAACCTGCTGTGTTTGCAACATTTTTCTGTTTTTACTTTGGATTTCCAAAATCATCATTGCGATTGTCTGAATTATATTTAGACTCTCTGAAGGTTTTGAGTAAATTTTCTCAGCTGACCCAGATGTCATTAACTGACTATCACATCTTAATATTTGGTTAATCTGGGGAAGATGGTGGATTGTTCGATTTCTATATTTTGACAGGCCTCTCTTTCCCACCACAGAATCTTTACAATGACAGTGCTATTTCTACATTCAATTTTCCGAAATTTCTCTGCGCACTTTTAGAATACGCACCTTGTGCTATCCACTTAATGTGAAAAGAATATAAAGCAAGTTAACATATAGAAGAAACGTGTCCGGTCAACATGCTAATTTGCAGTGGTAACATCAGAGCAACATATATAATGTACACACATGGCATATGATAGAAATACAGAATAATCAACTGATCAATATCTGCTGAAAGAATTAGATGAAGCATGAATGTTCTTTCTCATTGTATCACTGCTGACATATTCATTTCACTTGCACTTTATGTGCAATGTGACGAATAAACCCGTATTGTATTGTATTGTATTGTATTGAGTGTTGAGTAAGTTGATGGCTCGAGAACAGAGGTTATGGTGCAAATTTATGAAAAAGATTTTGATCTATCCAGTGTTTAGTTGCAGAAGACTTCAACTCATCCAGTACAAGATGCCAGACAAAAATTCTAAAAGATCTGGCAGAATTGGATGGCACATTGAATTTGGATATTATCACATTGGAATCTCATATTGAATGATTAGATAAATGCCCGAGGTCAGATCGCTGAAAGAATGCAATGTGATATAGGTTCAGAAAATTTCAGTTTAGTTCCAATGAGTGGAAATCATACGAAGCTTCTCACAATTAAACATCTCTTCAAAACGTAGTCATAATTATTATTTTTTTACATCACATTGCCCTGAAGTCAGCTACCAAATTGCAGAAATTACTGTTTACAAACTGCAAGTGTGGTTAATTAATTGTTGTTAATGCATCCAGAGCTCACAATAAGAAGTGTACACACAGGTTATTTGTCTAGGAACCTCCTCCTCTTCTGCAGAGATGTCATCGGTGATCACTCTTCCAACAATGAAATAAAACGTAATTTAAATGTTAAAGTCAATCCTTTCCTTTCAATGAAATATTTTGCTTAAAATAAGGAACGATACAGCTGTAAATTCTAAGGCCAACGAAGCACTGGGAGCTCTGCATGACGCCATCAGTGAGTTCCAGACCAAATATCCTGATAGCTTCATTGTGGTGGCTGGGGATTTTAATCACACCAGCCTTGGGACTGTGCTCCCAAAATTCAAGCAATATTTGGATTTTGAGACCAGGGGAGAGAACATCTTGGACTTGGTTTACACCAACACCCCAGAGGTTTACAAGGCAGCCCCACGCCGTCACCTGGGCCACTCGGACCACATTTCAGTGTTTTTAACACCAGCCTACAGACCTCTGCAAAAACAAGTCAGAGCGGAGAGAAAACACACCAGGGTCTGGCCAGAGGGAGCAGCCTCAGCACTGCAGGATTGCTTCCTGCACACTGACTGGGATGTGTTCAGGACAGCTGCATCCTATGATGACCTCATCAACATCGAGGAGTACGCAGAGACTGTAACCAGCTACATTGACAAGTGCACCGAGGATGTCACTATCATGAAAACATTCACTGCACGTGGAAACGAAAAGCCATGGATGACAGCAGAGGTGCGCTCGTTGCTGAGGGCTCGTGATGCAGCTTACAGAGCCGGTAACACAGCCGCTCTTCGATCTACCAGGACTGCACTGGAAAAAGGAATCAGGGCAGCGAAACGTGCCTACGCGGGGAAAATCCAGGGACACCTCTGTGACACAGGAGACACCAGGAGGATGTGGAAGGGAATCCAAACACTGACAGGGTACAAGGCAAGGCAGCAGGTAACCGGCACGGACACTTCTCTCCCAGATGAACTGAACAAATTCTTTGCACGTTTTGATGCAGCAAACACCACACCCAAGGGGAGAGCCAGCCCCTGCTTACAAATCGACCAGCCAGTCCTGACCATAGACCCGATGGACACACGGAGAATCCTGTCTAAGGTCAACCCGTGGAAAGCAGTCGGACCCGACAACATCCCAGGACGTGTGCTCAAGGAATGTGCTGAGGAGTTAGCAGGTGTGCTAACAGATATCTTTAACATCTCCCTTAGTCAAGCCATTGTCCACACATGCCTCAAAACGTCCACAATAATCCCCATAGGGAAGAAACCAGTTGTTGCCTGCCTAAATGACTACTGCCTGTCGCCCTGACCCCAATAATAATGAAGTGTTTTGAACGCCTGGTGAAACCCCACATTACTGCCAGCCTCCCCTCATCGTTACACCCCCTCCAGTTTGCCTATCGCCCCAACCGTTCTACAGAGGATGCCGTCTCTACCACGCTGCACACAGTACTCACGCATCTGGAAAACAAAAACACATACGCCAGAATCCTGTACATTGACTTCAGCTCAGCGTTTAACACCATCATCCCACAGAAACTTGTGGAGAAACTAACCCTGCTGGGCCTCAACACCACCCTGTGTCACTGGATCTTGGACTTTCTGACAGAGATACCGCAGTCAGTCCGTGTTGGCAAGAACACTTCAGGCTCGATCACGCTGAGCACCGGCTCCCCTCAAGGCTGCGTGCTCAACCCGCTGTTGTTCACATTGCTCACACATGACTGTGCTGCCAGATTCAGGGACAATAAGGTCATAAAATTCGCGGATGACACAACAGTGGTGGGACTCATCTGCGGAGATGACGAATCAATGTACAGGGAGGAAATAAAACAACTAGTGGACTGGTGCGGCAAAAAGAATCTAGAATTAAATGTCGACAAAACAAAGGAGATGGTTGTCGACTTCAGGAGGGCGCAGCCAAAACACACACCCCTCCACATCAGTGGCACCTCAGTGGAGAGAGTGGAGAGCATAAAGTTCCTCGAAGTGCAAATTACAGACAGCCTCACCTGGTCCAGGAACACCACTGGGATCGTTAAACGGGCCCATCAGCGACTGCACTTCCTGAGGAAACTAAAACAGGCCTCACTCCCCACCAACATCCTCAGGACTTTCTACAGGGGCACGGTGGAGGCTGTACTTACGTACTGCATAAATACATGGTACTCCACCTGCAACTGCTCAGACAGGAAGGTTCTGCAGAGGGTAGTGAGGGGAGCAGAGAGGATCATTGGCGTCTCCCTACCCTCGGTACAAGAACTGTTCCAGAGCCGCTGTCTGAAAAAAGCTCAGAGAATTGCTAAGGACAAACTGCACCCCCTCCACACACACCTGGATCTCCTGCCATCAGGCAAGAGATATCGCAGCATCAAAGCCCGGACTACAAGACTGCTAAACAGCTTCCTGCCATAGGCTGTGAGGCTGCTAAACAGTCACTCTGTACTCACAGTCCCTTGATTCTGCGGCTTGGCACGGACAATTTAATAACTGGCACTGGCCACTTTAATAACTGGCACTGGCCACTCAAATCAGCTGCCCCGGACATTTTTATGATTGGTTTTACTGTATTTTAACGTTGTTGTTTTACCTGCTTTTAACTATTTATACTGTTCCATCAGGGACTGGATTGTTTTAGTGTTATTATGTGTGAAATGTTTTAAATTTCATGTGCGATGCTCCGGTATTCCCTGGGAAACGTCTTTTCATTTTGCACTGTACAACTGTTGCTTGCAAGATGACAATAAAGGTTGATTGATTGATTAAAAACAATGTACTAGTTCCAAGCACTTACTAGCTGGGGGAAAAAATGGATAATTCAGCACTACAGCCAGAAAATACACCCAGCAGTGTGGAACCCTTCGAACATGATTCATTATGTGTGTTCTGCCGAAATTGTGAATATGCTGCCCATTTATACTGAACACAAGACAGCTTTATCTAGGAGGAACTGGGCTGACTAAATCAAAATGTACCAGCCTACTCCTCTCTTATTCATTTTGCTACACGGATAATGAGCCAAATGAAGCAACTCTCTCAATGTAAGAGGAGCTGACAAGGTGATGTTCTTTAACATGGTTAATTTTATCATACGCTTGAAAAGAAATAGAAAAATAATCATTATTCACCATTTCTTTCAAAATTAATTATAATGAAAATACATTAATTAGCAAAAACATTAGGAAACTATTGCTAATCTCAACATTTCAACTACTTTTGGTTAAAAAAATAGATTACTAATGTCTGTTGAAGTAATGTTTTGCTTGTTTGTATATTCCATTGTTTGTTATTACTTTGATTAGTAGGACATACACAAGTTGATAAATAAATATTAAAACCACTAAGCAGTTTAGTGGATACCTTACAAGCATCACCGCCCGAGACATATATACTCTAAAATACTGTAATAGGTTTTCAAAACAACTCACAATATTGCCAAATTACAATGCGAGGATTGAAAAAGATTGGATTATTTTTGACAAACAATAGTTTATTAGCATTAATCCTTTCATTATAAAACTCTCTGAAGGTGGGATGAACCCTAGCACCGGCATTCGAAGTAATCAATGTCCCTGTTTTCTTTAGCGTCCGTTTTTGGCATTCATTGCGATTTTAAATAAACCGCGAAAATGTTTGAAGATCACCAGTTTTTATTTTGGTTCTGGCTTTCAAATATGTCCTCTCTCCGGTAGGGGGAGTGAAATTATTGAGAGCTCCGGGAGTCTGGTGTTATTTTCCCTCTGCTCAAACTAGAACACGCCTATAATTTAGTGATTGGTGAACATGCAGACCAACGCGGGGGGAGATGCATTCAGAAGCGGATCGGTGAACTCACCATGTATTCCATGTTTGCAGCAGGTGGGGTGACACGACCTCGAACTTTATTGTGGTAATCGAGAATAGCCGAGATGTCATTCTGTGAGATGTATCGCCTCCGTCTGGTTTTAGGGACGTTCTCGGGTGCCGGATATTTTCTCCAAGGCAATTCTGTACTGCTGAAGTTTGATGAAAGGAGCATGTCGCTGGCGTTTACCAAAATAGATGCACTTGTTCCCTGCACAGCGCACAATAACCTGATTAAACTTAGAATGGAGCAGAGCCTCATGGTTGCCATCGGGAGAGCGGAGCGCTGCAAATCAGAGGTTACACCGAATAAAGAACAATATGTGTGCAGGTAGATCATTATAAAGATGCAACATCTCCAAACTCTTGGTTCATTCAATTAATGAGCACATCTGTCCAGAGAACCCGTAACCTACACCAAATGCATTTATTAACTACATACCATTCTCTTATCAAACGCAAATAAATAGAAACATTCAAATGAAAATATTGAAAGATACCTGATGAATTTTGCATTTCCTTGTAACCCGGCGGAATTCCGTGTTCTGATTTTTTAAATATGCCTCGAGTGTAACGTTAAATATAACTCACCTGCTGCAAGCAGTCACAGTCGCGAGCCCTTCCAAGTTTCGATGTCTGTCTGGAAGAAATTTTGAAAAGTGTATTGCGATGCGACGGAGGCAAGACTAACTGTAATGCGGAGCCGGAGGAATCGTATCAGAGAGGGGGATTTCTGCTGGACTGACTCGGTTCTTATTGTGCTTTTATATTGGGTAAACGATTCAGGAAGGCACACTCATTCTCTTTGATGATGGTGTCTCGTTAACGCTTCACACCCCCTGAGTTCAGTACATTATCAGTTGGAGACCCGTTGCCTTCATTGGCGCTCTTTACCCTGTTTCCAGACTTTCATCATATTTATTCCAAACCACATGTGCGTATGATTTGAAGACCTGGCAGGGGAGGAGAACACGGCGCGTAGTGTCAGTACAAATAATGAAACTTGCTCTCTACCCTCGTTTCTTTTTGAAAGATTGCAGACACAGAGAACAATATTATAAATGCAGTACTTCGGAAATTGTCCAAATCATTGTTGAGTGTTTGTGCAGTAACTTTATTATGGAAAGACACAGAAGATTCATTCGTATTTTTAAAAGAAACACATTATATTAAATTTATTGTAAATTAAGTCAAGTTTGGTGCAATTTCACTTCATGATGATAATGAGCTCCGATTTCTAAATATTTTTTTCCAGTTAATTAAAATGTAAATCAAGAGCATCGCTTGCGCCACCTGCATTAGATGTTTATAAGGGTTATAAGGAATAGACTGCTAGACCGTTGTCTTTAGTCAAGTCTTTCTGAACGATGCGCCAAGCAATCTGGAACTCACAATGCGTTGCACAACGAACATTTAATAATAAATTTACCCTGGGTGAAATTTATTTTAAAACAAATTTGCACCGATTCCCAATAAGTTTCTGTTTTACAGGAATTCAGAGCAGTAAAATTATTATTCACGTTGCCTCGGGATTTCAGGGGCGAACATCACGCCTGGCTGTATATTAGAGGGATCTGAAGCTTAGATGGGGATTGTAAACTGAAACCTTACACGCTAAACATTATTGGACCACATTTTGCAGCATCTGATTTCGAAAGGGCCGGGACCTTAACTGTCACTTCGGTGCTCAGTTTACATGTTTTATTTAATTTTTGCCAAAGAACCACAGCTTGAAGCTGCTCGTGTTTTTTCATGCCGCAGATCAAATGAACGCCGAGAGCAATGTGACGCACGAACCCTGGTAGAGAGATTGGAGTTATTTATTTCCATGATAACTTTGTGTTGGCAATCAGTCCATCAGGCAAAGGACGGGAACTCACCGAAGACCATTCAGACTTCTTGTTTGACCCGTGCCTTTGAAAGATGAATCGTTTAGTCCTGTTCCCCACAGTCCTGCGAAGGACAGAACAAGGGTAGTAAAGATAGGAGATTAACCAGTGTTGGCGTGAACGATCCTACTTCATCCACTGTAGTGTAGTTTAATTTAGAGATAAAACATGGAAACAGGCCCCTCGGCCCACCTGGTCCATGCTGACCACCGGTAAACCGTTCACACTAGTTCTATGTTATCGCACTTTCTCACCCACTCTCTGCGCATTAAGGGCAATTTTACAGAAGGCAATTAATCTACAAACCTTCACGTCTTTGGGGCGTGGGACCCGGAGAAAACCCACACAGTCACAGGGAGAAGATGCAACAGACAGACTTCACCCGAGTTGAGTTTAGTTTAGTTTAATGTCAGGTGTACTGAGGTACAGTGAAAAATATCTTTGCTGCATGCCATCCAGTCAGCGGAAAGACAATGCATTATTACAACCAAGCCATCCACAGCGTACAGATACAGGATAAAGGGAATAACATAAAGGCCAAAGTAAAGTCAGATTAAAGATAGTCCGAGGATCTCCAGTGAGGTAGATGGTAGCTCAGATCCGCTCTCTATTTGTTGATAGGGTGGTTCAGTTGAGTAGAGCAGGGAAATGGGATAAGCAGGCAGTAAGTATAGACTGCAAATCCATTTCTGCAAACATATCTGAGATTTGTCATGGATGCAATCATATTTCTTATCGGAGGTTTATGCCTATTTTTTTATGCCTGCTCTTAACCTCTCCCAATAGCCTAGACCCTCTATTTTAGAGGGATATAGACCAAACATGGGCAATTGGGATTTGTAGAGCAACTTGGTCGGCGTGGACGGGTTGGGCCAAAGGGCCTGTTTCCATGCTGTTCGGTCCTATGTCTGTGCCAACCCTAAACCACCCATCTACATTAATCCTATATTAACATAGAAACATAGAAACTAGGTGCAGGATTAGGTCATTTGGCCCTTGAAGCTAGCATACCATTCAATATGATCATGGCTAATCATCCAAAATCAGTACCCAGTTCCTGCTTTCTCCCCATATTAATTGATTCCGTTAGCCCTAAGAGCTATATCTAATGCTCTCTTCAATATATCCAGTCAATTGGCCTCCACTGCCTTCTGTGGCAGAGAATTCCACAGATTCACAACTCTCTGGCTGAAAAAGTATTTTCTCATCTCAGTCCTAAATGGTCTACCCCTTATTCTTAAACTGTGACCCATGGTTCTGGACTTCCCCAACATGGGGACATTTCTTCCTGCATCTTCTTTCTTCTTAAGACCCCTTTGGTCGTAGCTGACCATGGGTGTCTCCAGGATGCTATTCCCTATATGGAGGACGCCTTTGTGTGACTTTACTTAACGTGGGGAGACTGGTGCAAAGATAGCCACCCCACGATCCTTGACAGATCTGGGTCTGGGTCAGGGTCCTGTGGCATGGAGTCTAAGACGACCAGAGACCCTTTTCTGCTGCAGCCTTCATCTGCCTTCCCAGCCGTTGTGACGCTCCACTAAGGTCAGCCATCATCCTCCACATGTTCTACTATTGAGGTCTTGGTTGGGTTGCTCTTTTTCAGAGATCTCCCCCTCGACCATACATCTCCCCCTTGATGGCATCGCTCTCAGAATCTCAGGTCCACACAAGCTTCTCCACCACGACAAGGTGACAATGCACAGAAATGCAAATCCTGCATCTAGCCTGAAGAATCCCTTAAGAATTTTATATGTTTCTATATACCCTCTCATCCTTCTAAATTCCACTTAATATATTGTAAGCCCAGTCAATCCATTCTTTCATCATATGTCAGTTTGGCCCATGCCCCTCTAAACCTGTCCTATCCACGTACTAGTCTATTCGATTCTTAAACAATGAAATAGTCCTTGCCTCAACTACCTCCTCTGGTAGCTCTTTCCATACTCCCAATACCCTTTGAGTGAAAACATTACCCCTCAGATTCCTATTAAATCATTCCCCTGTCACCTTAAACCTATGTCCTCTGGTTCTCGATTCCCCTACTCTGAGCAATAGACTATGCGCGCCGACCCAATCTATTCCTCTCATGATTTTGTACACCTCTGGAAGATTACCCTCATCCTCCTACACTCCAAGGAATATAATCCCAGCCTGCTCTTATCCTCTCCCAATAGCTCAGACCCTCGAGTCCTGGCAACATCCTCGTAAATCTTCTCTGTACCCTTTCCAACTTGACAACATCTTTCCTATAACATGCTGCCCAGATCTGAACACAATACTCTAAATGCAACCGCCAACATAATATATAATTGCAACATGACCTCCTAACTTTTACTGATTGATGAAGTTGGGGGACTTTCTTCAGAGTTAAAAACCCAAGGCAAATAGAGAGTGTTTAGAGCCATGATTTAGTTAAATATTTAAACAACCTGATGGGGTTAAATGTCTCTATCCTGTTCTTGTGACCTGGGCTGCTCTTTGCATAATTAAGGTCAGATTTTGCAGACAACAGTAAGTTCCAACCCAGCAGCAGAATAATGCATTGTGCTGAATGTACAGAATAGTATATCACTGACCCACAATGAAAATCTCCACAGGACTTCCTTAATATATTGTCTTTTTTTTTAATCATTTGTGGAATTGGAAAGCCTTATGCGATTCAGCAGCTGCTTAAGTTTTTTTTTAATTTTAAACATCAGAAATCACTGTTTTTGGAAGAAGAATCAAATCAGTATTGTTGTAAATCTCACGAGAAAGAAAGGTAAGGAATGCTGATTATTGCAGGGACTTTCATATCATTGTTTATTTCTGTTATCTAGATTGCAATCAGTCCTCTATTGTGAGATGAAACACTGCTTTCTGGCAACTCTCTGTTTCCCAAGTGAAACAAGATTGGGCAGTCTCAAGTTTAACAATGTTTATAATGGCCAAGGCTCCAAAACATAACATATCCCAAGTATGTGGCAGTAAATTGGCAAAATGTTTCTGTGTTTAACAGAATGACTGATGTGAGAATTCAAAATTGGTGTAGGATAGTGCTCTTTAGGCAATGGCGGTAAGGCACAAGTGAACCTTCAAGCAAGATAGAAGTAGATGGTGCTCAGGAATAGAACTTTGGATCAAGTTCCCCTTCCCTCGTACAAGAATACTGAGATTAATAGTGATAATGTGCAACTGTCATTCAAGATCACCCAGTTCAGACTAAATATTAAACCGCAAGGCCAGCTTGGCGTCCTTCATTTCTTGATGCACTCAATTCATCCATTAACTGTATATTTGGATTTTAGACAGTTATCCATTTTAATAACTTACTAAGTTTACAAAGACAGAATTAGTCCATTTTTTAAATTTTTGTTCATTTCTGTGCTTTTCGTGTGTGTTTGGGAAATTGAATTAAAACATGATTTAATTTTTACTCAAAGATGGTTGGAAAGCATGATCCCGAGAATGTTTTTGGTGCGGTCTCGACGTCAGGCAATTGGTATTGAGCGAACTGAGGATCGGTGTACTTCCAAGCTAATCTCAAATATAATCCCATTATATGGTGCAGGAAACTGGGCCTGGAACTCCTTGTCATAGTGTGGGTGTCTATGAAGCATGTTTTTCACACCAAGGGTAACGGACATGTGGAATGAGCTGCCAGAAGAGGTGGTACAGGCAGGTACAGTTTCAATGTTTAAGGAACATTTGGACAGGGTGCATGGATGGGAAAAATTTGGAGAGATATGGGCTCAACGCAGGCAAATGGGATTAGCATAGACAGGCTTCTTGGTCAGCATGGATGAGTTGAGCCATATCACAATTTTAAATAATGCAAAGCCATATCATCTGTTATTGTGTCAAGAAATGTTTGAATAAAAAAAATGTTGATTTATTTACTGTTTTTCACATGAATGCCACAAGAGTGAATTTTATTCCGTAACTCAAATTTTTGGGTTGTGATTTGTGAATTTTGTAGGGGCGTATTTCTGTAATGCAAATAGTTGCAATACGGAGATGACCTATATTATGACAGATTCTTACCACAGGACGCCAACATGTTATCTCTCATTGTATCTAGATAAAGCATTGACAGGTGAAATTGAGTGAAGTTATCTGCCATAGATAAATAATTATCCATTCTTGGGAAACATGGATTCAGAATGCTCCATTTAGTGCAAACATGCAATTCTAAGGTCCACTTGCGCAATTAACATTCACTTCTGTAACACTGGAGGTTGTCTGTTCAGGTACACAGATGCTACAAATCCCCAGACAACTTCGGCATCAGCATTTCCAGTACCGCATGTTACAGCGATGCAACTGTGAAAGGTCAATTTGCACAACATGGCAAGCATCACAAACAGACCACGCATGGCTGGGGTCCAGAGTGAGGAGGGGAGAACACATCCACAGACCCTAAACCCCAAGATTTTAATGCCAACACTGCTACTACCCATTGCTCTCTGAAGAGTAATATTTTTGGAAGCTAAGCTTGAGCTCTTGATGAGAGAGATCTGTGATATTCTAGGGATTGACTTACAGCCACCTCGAATTAACCTGAACTACTTTGTCCATGAAAGTTATATAATTGTGGGTGTTGGTGAGACTTGCCCGTGATATTTCAGCTGCTGCTTCACCCAGAAATCTATCCCAGCACTCCTGTCCATGGTGCATCTGGCCTGGGGATTGCCTTGAGAACACCAGATACCTGAGGTACTCAAAATATAATTCCACAAGTCACTTACAATTCTCTCCTGACAGTTTCATAATTCACTAATGCTTGTTGCCTCTTGCACAACTCTGATGTCAGGTGAGCAAATCTTTTCCTGAGATCCTCCAGCATCGGGAGAAGGAGAAAGAGGTAGATGAGGTACAAGCCAATGGGCATACTTTGCCTTGGCCATAAGAAGCAACCCATCCCAAATGGACCATTAGGACAATCTGATGTCCTGGCAAATCTGCCCAGGGCTCCACTCTATGAACTCTGCCCTCAGACAGGAAATTAATAAGCAGAGAAATTATGGGCCACACTATTAACACTTGAATTGTGGTTACCAATGGGTGACAGGGAGAGATTACAGTATCTTTCACATTTTTTGCACATCAGCTGCAATCGCCATCTTCTACAAACACAGTTTTCCAAAGTGAAACTTGAAGAAAGTTGCATAAAGCTGAATGACACTTCCATTGAGAGGAAGAATAGAGTTATTTCACTGCCTGTCCTGCATGAACCAAGTGATTGATCTGTAAATCCAATGTTCTTACTTTAGTGCTTCAGCAGTTACGGAGAAGATGAACTGTCAATGGTTTATTCTCAACAACGACACTCTTAGTTAAAGGGAGACCTCATTCTGTCCAATTAAGATAATTTACAAAGGACCTTACAGAGTAGTGTCATAAAATCTGACATATGACAAATGAGCAAAATCAGAACCAATTTCACCATTGAAGCACGAACGATTGACATTTTGGAGCAGCTGCATCTAAACAAATCAACAACCCTGGGGCTATGCTATTTCAGAAGTTATTGATATGAAGCAGTGTGCCGGGATTTATCTCTTAACAGAGGGAATATTAAGGTACTGGACCTTGTAATAACCAGTCAGCTCAGAAATCAATATAACTAGGTAGCGTGCATTGCAGTAAAGGGCCTGTCCCACTTGGGCGATTTTTCAGCGAACTGCTGGGGAGTGTCAAGTTCGCGGCACTCACCTGAAAAACCGGGAACTGGAACGCCGACTGTCAGAGTGGAACACACACACACACAAACACATCGCTAGGCGGGGGCCAGGGAAAGCGGGGGAACGCTGTCTGAAATTCACACGGTGCAAAGCCAAGGTGATACAGACACACACCACGATGAACAGGAAGGTTAAGACGGCTAGCACAGTGTACGGTAAATCCTTAAAGCAAAGTGTAGGGGGGGGGGTGAAGGGAGGATAGAAGGTGGCAGAAGGGGGCAGAAGGGGGGGAGAAGGGGGGAGAAGGAATGGAGGCACTTTTAAGAAACCAGACAACTTTTAAGCCAGAGATACACAGCATTTAACATTTACCATTATCGGTCAGTTATCTTTGGTTCTGAAAACTCGTGCTTACGTTTTATTTCCCCAATGAGCCAATGAAAATGAAAGGTCAGCAAAGGAGATTAACTAAAACTACCTACAACTACCTCGACTACCCATAATCGCAACCCCACTACAACTGCACCTATGATTACAGGATTATCAATTTTCTCCATGGCGACCAATTTTTGGTTGCAGAAAATGTTTCAACATGTTGAAAAATTTGCGGCGACCATACTGAGGCCGCAACTAGTTCCCAGAATGCAGGAACTTCTCGCGACCATGAAGGAGACTAACCAGAGACCACCAGCGAACATATGGCACCCATGAGGCGATCATGAGGCGGGCGCAGAGTCTCCTGCACTCGATTAAAAAGTCGCCTAAGTGGGACAGGCCCTTAACACTGGGCTAAATACAGCAGGTAGCCAAATCATCAACCATTTGCAGCTCAAGGAATGATGATAATGAGGTGTTCAAGATATCAGATATATTAATATATCTTTACAGTGTAAATACATGGCAGTGTTGGTAATTTGGCAATTCTTTCATTATTACCTCGTATGTGTTTGGAGAGAAGAAAAGGGAGAAAGGTGCAGTGCACTTAAACATTCCACTTCCTAGCTACAATATTCTCAATGTTTAAAGAGAACACATGCAAAATGAACATGTGATTTAAAATGAGATATTTCCAAGCAACTGTGGCAGATCTCTACAGTATTTGTTCGCCATGGCATCAGCGAGTCCGACCCAGTGCCACCTCCAGGGCAGCAAGCCCTTAAGACTTAGTCAAGACTCTACATTTTTAAGAACGTTTAAATTTGAAGGTTATAAGATGGTGCTGAAAACATGGCGACTCTTGTGAACTGCCTCGGTATAATCTACTATTCTAAAGGGCCTGTCCCAATTTGCTGTCATTTACGCGTCACGCAGATGGAGTGCGAAGATTTTGTACATCACAAAATCCTGCGACGCCACGCCTCACTGCCTATGTCATCATGTGCGCATCACTATGTGCGCATTACCATGTGCGCATCACGTGCGTGTCACGACGCATGCGTCGTGCGTCGTGACGCGTGACGCGTAAATGATGTCGCATAAATCACGCACAAATGACGGCCAAGTGGGACAGGCCCTTTACCCTCTTATACTTAAGTGTGACTGTGCCCATGTATAATAAGATTTTTATTGTATGTAAAGAAATTAATTTCACTATACATTGGGATATGTGACAATAAAGTTCCACAAAACCATTGAACGAACCATTAATGGAACAGAAAGGCTCAAGATTTGAGCACAATGTAATATGGGGAGCACAATATCTCCCTCATCCAAATGCGTGGATTTTCTGTAAGAGTTAGGTCTGCTAACCCAGTCTTCTTACTGCTTTCATATTTTGACATGCATAACACTACTGAATAAAAAAGCATTCCAGAAAAGCCTCACTGATAGGTCAGGGCTACAAGGAAGTCATGAAGGCTCATATGTCTTACGATTTTTCAAAAGGGATCTGTCTCTGTTAAAAAAAAAAAGGACAGGGGAAATTTGATCTCAGACAATTTGAGTAGACGGCAATTTGAGTAGACGGCCCCTGATGCTGATCCCTTTTCACAGATGTTCCAGATGGTCTCCATTGCCCAACAGATGCCCAACAACTGTTGCATCTTCTCGCTGGGGTATTGAGAAAATGGCGTAGGCATTGGCTGTTTGAAAGAAAGAGTTTTGCCAAAGTGAATCTAGTTGGAAGCGTATTCAACAAAGAAATGAAGACCAGAGGTTACGTCATTAAAATTATTGCAGCGTACATTATTCCAACTTTCAATCCTACCCAAACAGTACACCTGCAATTCTCATTGAACTCCATTGAATCATGTTAGAATGATTTAAGAGATTTTCTTTCCAGAATTTTCTATGCAATAATGACAAAGGAAAGCTTTCATATACATTCGATACTAACTTGACAACCAGAGTAACCCTCTATTGAGACATTCCATTAGGGTTACAAGGCCCTGTTATTCCACACCACACCCTCTTTGCTGTTCCCATTACCATCACCTCCCCTCCATCAACTCTCTCCCCCCACCCAAACACTATTGCATGCAGCACAAAGCATGCATAAAGCTGCAGCTAGGCTGGTGAAAGACTGAAGCATCTTGGTGTGATCGGCAGTAGTCCTGAGTAGCTTCCTAGGGGTTGTGCAGGCATGACCACTCCCCATGAGGCAGTGTGGGGAAGAGAAATACAGATGACAGTGAGAGAGAACAGCGCCATCACTCCACGGTGCCATGAAAACCCTCGCATCCAGGCGGACAATGCACCCTGTATCGCTTTTGTCCTGGATTGTACAGCTGCTGCTCTTACTTAGGCATTTGACCAACAGAGATAGCCTCCTCTCGGGTATTACCCCAGGGTAGCAGCAGTCTACTGGAGCTCTGGTTGGAGTAGCCTGGGAGATATGGCAGCAAGAACCTGCTCCATTGGTGATGCCAACGCCGCCTCATTTTGTAAGGCACACAACCTTCCAGACTGAAAATGATGTCACCCTGACTCCACATAAAGTCTGGTGCAAAGATTATGATGGTTTTCCCTCATGTGCTTTGAAATTCCTTTAACTGTGCAAGGCAGACCAGACACGCCAGTGTATTTTGACATGCATTGTCTACTGTAGTCCTAATGCAATCTTTTGATGGGGGATCTCCTTCTGGAAGTTGGCACACTAACTTCCTTGTCCCTTAGTTTAGTTGCAGGACATTTGTGCCAATTTGCTTCTCCAGCAGAAATGATGCGACCAATAAAGCTTGGTGCCAGCATCTTCATGCTGTCAATTAAAATTACAAGATCTTTTTACACTCTTCAAACAGAAGAGTCGAAGTTGAATACATGCTCCTTAGGCAGAGTGGCCGGCTCACCTGAAAATATACGCAGACAATGCATTCATTGCTATAAGAAAGCTAAAATGACAGCCAGCTGATTTTGCATATTTAGAGGTGCATGTTTGTGTGTGTGTATATATAATATATATACATATTATATATATATATATATATATATAATATATATATACATATTATATATATATATATATATATATACATATATATACATATCAGACACACAGATATACATATATATATAAATATACACACACACACACACACACACATATATATATATATACTAGACCAAGTGCAGACCCGTTGGGTCTGCTCCCCCAACGCAGCCGTTCCCTATCCGTAGCCCCCACGGGAGATATGGTCCTCCAACTCAAGCGGCTCAGGAATCAGCAGTGCGGCTGTTTTTAAATGGCGCCTTTGAGGCGAGATGCGGGCGCCAACAGCTGTTATGGTCGCTGGCCAGCAGGAGGCGACAAAATGAGTGAGTTGGGGGGGGGGGGAGAAGGATTTGATTAAAAATGTGTACATAAACACGACAAAATTTAATGAGGAGTGGATACTTAGAATGAAAAGTGAAATCTCTACTGAAATGGAAAAAAATCAGGGTGTTTGTGGGTCGGGCGTTGGCGTGGCAACGAATCAAAGGCTGGCAGCCACAAGTCAGAAACACACACAGCCACACAGCCAGACACACACAGAGTTTTAAATATAGATAGATATATATATATTTTTTTTTTTTCAAGACTAAGTGCGACCCGTTGGGTCCCAGCTTCACATGGGAGGGCTGGTCCCCCAATGCAATAATCCACCTCTCAACCAATTCCAATATTGCTGGCCAGTGGGGGGGAGGCTTTCTGGAGTGCTAGCATGGGTGTTGTGGGCTGAAGGGACTGGTTTCCAGGGGGCTAGTATGGACGGACACACACATACACACACACACATACACACTCACACACACATACACTCACACACACACGCACTCACACACACAGTCACACATACATACACACACACACACACACACACACACACACACACACACACACACACACACACACACACACACACACAACAAACACACACACAAACACACACACGAACAAACAGCAAAGTGGTGGCGCCTAACGGCAGCGGCTCGAATGTAGTGCGTCTGTCTTTTTTTAATTTAACTCCCATTAGCTGGAAGTTTTTGGTTTTAATTTTAATTTAATTTTAGCTGTGTATATGTGGTGGGTGGGGGGGGGGGGGTGGGTGGTGGGGGAACCATTTAATCTCTACCCTGTATGGGGACCTGACTTTTTCCCTGTTGGGTCTCCGGTGTCGTAGGGCCTAACATCGTGGAGCTGGCGGCGGCCTCCAACCTGAACCAACCTGAGTGCTCCAGTCGTGGCGCCTGCGGACTCGCAATCGCGGAGCTGGCCGATTTTGGTGTGGGGAGAGCTGTAGTGGCGCACGGATGCAACCCAACTTCAGAGCTTCGGAGGCTCCGGCCACAGGCCTGGTGGACAGGAACATCGGGAGCTCGCAGGTCCCTGATGGGAGACCGCTTTTCGGAGCTCCCACAATGGCAACTGCTATCAACACGGCTTAAACGGCCAAGGACTTACCATCGCCCACTGGGGGTTTTAAAATCGCAAGCACCAGTCGCCTCGACGCTGCAGTTGGACTGCTGGACTGCGGGAGAAGAACAAAGGGAAAAGATAAGACTTTTGCCTTCCATCACAGAGGAGGCGTTGGAGATTTACTGTGATGGATGTTTGTGTAAATAGTATTAAGTGTGTGGCTTTGTTTTTTTTGTAACGTCATGACTGTAGGAAAACAGACAAGGTTTGAACAACAATAAAATACATTCTATTCTATTCATACACTCACACACACATACAAACACACACACATACGCACACATACGCTCACAAACACACACACACACAAACAGACACTAACACTGTCAGACACTAACACTGACAGACACAGACACAGACACAGACACAGACACAGACACACACACACACACACACACACACACACACACACACACACACACACACACACACACACACACACACACACACACACACACTCAAAGACACACACACACACAGACACTCACACACATATGCACTCACAAACACATAACCACACACTCACTGACACACACACCATATATATGGCAGTAAACGTTTTTGAATCTACTCACACAGCTGAGCGCGGCCTCTCCACTTTGGGGCTTATGCAGTCAATGGCACTCCCGCAATCAGCGTGACCTCGGCACTTACCGGAAATTAGGCAATCAGCGTGACCTGTCAACTAAGCGGAAGTCACGAAATGAGCGGGTCTTTTGAACCAAACACAGTCGGACCTAATAAAGCATTTATTCCTTCCAAACACAGTCGGACCTAGTAAAGCATTGCAGTTTCAAGCACAGGCAGGGCAGCAGACCAAACAACTCATGGCATTGTCATTAAGAACTAACAAATCATTTATTGCAAGTACATTGCAGACTCACAGTTCAGTTGATTCACAGCCTAGAATGAGAGTCGTGGCCTCTCCCTCATGATCTTGCAGTGTGACTGAGTCTCATCCAGGCATCCGGATTTTATAGTTCTTCCCCCCTCCTATGCTAGCACAATGGGTTCTCATTTACATAAACTGCCCCTCACTCACCAGTGTTCCACTGGCAGTTAGCGCGTGTGACGTCACAATGGGATCTAATTTACAAAAACTGCCCGTCAACAGTGTTCCACCCAGTGCAATGAGAGATTTGTACATCCCATTTGTGGAGGTGCATCAATCCCTGAGGTTAACTTACTTCCTGCACATGTCAGCTCTGGGAGGACTCCTGGTGTACCTGGTCTGAAGGATGGGCCTGCTGTCCTGCAGCTTATCCACGAGGATGATATGATGGTTACCAGAGAAATAGGACCTCCCTCTCCCTCTGCCTTCCTCCTGCACATTCTCTGTCAGCTATTTCAGGTACCACAGCAATCAATATGTTTCCAGCAATTCCTTGACATAATGGGGTGGGGTCTTTAAGGGCCAGAGCCCTGGCACTAAAAACACTGGAATTGTTTATCAAGATCATCGAATTCAAGAACTTATTGTTGGAATCTGTATAGGTTGTGTTTGATGATAGCATTGGATGCTACAGATGCATGTGGAAGTTAACATGAGAGCCACAATTACCTTTAACATCCATGTTGTACTGCCATGAATGGGCATTGGATAACCAGACACTATAGAATAGGTGCTATGAGATAGGATTGATCCAATATTTTAGCAAGGATCTGCCATAAATTGGAACCCTTCCAGTGAGATGTCTACAAACATGGCACTTGTTGCCCTACATTATTTTTTTCAAGTATAGCTTTATGTCTTTCCCTCATTTTTCTGCCAAAACTAAACACTGAAAGTTATATAATTGATACCATCTGTTATTTCTTTTGGACTATCTTGATCATGCACAGTCTTTGTTTTCAAAAAGACAATACAATTCTTTTCCTGAAAACATTCTGAAATACTTTCCATTCTTCCAAAGTATCTTTACACAGAAATTGAGAATTTAATTGAGATTGACATTTGATGTAGAGTGAAATTGAAATAACACAACAACAAAAAAACTTTTAAAACCATGGATTTTTTTTAATTTGGTAGTATTTTCCAACAAAGAGAATGGGATTCAACACTATAAATTAAGCTTTGATGGCCGTAGAAATTACTTAGCTGTAACTATATTGGTATTTTGGACAAAATGTAATTACTCCAGACTGAACAAAGGTCAATATTTCTGTTCTTTGTCATAGCAAGTATAGTCTGTACCATTTTTAAGTTCATGTCAAATCACTGATTCAATGTCTAGTGTATTTGGAAAGAGTGCCACAGAACAGTCTGAGAATCATTGACACCATATAATTGCCACTCATAACTGCACACTTACAGATGGATACTGTGGCTTCAAATTCACATTGTGTTGTTGATAACGCAGATTCCAGGCCAATGTGAAGAAGAAGTGAGCGCAAGCACCATGCCTGTTTATCAAGTTCCAGGCATTGAATTGTTTTTGTATTCATTTACCTGCAGTTGCTGCAGAAGGAAGATAAATTAGTTTTGTATGCCATCTGGAATTATGCACTAATGCCCTTACCAACATCCATTTTAGAAATGTACTTGAACACAGATGCCACTCTGCTATGCGAGTTCCTGAAAACATTACTAACCAGTGACAATAAACTGACCTTGAAACCTTGATTTATTTCCTGCAATTTGTTCAAATGAATTTGATTCATGTTTCCAAATAATTACAAATAATTTATTTGTCGCTTCAACCGTTGATGTCTCCTTAATGTAGAAATATTTTCATTTCCCTAATTCCTTTGCCTTTCCAGCTCACCATCTGGACCCTGACCCCAGCTCCTCAGGCAATCCTCTTTCTAGAGCTGGAAATCCCTGAATATCGTCTTCACAGACTTGCAACAATAAGGGTGAGGAGCCTTTAGACCCGAGGACTACAACCCTTAGATACTTCATGCAAAATCATTCCCCTTACACATGAGTCCATGCAAAACCACATCAAGGGTTCAAGGGTGGTGCTTCTCAGGTCTGAATGTTCCTCTTGCCTGGAATCACTTTTCGTGCAGAGAGCGGTAAATCTCTAGAATTCTCCAATCCAGTGGGTCATGGAGTCTTGGTTATTGAAGGTATTTAAAGTGGAAGTTTGAAATATCAGGGAATTGAGGGCTCTGAGGAAATAGCACAGAAAAGTAGGCGAGGCCTTGAGCAGATCACCCACGATCATATTCATTGGTGCACAGGATTGAAGGGCCGTGTGGTATATTTTTGCTTGTACATTCTTATGTTAATCTGGTTGCCACCAGCAAGATGGCAAGGTGTGCTCGTCCAAAAAAAAGTATCTTGTACAATTGTTCCATTCTTTCATGTCCCTGTTCTAAGATATGGTTTGATTGTAATCATGTATAGATGATTTACCTGGATAAGGACATAAGGACATAAGGAATAGGAGTAGAATTAGGCCATTCAGCCCATCTATCCCATTCTCCTGCCCTCCCTATAACCTCTGACACCTGTACTAATCAAGAATAGAACACGAATAGAATGCAAAACAAATGTTTACACCATTTTTCACATCCATTGACAATAATAAATCAATACCAACACCAGTCCTTGCTTTCAGCTTGCTGTTCTATTTATTATTCATTTATTGCATTCTTATCGATGGTTGGTGTAGGATATGGATTTGGGGTGGAGTGCCATAGGCAGGAGAAACAACTTTCCTAGTATTTTTACATAGTAAGTTTAGTTTAGTTTACTTAAGTTTAGTTTAGTTTAGTTTAGTTTCGTTTGGTTTGGTTTGGTTTAGTTTAGTTTAGTTTAGTTTAGTTTGGTTTGGTTTGGTTTGGTTTGGTTTGGTTTGGTTTGGTTTGGTTTGGTTTGGTTTGGTTTGGTTTGGTTTGGTTTGGTTTGGTTTGGTTTGGTTTGGTTTGGTTTGGTTTGGTTTGGTTTGGTTTGGTTTGGTTTGGTTTGGTTTGGTTTGGTTTGGTTTGGTTTGGTTTTGTTTAGTTTAGTTTAGTTTAGTTTAGTTTAGTTTAGTTTAGTTTAGTTTAGTTTAGTTTAGTTTGTTTTATTTATTATCACCTTTACCGAGGTAGAGTGAAAAAAGGCTTTGTTGCGTGCTATCCAGTCAGCATGATTACAATGAAGCCGTCCGCAGTGTACAGAAACAGGAAAAAGGGAATAACATTTAATGCAAGATAAAGTCCAGATAGCCCAAGGTCTCCAATGAGTGGATAAGAATAGTTGTGAAGAAACTGTACCTGAATCTGGAGGCCTGCTTTTTCACATTTATGTGCCTCTTGCCTAAAGGGAAGGATGGAAAGAGGGGGTATCCAGGGTAGGACTCATCCTTGATTAGGCAGTGTGAAGTGTAGATGGAGTCAATGGAAGGAAGTTTGGTTTGCGTAATGGCCTGGGTGGTGTCCACCAATCGCTACATTTTCTTGGGGTCTTGGATGGAGCTGTTCCCAAACCATGTTGTGTTGCATGCCAATAAAATACTTTCTACAACACATTTGTAGAAGTTGGTGAGAGTTGTTGGGGACATGCTGAACTTCCTAAGCCTTTGAAGGAAGTAGAGGCATTGGTGTACTTTCTTGGCCATTGCTTTGTAGTGGCTGGTCCAGGACAAGTACCTGGTGATATTTACTCCTTAAAGCTTTCAACCATCTCTACTTTAGCACCATCAATGTATACTAGGGTATGTTTGCCTCTTCACTTCTTGAAGTTGATCACAATCTCCTTTGACCCGCTGACATTGAGGGAAAGGTAGTTGTCTTGACACCAGGTCATGAGGTTCCCAATCTCCTTCCTGTACTCCGTCTCATCATTATTTGATATCCGGCCCACTATGACGGCGTCGTCTGTAAATTGAGTTGGATTTGTATGTGGCTGCACTGTTACTGTTGTTTAAGGAGTAAAGAATGGGGTTGAAAAAGCATCCTTGCGGAGCAGCAGTGTTGCAGATTATCGCAGAGGATGATCCTTATGAAAGTGCCTACATTATGCTTTGTGGAATTAAACCATATGTTTACCATTAAGCCACAATGAAATGCATCAGTGTGTTACACTTAAAGTGCGTCAGCTATTGTCCTTGTTTCTATTGGCAAACATGATTCTACAAGATGCCAACCTTCATCTATAGAGATCAGCTGTTGGTTCAGCAGAGAAGCCTAATCCTCTGTTGACATTACGTTCTGCCCACAATTCATGTAGTGTGGGAAAGCAAAATTGTCTTCATCCATTATGTCACATCTATTAAATCTTGTACCAGTATGATATGTATTACACAACCCGTTTTTCTTTGTGCCCTTTTTCTTTGACTCATGACAATTATCCTGCTTTCCCTCTGTTTATGTTCAACTGCAACTCTTAAGGTTTGACGCAATTGAGATAAAGAGCTCTGACAATGAGATGCTGAGATATCAGCAATTGGGCAAAGAGAATCAGCATGTGGCTGCTACGACATAACATTTATGTTAAAGCTTTGAAATGTATTTAAATTTCTAATGAAATGAAATTTCTTGCATTTCATTGCCAAAGTCAACCAACTGTGTCGTGCTGAGCTGAAGCCAGCTTTTGTTTGTTCAAGTTTGTTTAATTTGGAAGAGTAATCATTTGGGGCACTTTATTTGGACTGCTATTTTAAAGAGATTCTTTAAATATATTGTCTGTCCACATTATTGTCCTTCTTACTTCATACAGGCATGGTTCCATGAGCTTTCACCATTCTTTGGTACTACAGTGAAGAGAAAAAACACATAACTTTGTAGGAAATCGATGCAGGAACAGCCTATTCAGCCCTTTGTACCTGCTCTGCCATTTAGTCAGATGAGGTCTGATGTCTTATCCCGGTGTCACAGTCCTGCACTAGCCGACATCCCTAGATTTCCTCAATATCTTAATGAGTAACAATTTTCTTTTAGGTTTATGAGAATTGACTTTATATGCAGCATGTGTCTTCACCTCAATGTCAGAAAGACAAAGGAGATAGTGATTGACTTCAGGGAGTGAAGCAGTGCACACACCCCAATTTGCATTGACAGCGTCAAAGTAAAGATGGTTGAAAACTTCAAATTCCCAGGAGTAACTATCACCAACAACTTCTCCTGGACCACCCATATTGAAGCTACAACCAAGAAAGCACACCAATGCCTCTACTTCCTTAGAAGGCCTAGGAAGTTTGGCATGTCCCCTTCAACTATCACCAATGTAGATGGTTTATGCATGCAACCTATAATGCAGCTACCTCAATACCACTAATCACGCCTTAGTCATCTCAGTATAACTGTGATATCCTCCCCTTGCTCCTCCCTTGGTTCCAGTACGCCTGAAGACTAGACGCAGTCAATACTGGGACGTGCTTCACATGCTCAGTAAAGTTACAGTGTGTCAGACTTAACTTCTTTACATGGTGTCAGCTGGTTTAACGCACGCCTCCTGTTTATCGGGTTTTATTTGCCCTTAGTTTTACTAGTGTTTAATTCCCTCTTTGCCATGGCATTCTCGTGCCACAAGCCCTCTCCCCTTGTCTTTGATGCTGACATTGCGGAGCGATGGGCTACTTTCGTGATGGACTACAACCACTTCATCAACAACGTGCACTGAAATTACCCTGATGCGGTCAAAGCCTTACTACTGCTGAACCTTGCCGGTCCCGATGTCATGAAACGAGCTTGGACTTTCATCTACAATCCAGCGGTCCTGGATGACAACGACCAGGTCGTCGAGCCAGCGGAGTCTGCCAACGACCCGGTATGTCTCTTACGCAAGTTTGCGGAGATATGTGACTTGCCCTCCATCCGTATATTGGAACGGGCTAGATTCTTTACAAGGAAACAGCAGCCTGATGAACCTGTTGAATGTTTTATCGCTGACCTGCACTACCTTGCTCAGCGGTGCCGGTGCCGTTTCGAGAACATGTGTGATCAGCTCACTAGAGATATTTTAGTCACCGGCATGCTAGATCAGAAGTTACGAGCCTAGCTGCTGCAAAAACCGGATCTCACCCTGACTGAAGCTATGCATGCATGCAGACTAGCTGAGGTGGTTGCCCCGCTACATGGGCAGAGGGGATCTGACAATCGGGCTATTAATCCGACTGGTGTTGCTATGCCCCGCCGCAAGCAAGACAACGTTTCGCCCTGCACCGCGGCTGACATGCCGCTCGGGTCCCGCTTGTTAAAAAGTGCCCCAACTGTAATTATGTCCACTCTATGCAGTCGCAGTGTCCAGCATTTGGTAAAGCTTGTAATTTCTGTAAGAAGATGAACCATTTCTCAGCTGCCTGTCGCTCCCATGGGAATGTTCCACCAGCTCCCAGACAAGTTTTAAACAACCTGCAACAAGTTGATAACGAATTCGGTTCCCAGTCTTCTGTCGACACTGCCCTCGACTCTGAGCCCAGTATTTCCATGGGAGATGCCAGTGTTTATTCTCTCCTTCATAATCAACCTCGCATTCCCGATCCTTCTGTACTAGTCACTGTCAACAACAAATCCTTCACTGCCAAGCTAGACACGGGGGCGAAGGTGAATGTTATGTCAACATCCCTGTTCAGGAAGGTTAGAAATAATGAGCTGTTAACTGCTGATCGCTCCATATTGTGTACTTATGGGGGAGAGGAGCTAAAACCTGTGGGGAGGGCCACCTTCCACTGTGTGCTGAAGAAATCTTCGAGAGACCTGTCGTTCTTCATTCTTGACTGCGACTGTGTGACTCTGTTGAGCAATGAGGCTTGATCAGGATGTCAGGATGTCAGGATCTCGGGCTAGTGTCCTTTGACCGTACTGTCCACGAAGTGCGGGTGATGCTGAATCCACTTTCTGAATACCCTGACCTATTCGATGATGAACTGGGTAAGCTGCCCCTTGTGTACAAGATCGCAACTGACCCGTCGGTTGTACCAGTGGTCCGTGCTCCGCATAGGGTGTCATTTGCCATGAAGGGCAAGGTCGAAGCAATGCTTAAGAACATGGTTCACATGGGAGTGCTTGAAGCTGTCAGCGATCCCACCGAGTGGGTCTCCACCATGGTCGCCACAATGAAGAAGGGTAAGAGCGAGATACGGGTGTGCATCAACCCCAAAGACTTAAATCTAGCTATAAGATGTCCTCATTATCCCATGAGGACTGTAGAAGATGTTGCTGCCCAGGTCGGTCAGGCCACGGTGTTCTCTGTCCTTGATGCCAGGAGCTCATTCTGGCAAATACCTCTAGAAAAACACTCCTCAGACTTAACCACTTTTGGCACCCCCTTTGAAAGATTCATATTTTTGCGGATGCCGTTTGGCATCAACTCTGCTAGTGAAGTGTTTCAATGCTCCATGGAGCAACTGTTTGCTGGCCTGCCATGTGCCATTATCGTGGATGACATCCTGGTTAACGGGAAAGATGCTGCTGAGCACGACCACAACCTCCGACGATTTCTAGACCGCGCTCGCCAGATCAACTTAAAACTCAACTTGTCAAAGTGCAAGTTCCGTGTAGCTGAAGTACCCTATTTTGGCCACATCTTCACAGCTCACGGGCTGAAACCCGATCCGCAGAAAACCAACGCTATCTCCGAGCTGCCTGCCCCGACCAACGTGACCAGCCTGCAGCGATTCCTGGGCATGGTCAACTACTTGGGAAAGTTCATCCCTGACCTCTGCGAGTTGAGCGCACCCCTGAGGCAACTGACGAAAAAAAACATTGCCTGGTCCTGATTTCCCCAACACCAGCAGGCTTTCGACCTTCTCAAAACAAAGCTGATTAGCGACTCTCAAGTTTTTCGATCTT
The DNA here is from genome assembly GCF_028641065.1 of Leucoraja erinaceus. Taxonomy (NCBI): domain Eukaryota; kingdom Metazoa; phylum Chordata; class Chondrichthyes; order Rajiformes; family Rajidae; genus Leucoraja; species Leucoraja erinaceus. The sequence goes on along the minus strand of NC_073380.1, from coordinate 66,257,854 downwards.
CAACGTCCGATTGTAGTTACATGCGATGCTTCCCATTTCGGACTCGGTGCTGCCTGCCTGCAACTCCATGATGACGGCTCGCTACAGCCCATTTCTTATGCCTCGCGTACCATGACAGACACTGAGCAACGATATGCACAAATCGAGAAGGAACTTCTTGCGGTTGTATTCGCCTGCTCCAAGTTCAAGGACTTCTTTTTCGGTACCAGGTTCACCGTCGAGGTGGATCATCAACCCTTGGTGACCATCCTCAATAAGCCTATCCACATGGCTCCAGCCAGGCTCCAGTGCATGATGCTACAGCTCCAGCAGTTTGACTTTCTAATCATGTACAAGAAGGGTACCGAGATGCATGTGGCCGACACGCTGTCCCAGGCCCCCCGCTCCTCCTGTGACAGGCACCCCTACGAGCAGGAGGATCTGCAGGTACTCAATGTCAACTTTGTTCCCTCTAAGCAGCTGCAGTGCCTGGTTGAGCACACTGCCAACGACCCCGACCTGCAACAGCTCGCAGCTGTCAACAGCAGGGGTGGCCCAGCAGACGCACCTCACTGCCTGCGGGCGCCCACCCTTTCTTTCTGGTCCGCGACGAGCTTGTGCTCCGGGACGGTATCATCATCAAGGGTCACAAGGTGGTCGTCCCTGCCTCCCTATACGACTTGTACTACAACGCTGCTCACATGGGGCATCCCGGTGCCGATGCCACCGTCTCACATGCCCAAGAACAATACTATTGGCCCGGCATGGCCAAGTACATTAAAGCCCGAGTAGCCTCCTGTCCTGATTGCAACACCCTGGCCCCACATCAGCAGCGCCAGCCACTTCTGCAGCAGCCTGCGCCTGCTATGCCCTGGACCTCGCTGGCTGCTGACATTTTCGAATGGCGAGGCAAGCACTACCTGGTGTTGGTTGATTCATACTCCAACTGGTTCGAAGTGGACCTTCTCCCTGCTATCACCTCTGAAATGGTTATCAGTAAGCTGCGCAGACACTTTGCTACCTTCGGGTCCCCGGTCCGCTTACAGACCGACAACGGCCGTCAGTTCACCAGCTCAGAATTCCAGGCTTTCGCTAGGAAGTGGAACTTCACTCACTACACCAGCAGCCCTGAATACCCACAGAGCAACGGCCTGGCCGAGCGAGCTGTCCGCAGTGCCAAGAATTTGCTCGAGCAGTCTCGTCTCTCCAATGGTGACTTCTACCTGGGTCTACTCAACCTTCGCATCATCTCACGGGACCCTACCATGTGATCCCCTGCCCAGCGTCTGATGCCCCACGTGCTTCGCCCACCGATGCCGATCGCCCAACAATCCCTGGTGCCCAAGGTCCTCCAGCCTGCCGCCGTCCAGCAACAGATTGCCCACAAGCATGAGGTACAGCGCCGCTCTCACGCCAAGTCCTGCCGACCGCTCTCACCACTACTGCCTGGCCAGGTCGTCCGCATGCAGACAGCCACCGGATTCTCCCGACTCGCGGCCGTTGTTGGACGACTCCCCGAGATCTTACCTGGTGGACTTTGATGGAACTGATTACCGCCAGAGCCGCCACCACCTGTTGGCCGTTAATGAGCCGCAGCCTCCTCCTGCGGATCCTTACGCTCCTCTGTTGCACTTCCAGCCTGTCATTACTAATTACCCCACATCTCCCTGCATGCCCCAGTCCATTCGCTTGCCGCGTTCTCCTCCCTCTGTGCCTCCTGGTTTTGGGCACATGATCTCCTCCCCTGCTTGTTCTCCTTCTCCTCCTTCTCCTCCATCTCCTCCTCCTGAATCACCCATGCCGGCTGGGTCACCTCCCGCATTCCCGGTTGGGTCTCCACCTGCTTTCTCCTTCCCGGCTGCTGCTGCTCCGCCTCCTCTTCTATCTGGTGGGGAGGGTGATGTTGCTATACGTGCACGCTTGGGTCAGGTTGTCAAACCTCCTGTCTGCTACGGTGATTTCGCCTGAATTTGCATGTGTTGTATAATCACACTGCCACTGTTCTAACTTAAATTTCAGATTTCTAAGGGACAGGATGTAGATGGTTTATGCATGCAACCTATAATGTAGCTACCTCAATACCACTAACCATGCCTTAGTCATCTCAGTATAACTGTGATATCTTCCCCTTGCTCCTCCCTTGGTTCCAGTACGCCTGAAGACTAGATGCAGTCAGTACTGGGACGTGCTTCACATGTGCCTTTATTAAATGCTCAGTAAAGTTACAGTGTGTCAGACTTAACTTATTTACAACCAACTTCTACAGATGCACCATGGAAAGCATATTATTAGGATGCATAACAGCTTGGTTTGGGAACAGCTCCATCCAAGACCGCATGAAATTGCAGCGAATTGTGGACGTAGCCCAGGCCATCACACAAGCCCTTCCATGGCTTCCATTTATACCTCAAGCTACCTCAGCAAGGCCAACAGCATAATCAAGGATGAGTCACACCTTGGCCCTCCCTCTTCTCCCCTCTCCCATCAGGCAAAAGGTTTGGAAGTGTGAAAACACACCTCCAAATTCCTGGTCAGTTTGTCCCTTCCCACCCGTACCACCCCCTCTCTGGACACTTTCCCTTGCAACCACAGAAAATGCTACACTTGTCGCTTTAACTCCCTCCTTGACTCCATTCAAGGACCCAAGCAGTCGTTCCAAGTGCGGTAGAGGTTCACCTGCACCTCCTCCAACCTCATCTATTGCATCCACTCCTCTAGATGTCAGCTGCTCTACATCGGTGAGATCAAGCATAGGCTTGGTGGTCGCTTTGCAGAACACCTCAGCTCGGTTCACAATAACCAACCTGATCTCCTGGTGGCTCAGCACCAACTCGCCCTCCCATTCAAATCCGACCTTTCTGTCCTGGGCCTCTTCCATGGCCAGAGTGAGGACCACTGTAAATTGGAGGAGCAGCACCTCATATTTCACTTGGGCAGTTTGCACCCCAGCGGTATGAACATTGACTTCTATAATTACAGGTAGTCCCTGCTTTCTCCTTCCCCTTCTCATCTCTCCCTCCCTCAGCCCACTGGCTCCACCTCTTCCTTTCTTCTTCTTCCAGCACCCCCCCCCCTCCCCCCACCCTCATATCAGTCTGAAGAAGGGTTTCGACCCGAAACGTTGCCTATTTCCTTCGCTCCATAGATGCTGCCTCACCCGCTGAGTTTCTCAGCATTTTTGTCTACCTCAGATTCAGCGACAGTTTCTTCCCAGCTGTTATCAGGCAACAGAATAATCATCTCACAACAAGAGAGCAGTCCTCAACAACTGTCTACCTCATTGGTGCCCCTCAGACAATCCTTTATCAGACTCTACTGTCTTTATTTTGCACTAAATGTTATACATCATGTATCTATACACTGTAAATGGCTCGATGTATCATGTGTTGTCTTTCCTCTGACTGTATAGCACACAATAAAAAGCTTTTCACTGTACCTCGGTACATGTGACAATAAACCAAACGATACTGATAGAATCTTTATTGGGAGGAATTCCAAAGGGTCATCATCCTCTGGATGAAAGAGTTTCGTCTTAGATCCCCAACCGGGGCACCCCTGACTACCCCATTAGAATTCTTCATATTTCAATGAGATCACTTCTCATACTTCTGTCCTCAAGAGGTGCGGTCTTATCTCATCCCAATGATTTTTCTGGCACTTCCTCTGTCTCAAGTATATTCTTCCTTAGTTGGGGAGGTAAGCCCTGAACAGAACGGTGCAGGTATGGCCTCATTAGGGTTCATTACAATTGCAGTAAGATGTCTACTCCAACCCTCTTATAATAAGGGTCAATGTTTTGTTTACCTCCCTTAACACTTGCCATACCCAGAGGTTAACTTGTGCTCGGCCTTGCAGGACCCTTCGATCATCGGTGGAAAATCCGAAGATATGTAGAGTTGAGCCAGCACCACGATTCAATATGATCATGGCTGATCATCCAAAATCAGTTCCTGCATTATCCCCATATACTTTGATTCCTTTCTTGAGCAGATGTGCAAATTGAAGCCGACAGGGCAGGCAGATAGTTTTTTGATCCCACTTGCACTATCTCAGTCATATCTGTCCTTACAATAATTCTTAGGCCTCCTTCGGCCATGGCTAGCCATGGGTGTTTCCGGGTGCTATTCCCTATATGGAGGACGCTTGTGCGTGACTTTGTTTAATGTGGGGAGACTGGTGCACAGACAGATCTGGGTCAGGATCCAGTGGCATGGAGTCCAAGATGATCGGAGACCCTTTTCTGCTGCAGCCTTCATCCGCCTTCCCAGCCGTTGTGACATTCCACTAAGGTCAGCTATCATCCTCCGCTTGTTCCACCTTTGAGTTCAATTGCTCTTTGTCAGAGACCTCCCCTCGCCTTTACCGCCATGGGTGGCCCTACCAGGAGCATAGCTCCAGACAGCATCGCTCTCAGGATCTCAGGTCCACACAAGCTTCTCTACCACGACAAGGTGACAATCCACGCTAATATAGAACACAGAACAGTACAGTACAGCACAGGAACAAGCCCAAAATATCTGTGCCAAATATGATGCCAAGTTAAACCAATCTACTCTGCCTGCATATGAGTCACATCCCTCCATTCTCTGCACATACATGTGCCTATCTAAAAACCTCTTAACTAAACCACCCTCTGTGCAAAAAACACACATCACACATATCCTTTAAACATTGCCCCTTTCACCTTAAAGCTATGCCCTCTAATCCTTGACATTTATACCCTGGGAAAATGATTGTGGCAGTCTACCAATCTATGCCTCGTATAATTTTGTAAATTATTGGGTCTCTCTTCAACCTCCAACGTTCCAGAGAAAACAATCCAAGGTTGGCTAAACACTCATTTTTCTAAAACGCTCTAATCCAGGCAGCATACTGGTAAACCTCGCTGCACCCTTCAACATCCAACAATATATATCTAGTTATAGCTAATGCTCTATAATCCAGGCTGCATTCTGGTAAACCACTTCTGCCCCCTCTCCAAAGCCTCCAAATCCTTCCTGAAATGGGACGATCAGATAATACTTTGCAAACTCTCCTGAGCCAAGGCTTCCAGTCTACAATATTGATGGAGCCTTAATCGCATCTCAGTGATTTCCTGCACACCTGTCCGCACCTCCTCTCCAACTAGATGGAGCGAGGATAGAGTTCTTACTTGCCACCCCATCAGCCCTCACGTTCAAATGATCTTCATTTGCAATTTCTACTTCCTTCAATAGGATTCCACACCTGACATATCTTCCGGGCCACTTTTGAATGGAGCATTTCCTTGGACTGCCTGGTCCTTTCTTCGATTTCCTCCAATCACTTTCTTTGTCAAGGAAATTTCCCATGCAACAGTGGAAGGTGTAATATCTGTCAGCACTGTGGAGCAGCGGTAAGAGTTGTTGCCTACAGCGCCCATGACCTGAGTTTGATCCTGACAATGGGTGCTGTCTGTACAGAGTTTGTACATTCTCCCCATGACCACCCAATTCTCTGTGTGCTCTAGTTTCCTTCCACGCTCAAAAGACATATAGGATTGTAAGTTAATTGGCTTCGGTATTTTGTAAAATGTCCCTAGTTTGTGTAGGATAGTGTTAGTGTGCGGGTATCGCTGGTCGGCAGGGACATATAGGGGCGAAGGGCCTGTTTCCGCGCTGCATTTCTAAACTAAACATGGGTTTTCCCCGAGTGCTCCGGTTTCTTCCCACACTCCAAAGACGTACAGGTTTGTAGGTTAGTTGGCTTTGGTAAGGATTATAAAGTGTCCTAATGTGTAGGATAGTAGTAGTGCACAGAGATTACAGGTTGGCACGGATATGGTGGGAGGAAGGGCCTGTTTCCGCTCGTTACGTCTAAACTCTAATCTCTAAATCTGTCTATTTAACTCTACCCTTACTACAATCAGGGGATCCAAACAGTCCTTCCATGTGAAACACCTGTTCACTTGCAATCAGGTGTAACGTGTTCTGTGTAGGAAGGAATTGTAGATGCTGGTTTAAACCGAAGATAGGCAGCATCTCTGGAGAAAAGGAATGAGTGACATTTTAGTCTGAAAAAGGGTCTTGACCCGGAACGTCATCCATTCCTTCTCTCCAGAGATGCTGCCTATACTTTCTTCTGTGCTCACTCTATAGTCTCCTCTACTCTGGAGAAACCCAAAATACAGATTGTGTGATTGCTTTGCAGAGAGCCCGCATTCAATATGCATGACTGAGCCTGAACTACTTTAGACTCTTTAGAGTAACTACTTTAGAGTCTGAACTGCTTTCTACTTTAATAGAAAGATTAAACGAAAAGTTACCGTTTGAAGTTTCATCTTTATTTTATGCGAAGTTGAAGTGAGGGATTACGTGAAGAGCCCACCAGCCCACATGCGCATCAATCTTCAGAGCAACTGTATGAACCACAGACCACTTGCACAAACTTAAACTATAGAAAGATTAAGAACCATTGAGTTACTGAATGATCTTTATGAGATTCAGGGTTGGGAGTGGAGGGCACGTAATCCCTCATTTCAACTTCTCATAAAATAAAGATCAAACTTCAAATGGTAAGTTTTCGTTTAATCTTTCTATTTTATTTCGAAGTCACGTGAGTGACTACATGAAGCCTTCAAAGCTCTGTGGTTTCATGCAGTAACCCAATCTGTGTGTGAAACACTTAAACAGATTAAACCATAAATGGTAGAAAGACATGGGTTATTAACACCATGATGCTAACTGGCATACATGGCCATTGCCCTGAATTGGACCACAATCCCAATTGGCTTTGAGTTAGCCAATATCTCATGCAACATTGTTCAGAATTCTATCTGCAAACATCCAGGCAACCAAATTTTATAACTTCTGAAAGCACACTATGTAAGCCTCCTGCTGTCGCAAGAAGATGATCAAATGGGAATATCCATTCTATTGGCTGCTAATGAGCCATCAGCAATCTCTTGAGAAAACTATTAAATAACAATGAAGCAAGTATCCTTCATCTCATATTTACTAGCAAGCTCAGTGTACCTGTATACATAATAACACCCCCAATCTCCGATCTGGTGGGTATGCTGTCAACTCCAAATTGTACGCAACCATGCCCATTTTGCTTTATGAGATCATTCCCATAACAAGCTACCCTTATATCAGTTATGACCCAGAGGCCGAGCCAGATATTGAGTAAAGGCTGTGTTCTTTGTGCTGAAATCAGTTGCTAAAAGCATAAACAGCTTAAAAGATACTGCTCCCATTAGGAATACAGTAGATGAATATCTGCATAATAATTTACTGATATATATTCCACACTACTATGAATCTAGTCTTTTAGAGCGGTCATATAAAAGACACCTTGCATAATGTTAGTCAACAGCGGGTGAATAAACAATCATTTATCGTCCCACTTATGGGACTATAGAGAATGACAAAGCAGCACAAGCAGTGTCAATTGTGCAATAACATAATCGCTTCTCTAAGCCCAAACTGAAAAAGACACAAACCTCTGCTACTTCCGTTTAGAAGTAGCTCACATGTCTTATTCACAAACTTCCCATACAATCGTGCAGAGCTAGCTGCCCGGGAAAAAGGCTGAACTAGCCATCACTCGTGACTTCAAGTAATTAGGAGCTTCTTTCAGCCGTCTTTACCATGGACACCCTGAATAAGTGGGCAAAGTTGGCACTATTAAATTTCATGTTGCCTCATCCTTAATATCGTAAGAGGCATCTACTGATAAACCCCTGTTTTATCAGCTACAAATTTTGCATGTCGTCTATAAACACCATGGCACAATGCCCTTTTAATCTGAGTAGGGCAGAATTAGCTTTAGAATCTTTGTAAATAGCCTAGGACTGAAGACAACCCCCAGGTAGAGCCTACACTTTCCACCACTGGCTTTGTTATCAAAACACCAGATATATCTGTGCCTCTCGTGTATAGATATGGCAAAGTATGCATCTTCAAGTTCGATTGAGGCCTTAATGCTCTGAATCAGCTAAATTGCTGGAAGCCAATCATCCGTCTTAAACTGGGTAACCAAACACGTGATCAGACTAACTAAATCCGAACCTGATTTGGCATGCTCCACGTTTCTGCAATCTTGAGAAAGATCAGAAATATACCCCTCGTGTTTTTGGGCAAACTACGCATCCTTTGTGAGCATCCTTGGTTGTCGGGTGTCTGCAGCCCAATTGTTTGCCTCGCCTTTTATTAACAAGTTTGTGTTCACAAAATGAATTTTGGTTGTCGGGCGTCTGCGGCCCAATTGTTTGCCTCGCCTTTTTTAACAAGTTTGTGTTCACTAGATTAATTTTGGTTGTCGGGTGTCTGCAGCCCAATTGTTTGCCTCTCCTTTTTGACAAGTTTGTGTTCTCAAAATGAATTTTGGTTGTTGGGTGTCTGCAGCCCAATTGTTTCCCTCCACTTTTTGACAAGTTTGTGTTCACAAAATTAATTTTGGTTCTCAGGTGGCTGCAGCCCAATTGTTTGCCTTGGTTTGGCTTTTAAAATTGTTGCAACAGTTGGATGCCTGGCCAAACATTCATATGGCCCACAACGTCTATACTAGCCCTTCAGACTATACAGTACCTGCAACACCCCATATAGCGCAACAGACAGCCCCCCCCCCCCACTGGTGAGCAGTATTGGAATTGGTGGAAAGGTGGAATATTGCGTTGGTGACCAACCCTCCCGTGTGATGCTGGGACCCAACGGGTCCCACTTAGTCTAGTTATATATTTTTTTTTATTCACAACATGAACCTGCAGGTCAGATAAAAAATGCCACATGCCAGACCGGCTTTCTGCTGGTAGCTACCTATCCCAGAGAGGATGGCAAAGATGTTTCCAATGAACTGGCAACTCTACTAACTGAGTTAAAAAAATGGGTTGAGGGAAACCTCAAACTACCTCACTCTACTGAGCTGCCTGATAACCTCAATCACAGACGTTAAGGCAGTACGTCCCTGGTCAATATGTTCCATATGGCCAGCCAGTTCCGAGATGTTCTAACCTGAACCAGTATAGCCAAGCTGTTCCTACTTGGAACTTACAGAGGTTGCTATGCAAGGCACCCTGCCAATGTTTCTGCATTAACCTGATCTACTCCAGAGACAGTGAAAAGTACTAGACAGTCTATGCTGCCAGTAAATCCAAACCCGGGGCGATGGACTGCTCCATTTCGGAGTTTTACGGCGGTTAATAAAGAGACCTTACCTGCCAGCGTCTCAATGCCCAGGTCGACCTGCTTGTTGGAGCTTCAGCGAAGTTCCATTGCAGACCCTGTCTGGTCACAACTTCAACCCCACGCTTGTCAAACAGCTCGTTTCCAGAGCTCAAAAGTGATACTGCTGTGCAAGGCACACCTGCCAGCATTTCTGAGCCGAATGGGACATACTACTTCTTCGGCCTACAGCCCCTTTAGAGCCTTGCTGGAGCTTTACTGTGCAGGTCACGCTACCAGTTATTCCCAGCCTGGTTTGACAGGCCGCTCCTTCGACCCCTTCTGCTCCTTCGGAGCCTTAGCGGAGCTTACTGAACAGGCCACGCCTGCCATAACCCCGAGCCTGCCTCGACAGGCTACTCCTGCGGCCTTCTGCCTTTTTTGAAGCCTTTGCTGGAGCTGACTGTACAGGTCGCGCTGCCAGATTCTCCCAGCCTGGATCGACAGGCTGTTCCTTTAGCCAGTTGTTCCTTCAGAGCCTCAGTGGGGCTCACTGGACAGGTCACGCTTGCCATGCTACAAGCTGTTCTTGCGAGGCCCGACTGCTCCTTTCCAGAGCTTCAACGGCGCTTCCTGCTCCTTGAATACAGGGTGAAAACCCACCGGAATACTGGAGCTTTACCCACATAGAATGGGTATAACCCTCGCAGCGTTAAACTCCTGCCCCGCAAGTCTTCAACTTGCTACATAAGTCCTCTCTGAAGAGATACTATGCAGGCTGCATGTTACTGGCCCTGTAAAAATGAGCCATTTTGGGAATTATCTCATGCTTTATAACATCTTGTGAAGGCAATAGCCCCAACTGTGTATTACAGAGAAGTGATAATGCAGCTTTCTGCACTTCCAAGTGTTGAAACCCATTTACTGACTTGCAAAAGGCCATAAAGACTGCAGAGCTGCTTTTGGACTTACTGACATAATTCTTGCCTACACATCATCACTAGGATATCGCAACTGATGAAATTGACTGATGGTACATCCAGAGATGTGGCAATTATCTGGACTGGCATTTTTCCCTGATACTTTTAGCCAGATCTTCCTCCAGTGTATCTCCTATCCCCAAAGCGATGGAAAATATGTGACAAGAGCCGGTAGTTCCTTCATATGATTAAAAATGAAGCATATCCCCCATTAGTTCAGGGATTCGATTTCTTTATCGATATTCACATAGTTGGAGTCACCTATGTAAGAATCTCCAACACTCCCCTCTTCTGAGCGGAAAATATTATAACGCAGCCCTGAGCCAGGTATTGCTTCCCTTCTGCTGAACGGGAGATATTATAACACAACCCTAAACCAGGTGTTGCTCCAACAGGCAACTGACTGACACAGCCTGTAAATGTTTCCTGAGCTAGGAGCACATTTCCTTTTTTCCATTTTATTTATTTATTCATCCATTTATTTTCTCTTTATTTATTTGTTTATTTGTTTATTCATTTATTTACTCACTAGACTGGTTGCGCCTGCTGGTGACTCCAAGTCCTTGCTCCCTTCTGGAGCCTCAATGGAGCTTCTTATGGGAGGAAATAGAACCCAACCCTGAACCAGATGTTGCCTCCTCAGGCCTCTGGCTGACTCCCTTTCAGAGCTCCAATCTGAACAGGCATTGCCCGTCAGATGCTCCAAAACAGCCACCTGCTCCAGTGGAGCCCCATTCTGCCACAGCAGTCGCAGAACGACAGCCGCTATTTTTGTAAACCCGCCAGCTCCAGCTGAGCTTCCATGGCGGTCACTGTCCTGGCCGAAGCCGGCAGCCGCTATTTTTAAACCACCAGCTCCTGCTGAGCCTCCGCAATGGTCACTGACCTGGCCATGCAGACAGCTGCAATTTTCCATCCCGCCAGCTCCTTACGGAGCCTCCATGGTGGCCTCTCCAAATCCGGCCGCCTGGTCCCGTTCGGAACCTCACTGGCAGCCTCTCCAAATCCGGCCGCCTGCTCCCGTTTGGAGCTCCAATGGCGGCAGCTCCACAGGCTGCACCCGTCAGCTACTCCGGGCCCGCTGCACCTCAGCAGCCCGTTCCTGAAACCAAAATTTGGCCTACCTGCTGGAGCAGTTTCGAACTGCTCCAATTCCCGCGTCATGCGTCGACGTATTGACGCGCATGCGGGCTGGCAGGCTCTTCACGTAGTCACTCACGTGACTTTGAAATAAAATTCACCATCCCACTACCACTCTGACGTATGGGACTGTGGCCTACAGCATTGTTATAAGGGGCACAACATACATTTATGGAACAGCACCTCATTTTCCACCTGGGCATGTTGCAGCCTTATAGACTCAATTTTGAATTCGACAATTTGACCTATGAAATTGATCTCATTGACCTATGAAATTGGAGACACCATCTACAGCGTGGCCTCACAGCAGACCCGGCCCCACTCTACAGAGACTTTGTCCTATTATTTCTACCCTCCTCCCCCACCCCCGTCCCAACAGCCGCAACTCTCTGCTACTTAAAGCCAACTTTTCTCTCTTTCCCAGTTGTCATGAAAGGGTCTTCGATCTGAAAAATTAACTCCATTTCTCTTTTCGCAGATTGAATTGAATTGAATTGAATTGAATTTCCTTTATTGTCATTCAGACCTTACGGTCTGAACGAAATTTCGTGCCTGCAGTCATACATACAATGGTACAATAATGAACAACAATAAACACAAATTAACATCCACCACAGTGAGTCCTCCAAACACCTCCTCACTGTGGTGGAGGCAAAAATCTTAGGGCTGCAGTCTCTTCCCTCTTCTCCCTCTGCGCTGAGGCAATTCCCCACCGGGCGATGGTGTAAACAGTCCCGCAGCTCACCGAACCCCGCGAACGGGCCGGTTCAAACACTGCGGCCCGGGGTGGTCGAAGCCGCCGCACCTCCAGTCCAGCACACGCAGCCGCCGGCCCGCGGCTGAACCCAGGACTCTGGACACCGCCGCCAGAACGTCGTCCCAGCCACCGGAGCACCGTCCCAGCCCCCGGACCAGATCGCCCTCACGTGAGTACCGTTCCTCCCTCGGGCTGGGCCACTCCAGCGGGAGTGCCGTTCCTCCCTCGGGCTGGGCCACTCCAGCGGGAGTGCCGTTCCTCCCTCGGGCTGGGCCACTCCGACGGGAGTGCCGTTCCTCCCTCGGGCTGGGCCACTCCAGCGGGAGTGCCGTTCCTCCCTCAGGCTGGGCCACTCCGACGGGAGTGCCGTTCCTCCTTCGGGCTGGGCCACTCCAGCGGGAGTACCGTTCCTCCCTCGGGCTGGGACACTCCGACGGGAGTGCCGTTCCTCCCTCGGGCTGGGCCACTCCGACGGGAGTGCCGTCCTCCTTCGGGCTGGCCCACTCTGACGGGAGTGCCGTTGGGCTGGGCCACTCCAGCCCCTCACCATGCCGCTCTCACGGGGGCACCGTTCCATCCCGGGCTGGGCCGGGAGCGAGCCCAGGACGAGTCCTGTCAGCTGCCTCCAGAGTCCCGAGGTCGCCGGCTCCGCTAGGCCTCAGCGTAGACGGAGGCAAAGAAGGGGGATACGACAAAAAGGTTGTATTCCCCCGAAGGGAGTGACAGCAGCCCCCGTTTCACCCCCCACCCCCCTCCCCACATAAACACAGCCTAAAAACCAAAAACATAACTAGACAAGAACGAAAAAAAACAATACAAAAAAGTAAAAACCAGCGGACTGCAGGTGAGCCGCTGCTGCCAGGGCAGCGCCGCCACTTCCGGTCCGGGGGCTGGGACGGTGCTCCGGTGGCTGGGACGACATTCTGGCGGCGGTGTCCAGAGTCCTGGGTTCAGGATGCTGCCTGACCTGCTGAGTTTTCCCAGCATTTTCTGCTTATATTCTGTGAACTTTGTAATATGGCATGTTCCTTCAGCCACTTATGCGGGACATCTTTCTGCTCCTGGTGTATGGTCAAAATTCTCAGTACCATTGCAAATATTCTGTATCCGTTTTGAGCAGATATAAGCCAGAGATTCCATAGTGGGAAAGTTGTATTTCTTCAGGGAGATATTTTGAGCATACGCTTGTATTTTCTTCTCTTCCATCCCATGAAAGTGCTTGGAATAGAATATCTGTTACCAGAGCTTGTGGGAACAATATAGCCTGCCCAATATAGCTGACTGAATATATCCAGACCTTTAATGGTGGAGACGTTGACTTGTGAGAAGTCAATGAACCTGGTTTGCTTATCCTTTCAATGAATTTGGAAATTTTAGTGGATACTATTTTCCCACTGTGTAGGAAAGAACTGCAGATGCTGTTTAAATCGAAAGTAGACACAAAATGCTGGAGTAGCTCAGCGGGTCAGGCAGCATCTCTGGAGAGAAGGAATGGGTGATGTTTCGGGTCGAGACCCTTCTTCAGGCTAATGTCAGGTAAGGGGACGAGATAAAGATAGAATGTAGTCGGAGACAGTCTTCTTTCGTGTCCATCTTCCATGTTTCAAATGTTGACATCGCTGTCATTGTCCGTCCTGAACAGGACGCAAGCTTCCGGCGAAAATCAGAGGGAGCCATCACTTGTTGCAATAGATGATGGTAACAGAATTAGCTCGGGATACTTCCAGTTTCCAAACCCATGATGTGGACGCTTCTGCTATGGGGTCGGAGACAGCTAGACTAGTGGGAAAACTGGGAAGGTGGAGTGGATGGAGAGGGAAAGCAACTTCTCTAACTTCAGGTAATCCTTGCTTTCTCTTTCCCTTCCCAGGTCTCCCACTAGTCTTACTGTCTCCGACTACATTGTATCTTTATCCCAGCCCCTCCTCTGGCTTCAGTCTGAAGAAGGGTCTCGACCCGAAACGTCACCCATTCCTTCTCTCCACAGATGCTGCCTGACCCGCTGAGCTACTCCAGCATTTTGTGTCTACCTTCAATTTAAACCAGCATCTGCAGTCCTTTCCTATTGGGGACGATCAGCCGTGATGATAATGAATGACGGTGCTAGCTCGAAGGGCCGAATGACCTCCCTACTGCACCTATTTTCTATGTTTCGATGACCTGAGCTACTCCAGCATTTTGTGTTTACTATTTTTCCAATGCCTTGATTTATCTTCTGAAGGTAAGTCAGGTCTCAAAGGCATACAGGAGGACAAACATCCCTGTTGGCTAGTGGACCTTGCATTTTGAGCCAAGTATGAGGTCTTGATCTTCAAACACCCTTGTCATCGCTCAAGCTAAGGCATGAAGGGTGCTAGTGCATTGAAGGGTGTAGTGAATTCATCACCAATGCTTGCATTTATGGGAGGTTCAAAGTTTGATTGATTGATTGATTGATTGATTGATTGATTGATTGATTGATTGATTGATTGATTGATTGATTGATTGATAGATTGATTGATCGATTGATCGAATGATCAATTGATCCATCGATCCATTTATTGATCTCAATAAAATATGTCTATTGAATAAATTAGTGGGATTGAAGTCAATATGTGAAAACAATAGACAATAGGTGCAGACGTAGACCATTCCACCCTTCAAGCCAGCACCGCCATTCAATGTGATCATGGCTGATCCACAATCAGTACCCCGTTCCAGCCTTCTCCCCATATCCACTGACTATGCTATCTTCAAGAGCCCTATCTAGCTCTCTCTTGAAAGTATCCAGAGAACCACCCTCTGAGGCAGAGAATTCCACAGACTCACAACTCTCTGAGTGAAAAAGTGTTTTCTCATCTAAGTTCTAAATGGTTTACCCCAAATGCTTAAACTGTGGCCCCTGGTTCTGGATTCCCCCAACATCGGGAACAAGTTTCTTGCCTCTAGCGTGTCCAGACCCTTAATAATCCTATCCAGGAAAGTAGATTATTATCTGAATGGTGGCCGATTAGGAAAGGGGGAGATGCAACGAGATCTGGGTGTCATGGTACACCAGTCATTAAAAGTAGGCATGCAGGTGCAGCAGGCAGTGAAGAAGGCGAATGGTATGTTAGCATTCATAGCAAAAGGATTTGAGTATAGGAGCAGGGAGGTTCTACTGCAGTTGTACAGGGTCTTGGTGAGACCACACCTGGCGTATTGCGTACAGTTTTGGTCTCCTAATCTGAGGAAAGACATTATTGCCATAGAGGAAGTACAGAGAAGGTTCACCAGACTGATTCCTGGGATGTCAGGACTTTCATATGAAGAAAGACTGGATAGACTCGGTTTGTACTCGCTAGAATTTAGAAGATTGAGGGGTGATCTTATATAAACTTACAAAATTCTTAAGGGGTTGGACAGGCTAGATGCAGGAAGATTGTTCCCGATGTTGGGGAAATCCAGAACAAGGGGTCACAGTTTAAGGATAAAGGGGAAATCTTTTAGGACCGAGATGAGGAAAAATCTTTTTTCACACAGAGAGTGGTGAATCTCTGGAATTCTCTCCCGCAGAAGGTAGTTGAGGCCAGTTCATTGGCTATATTTAAGAGGAAGTTAGATGTGGCCCTTGTGGCTAAAGGGATCAGGGGGTATAGAGAGAAGGCAGGTACAGGATACTGAGTTGGATGATCAGCCATGATCATATTGAATGGCGGTGCAGGCTCGAAGGGCCGAATGGCCTACTCCTGCACCTATTTTCTATGTTTCTATGTTTCTTGTAAATCTGGCTGTAGCAGTATTCACTCGTTAATGCATTCCTATACACTCATCTTTCTATGTTTCAAGAAGATACCCTCTCATCCTTCTAAATTCCAGAGTGTAGAAGCCCAGCCGCTCCATTCTCTCAGCATATGACAGTCCCGCCATCCCTGGGAATTAACTGGCATGTCAGCCCACTGAGTCCATGCCAACCAACCAACCGACCACTTTCACATCCACTCCTATACACAAGAGGCAACTTACAGAGGCCAATTAACCTACAATCCCACATGTTTTTGGATATGGGTGGAAATCAAGAGTACCTGGTGGAAAACTACGCTGTCACAGGGCAAACATGCAGACTCCATACGGACTACAGCCAAGATCAGGATTAAACCCAGGTCTGTTGGTGCCGTTGGTGCAGCGGGTTGAGTGTGCAGGCACAATGGGCTAAACCGGAAGGTATTCGATCCCGCTTGGAGATACTGTCGTTGTTGGAACAAGACACTTGCACCCACCTTTGCCTGTGTGTAAATGGCTGTATAATGAGCATGGGGTAAATGCAAGTTGACTAAAATGTGCTATATAAATAAGATTATTATTATTATTATTATTATTATTATAATGCACACTTGTTTGGCTCTATATTGAGATAGATGCTTTACAGATCCATTCATTAATATCATAGCTCGCATGTTCGTGGTACAAGCATAAGATGGGGATAAATTTCTCTGTGTTGTCATATTTGAAGAGAATGCTCCATATCTCTCTCGATTGATGGAGTCATAATGATGGAGTCAGTTGAGGAAGGTCATGGATAATGGCTAGTGCTGCTCTCTGAATTTATCTTGGAAATGTCTTGTGGTGAAGATCACAACCACAGTGTATTTACATAGACAGAATTTGCACTGTGATCCAAAGGATAGCTCATCGATTACAGGGAGGACATGGTTGAAGATCTTCTTACAACCCACACTGCAACCAAGTTATTACCACCTCACATTTATACCACTTGGCAACATTGCACTTAATCCCTTCATACAAATCTTTGATATAGCTTGCGAAAAGCAGGGACTACAGCACATTCCCATAACACCCCATTAATCAGAGCTTCCCTTCTCAAAAATAACCTGCTTGTTCTTATTGGCCCTTTCCATCTATTGATTAATCTTCAGTCTATGCCAGTGTATGATCCTTCTGCCCATGTTCTCTTATTTTATTTAATAATCTCTTGAGGATTAATTTATCAAAAGCCTCTCAATTATCAAATACACCATATTCATTGTTTCTTCCTTGTACATACTGCTAATTAAAGAAGAAGAATAGGTGTTGGTTCCCTTTCATAAATCCATGTTGACTCCACCAGTCCTCCTGATTTTTTAAAGCCATTGTGATTACTTATTTTAATAATACAATCAACAGGTCTGCTGTTTGGTCTTCCACTCTTCTTCCTTTCTCAAATAGTGTAGTTACATTTTCTATGTTCTAATTTCAGTGAACCATTCTGCAATGTGGAATTTTGAAAGATTACACCAATGCTTGGTCATGTTTCTCCATAGATTCACTTCTGTGATTCCATAACCTGCTCTATTGGCACCTCTTCCTGAACCTTGGGATGCAGGACAACAGGTCTGAGAACATAAACAGTTCCACTAATTTCTCCAAAATGCATCTTTTATTAATGCTAATTTCTTTTAGTTCTTCATTCACTCTAAACCTGTTATTTTGCACTTTTTCTGGAGGATTTGTTGTGCATTTTTTTTATTGGCACAAGCACTAAACTGTTCTTTAATCCCAACTTTTTCTTTCTTCCTCAATAAATATTCCCCAATTCTGGAAGGAAGGCTTTCACACTGACCTTTGCAAATGTCTTCCCTTTTACATAGCCACAGAAACTCTTACAGTTTATCTTTGTCTTTCTCACTGGATTATTTCTACTCTTCCCACTCTTATCAATTTCTTGATCTTCCTTCGCTGAAATATTAACACTTCAAATTCACTGTGCTTTTCGTCAAATTTATAAACTATTTTCTTTGATCCAGTGCTATCTGTAACTTTTCTTGCTAATTAGACCTGCTCCATTTGGGGATTAATTCCTTAAGGTATATTTTTTAAGCATAATTTCTTTAAATGTTAACCATTGCTCATTTAATGTCATGCTTTTTAAAGCAATGTTTTATATCCTTCCACATTTATACAGCAGCTGCTATGCACAGAATTACCCGTGTGAATGTTTGCAGAGCATAACTGTATACTGTTAGACAGGGAAAAGTTAGTGGAGTTTATTGAAATAAGAAGTCAATTGTAATTCTTACCCCAAGATAGTGATTGGAACATAAACAGATAATGATATGAAGCTCAGCAGGTTTGGTAGTGTCCATGGAGAAAGGATCAGTCTCAAACTGTCACATTAATGACTCTTCTTTAAACCTGGAAAACTGCCAATGTAGAAATATTATTTTCTCATATTACATAAAAACATAGAAAGAGGCGATTCAGCCTATCAAGCGTATGCAGAGCAATCCCATTCTCTCATTTCTTTCCCTGTAACCCATTCTATCTCACGTGGTACTCATTTTCCTGTAATCCAATTGCACTCGGAGTAACTTGCAGTAAAACAGAGCTTATGAACCAGCATGTTTTTGGTGTTTGGGAGGGTGAGAGCAAATAAACAGTCACAAGAAGAACATGCAAACTCCACAACAGGCAGCAACTGAAATCAACAAAGAATCCAGGTCAACAGGGCTGTGAAGCAGAGTGCTAGCTGTTGCGTCACTGGTATTGGGGTGGCCAGCAGCGTAATCAAGGATTAGTCGCACCCTGGCCAATCACTCTTCTCCCCCCTCCCATCAGGCGAAAGGTATAGAAATGTGAAAACGCACGCCTCCAGATTCATGGACTGTTGTTCTTCCCAGCTGTTATCAGGCAACTGACTCATCATACCTCAACCATAGAACAATGCTGAACTACTATCAACCTCATTGGTGACTGCATTTGGAGTGATGTGAGGAGATTTGGGCCCCATATCTGAGGAAGGATGTGCTGGCATTGGAGAGGGTCCAGAGAAGTTTTTTCAAGAATGACCGCAGGAATTATTGGTAAGTGTTTGACCGCACCAGGACTGTACTCACTGGAGTTTAGAAGAATGAGGGGGGGACCTTATTGAATCATACAGAATAGTAAAAGGCCTGGATAGTGCAGAAAAAAATGTTCAAATAATTTCTCTTTTATTCTCCTTTGCAAGTCTTGAGAAATTGTTTCTAATTTTCAGTAATAACCAGAAGTAAAAATTCCCATTTGCAACATTATGTTTATAAAATCTGTATGGACCCAACATTACTTCCTTTTCAGAATTGTATGTATGTCTAGTCATGAATTGTGTTAACAGCTGATTTAACTGTGTTGTCTGAGCCTCAACAGTTCGATAAAAAAAAACTGTCAAGGCTTGCCAACTAAAACATGGTCTCTTAAGTGAATTATGAGGTCTTCCGCATGTGCGAAATTCAGCGGGCTAAGAGTGCATCTAATTTCCTTCCGTGAAATGTATTTATATAGAATAAATTGCCTTCCAGTGGGAGTCTTGAACAATGTGCTTCTTCGGGTTAGGGTGCGGTAATGGGGTGGGGAGCCTGAAATCAGAGATGCTGATCTTGTTTCTACAAGATGAGTGTTTCAATATATTCTCCTGTCATCACTGACAGAAAGTCCCTGAAAGGACTCTCTGTACGTGGATAATCTAGATGGACAAGAAGCAAAAGATTGACCTCTTGAAGCCTGGGAAACTGCACCACATTGGAATAGATTTTCCCTTTACTGTTTGTATATCTGAGAGGAAAAAAAGGTTTGTTCTCTGGATGGATTCACGAGAAACTGCAGATGCTGGTTGTGAGCAAAATGAGGGGGGATATGAGTGAAAGTGGATGGTGGGGAGGGGTGAAGGGAAAGATGAACGATAAAAGGGAACTCATAGAGTCATTGACGACAGATGGCACAATGGGCGAAGTGTTCGGCTGGCGACCGGAAGGTAGCCGGTTCAAATCCCGCTTGGAGTGCATACTGTTATTGTGTCCTTGGGGCAAGACACTTCACCCACCTTTGCCTTTGTGTAAAATGTAATGTAATTATGTGAATTACTTTGGGGTCAATGCAAGTTGACTAAAAATGTGCTATATAAATAAGGTTATTTATTTATTTATTGAAACAGGTGCTTCAGCCTAGCTCGTTCATGCCGACTAAAATGCCCCATCTAACCTCATCCATTTTCTGCATTTGGCCCATGTACCACTCAACCTTTGGAATCCATGTAGCTGTAAAAAATATATTTTAAATATTGTTATTGAACCTGCCTCAATTACCTCATCTGACTCCATAAACTCACTGCACTGAATTCAAAATAGTTGCCCCTCAGGTTCCTATTAAAACTTTTCCCTCTTGCCTAAAACTTATTCCCTCCAGTACTTGATTCCACTACTCTGGGAAAAAGATACATTCTCATAAATCTTCTCTGCGCCCTTTCTAACAATGGAATCTGACCAAGATAACCAAAACTGAATGCAATACTCCAACATCTCACCAAAAACTTTTTGAAGTTGGCGGAAACATTGGAAAATGATGTGGGTGGGGTATCTTTATCCTTTTATCCAAACACTTTCCTTTCTCCCTTGTTCCCTTTCACCCATATCCTTTCCTCCGTTTTACATTTTCCTTCTCTTCTTTCCTTATCTGACTCTATTTTTGTCACCTTTTCACCTGAGTATTTGTCGCTTACACCCATCTGCCAGCTAACTCCCACTCTCTCACCTATCACTTGCTAGGCCTTTTCCCACCCTCACCTCTCTTTTCCAAGTTTCTCCACACTATGTCTGAAGAAGGGTCCTGACCCAAAACATCGTGCTGAGTTCCACTAGCAATTTGCTGGTAGTGCTTTGCTGATGCCTTCTCTTAAAACTATTAGGACATCGGAAGTAAAAACTGTAAGACAATGCTGAACCCATTCCTTAAAATTGAATTAGTATTGTGCTGCATCTTGGATACAGAAAGATCTGGAAGAGGCTTCAATGGCTGCAAAAAATATGTGCAATATTATACATTATATTTGTGAGGTCTCTCTTTGCCATTCAGCAAGCAAATATAGTCGGGATGGCCAAAATGTTTAAACTATTAAAAATAATTCTACAATTTTATAGAATTATTCTTCGATGATAGACCGATGATTGGTCTCTTGTTAGAGAATTAATTCCTCCTTCTCTTGAATGCTGTCTCTTAAAAGATCCTGAGCATTGTTTGGCCAGAGAGTCTTGTGAAAAGTGATATCTTTATCATGTTGTGAATCTATTCAAATTTTTCAGCAAAACAAAGCTGGAAGGCAACATAAACATTCATGAAAATGAGCAGAGCGAACTGTTCTTTAGGATTATTAGATATCACTTATTGACAGATTACATTTGCAGGCTGAATGCTACTTGGCCACATGCATGTGGTACAACGTGTGCTTGAATGGCTGGATTATATTAAAAAGAGGTTGGCAGTAACCAAGTGTATTTTAGCCTGAAATATGTTGTGCAGATCAGCATAAGTCTTCCCCTGAAAGGTCATAATGACAAAGTGCGCTAGAAATGCCAATGTCACATTAGCACATGATGTGATGTTCTCAATTAGCAGTGAAGATCCATTATTAGATTAATATGGGAAATGTTTTAACTTCCTTACTGGAAATATGAGTTGCAAACCAACATCAAGAAAAAAAGAATTGTCAGTAAAGGTTGCGTGTTTTCAAGTAACACTAAGAAATTTCTTTTTTTTTAAAACATTTAAGACTCACAAGTTAAAGCCCCGCAATGCAATATTCTTCAAATGATTTTTATATCTATTTAATTTAGATTTAATGATTTAGATATCATTAGTGTTAATCGCAATATTGGAACTAAGTACCTTAATTATCAAAATTGATGGAAAAGCTGCAAATCTGAAATAAAAGCTGAAAACTCTGGAAACAATCAGCAAGTCAAGCAAGATCTGTTGAAAGAGAACCAGAGTTCAGACAAACATTCTCTATCCAAAACATTAAAGGGCCTGTCGCACTTTCGCAACCTTTACAGGCGACTGTTGGCACCCGTGATAGGTCGCCAAAATTTTCAACATGTTGAAAATTCCGCGGCGACCAGAAAGACGCTACAACTCTTTGGAGACCTCTCAAGACCATAGGAGATCTCTCACGACCATACAGGCTGTACGGTCATGAGAGGTCTCCTATGGTCATGAGAGGTCACCTGCAACATGTCACCAGGGGTCGCCTGTATGGTCCTGAGAGGGACCCCAGTTATTTGCAATATACATTAATGATTTAGACGACAGAATTAAATGTGACGTCTCCATGTTTGTGGATGACACAAAGCTGGGTGGCAGTGTGAGCTGTGATGAGGATGCCATGAGGCTGCAGGTTGACTTAGATAGTTTGGGTGAGTGGGCAGATGCATGGCAGATGCAGTATAATGTGGATAAATGTGAGATTATCCACTTTGGTGGCAATAACAGGAAAGCAGATTATTATCTGACTGGTGTCAGATTAGGAAAAGGAGAGGTGCAACAAGACCTGGGTGTGCTTGTAGATCAGTCACTGAAAGTAAGCATGCAGGTACAACAGGCAGTGAAGAAAGCTAATGGCATGTTGGCCTTCATTGCGAGAGGATTTGAGTTTAGGAGCAAGAAGGTCCGACTGCAGTTGTACAGGGCCCTGGTGAGATCACACCTGGAGTATTGTGTGCAATTTTGGTTTCCTAATTTGAGGAAGGACATTATTGCCATTGAGGGAGTGCATGGTAGGTTCACCAGGTTAATTCCCGGGATGGAAGGACTGACATATGATGAAAGAATGGGTCGACTGGGCTTGTATTCACTGGAATTTAGGATGCGAGGGATTCATATAGAAACATATAAAATTCTTAAAGGATTGGACAGGCGAGATGGAAAAACATCCCCGATGTTGGGGGAATCCAGAAGCAGGGGTCAGAGTTAAAAAATAAGGGGTAGGCCATTTAGGACTGAGATGAGGAAACATTTTTCAGCCAGGGAGTTAGGAATCTGTGGAATTCTCTGCCACAGAAGGAAGTGGAGGCCAATCTACTGGCAGTTTTCAAGAGAGAGTTAGATTTAGCTCTTTGGGCTAAAAGAATCAAGGGATATGGGGAAAAAGCAGGAACGGGGAACTGATTTTAAATGATCAGTCATGATCATATTGAATGGCTGTGGTGGTTCGAAGGGCCAAATGGCCTACTCCTGCACAATCTATGTTTCTATGTTTCTATCCTTTTAATAAAGGTTAAACGTCCATTTGCTTTTTTAGCCACTTGTATCTAGATGTTTACATGTTGTGTTTCATGCACTAGAACACCTACAACTCTCTGAACCTCTCACTTTTGCAGTCTTTTTCCATTTAGATAATCGTCTGCCTTTCGATTCCTCTTACATGTTAAGTTCCATTTATCAAATTTTCCATTTGACATTACATGTTAAGTTCCATTTACCAAGGTTTTGAGCACTTACACAACCTTTCTATCCTGTTGCTAATCCGTTATGTTGTAGCTGGGCATTTGGAAAGCAGTGACAAGGTTGGTCAAAGTCAGCATGGATTTATGAAGGGGAAATCATGCTTGACTAATCTTATGGATTTTTTTGACGGTGACGTTGAATGGATAAGGGAGAGCCAGTGGAGGTGGTGTATATGGACTTTTAAAAAGCCTTTGACAAGGTCCCACACAAGAGGTTAGTGTGCAAAATTAGAGCACATGGTATTGGGGGTAGGGTATTGATAGAGAACTGGTTGGCAGACAAGAAGCAAAGACTAGGAATTAACAGGTCACTATTTGGGGCCTAGTACACATTGCTGTCCAACACTAGCCGACAGCTGAAAATGTTCCAGTTTTTATTGTGGTGTGATGTTTTCAGGGCAGCGTTCTCAGGGCAAAGATGTGTCGAAAGGTGGAGAAAGTTTTTAGTGACACCTTATTTGTCAGATGTCTTCCTTCTGTTTTTAACTCATTTCTGATATGATTCATGTAATAACATTTAATTTTGAGCGGTATTCTTGCAGCGAGAGAGTGTTCCTTTAAGGGCAATGATATTCGAGCCTCATCTCCGGGATCTCAAAGCTCCTCTCCCTCATTAAGTGTCTGCACATCATATTATTTTCTGAAAGCATTCAATGTGTATTCAATACAGGAAGCCACAGTTGATGGGCTGATCCCAATATCTCCAAAATTAGTCTCATGGCTGCCTATCAACTGAATTAGGATAATGGAACAAATGCCGTTCCAAAATTTGCTGGCATTGTAAGGTAGCAATGCTGACAGATAGCATATGGCTTTGATTTAGTGGCAGGGAACTGCTGCTGAACCTGATTGTGGAGTCACTACATGACTGTGATCACATCCTGTCATGGAAAGATTGGCACACATCAAATATAAGTTAACCTACAAAATCACTGCTTGAAGGAAACACAAACCTTACACTGTATTCATCCATTTATATTAAATAATGCTTCCTTTATTCTCAGTCATCAAAGCTGACTAGAAATTGGGTTTCACCCTTCTCGGGCATCTGGTCAAATCAAGTCAAGTCAGGTTCATTCGCCACACACACATACGTGATGTGCAGTGAAATGAAAAGTGGCAATGCTTGTGGATACGTGCAAAAAACTACAAAACAGAATGGAACAGAAACACATTTTCACATATTACATATTTGTGGGAGGAAAAAAAAAGAAAAAACAGCAATTTTAAAAACATATCACACAACAGTAAATTGGTACAGTAAAGTTAGTCCCTGGAGAGACAGGAGTTTACAATCCTAATGGCCTCTGGGGAGAAACTCTTTCTCATCCTCTCAGTTTTCCCAGCATGGCAACGGAGGCATTTGCCTGACCGTAGCAGCTGGAACAGTCCGTTGCTGGGGAGGAAGGGGTCTCCCATGAGCTTGTTGGCTCTGGAGTTGCACCTTCTGATGTACAGTTCCTGCAGGGGGGCAAGTGTAGTTCCCATAGTGCGTTCGGCCGAACGTGCTACTCTCTGCAGAGCCTTCTTGTCCTGGGCAGAGCAGTTCCCAAGCCAAATCGTGATGTTTCCGGACAAGATGCTTTCCACAGCCACTGAGAAGAAGCACTGGAGGATCAATAACACTAACAATCAATTGGAGCCTCACAAAATATTGAGATCTACTTCAGAACATAGAACGGCATGGTGGCACAGAGGTAGAGTTGCTGCCTTACAGCGCCAGAGACCTGGGTTCGATCCTGACTGCGGGTGCTGTCAGTACAGAGTTTACACGTTCTCTCTGTGAGCGCATGGGTTTTCTCCAGATTCCTCTCACATTCCAAAGACGTGCAGGTTTGTAGATTAATTGGCTTCTGTAAATTGTCACTAGTGTATGGTCGATCGATTGTCAGCACAGACTCGGTGGGCTGAAGGGCCTGTTTCCATGCTGTATCTCTAAACTAAACTAAACCGGAACTATGGTGTTTTCTACCTAGAGTCAAGCACTAAATTTGGACCTATATGATTTTAAATGGGAACTGAATAAGAAGTTGCCATTTGCTGCCAAGCTGCTTGCTGGAAAATGGGTTCAGCCTTTAAGGATCTCCCCTTAACCACGGCTGAATAAAGAGCTGCCTTGGTGATATAGGAAAGTGAGGGTGAGGGGAGATATGGTTGTCCTCTGTGTTTATGTGTGCACGCCCGTGCGTGCATGCTTGCAGGTGTGTGCACACATGTGCATTTGTGCGCATGGCTACCATTATCGTCCCTACACAGGTAACCCCCTACCACCACCAAGTGAGGAATGATCAGTGATGTGGACATTGGCATTTGCAGCTTTGAAGTAAACAGAGAAAGATTGGAAAGAGTAGTGCACTACCAATGATGAGGTTTTATATACCCTGACCACTAAAAGCTGATGATGTTCAATGGTGTGTGCAAGACATTATTATCAGCATTCGGAACCTCTCATTTAACTTTTCATGGCTGACTTTTATGTGAAGTGTTCCCACTTCTAGTGTGTGCACAATTTGTCATGATGATAAAGGGAACACTCGGTGGGCATCTTATGGCTCTTTTCATGCGCAATGGATGCCAGGATAATATCAAATCCATGAGTAAAACCCCAGATCAACTTCACCTGGAGAAAGATACCATCACAATCTACCCCAAACAAATACATTGCTTTACGAGGCATTGTTGGATCCAATTTCTAGGATATTTTAAAAACGGCAGTCACTGGGGAGCATTTTGATGCTTTGAAAACACTTCGAAAGATGCAGGAAATGCAGGATTGGTATTAATAAGAAGAAATTGTAAAGTAATAAGGAGAAATAAAACATTTTTTTTAAATAGAAGCAGAAAATCTTCATTCAGCCCTTTAAACCTTTAATCAATCAATAAAATCATGGCTGATCTGTCAACTCAGCTGCATTTTCCTTCACCAATATCATATCCGTTGATTCCCTTATCATATAGAAGTTGATCACTCTCAGTCTTGAGTATACCCAGTAATTGATCAACCACAATCCAGCTGCAAAGAATTCCAAAGATTCACTATCCTCTGGTGGCAAAAAAAATTCCGCATCCAACCGTAAATGGTCAACCCCATGTTGTGAAATTGAGCCCTGGTTCTAGACACTTGGCCAGGTGAACCATCATCCCTGCATCTCCCCTGCCAAGCTTCATTATATGTTTCTATATGTTTCTCATTATTCTAAACTTCAGAGGGCAGAGGTCCAATCTGCTTAATCATTGTACAATCATTGTACAATCACCAATCCCAGAACTCAATCTGGTGAACCGTTGTCGCACTGTGTGCCTTTGTCACACAATTAGGCAGTGGTGTCGAAGTAACCCAGAGAGGAATGGTAGTCAATTTTAAAGTTGATTCACAATATAAACATAGTAGAGGGAATGGATGTTTAGAGTAGATGATGGTGGGTCAAGAAAGAAGGTTGCCTTGTCCTGGAGGGCATTGACTGCTTCAGAGTTCTTATGATTGCACTTATACAGAGAGATTTCTGTCATGCTTCTGATTTGAGCTTTTTAGATGATGAAAAGACCTCAGGTTATCAGGAGGTGAGTCACTGACTGCCGAGTACCTGGGCTCCAACCTGCTCCTGTAGCCACTGCATACCATTTGGTTTAGTTCATCAGATTGTTATACGAGCTATGTAAGAACACTCTGGCACTTGTGATATTAAATTAGTTGTAAATACTCTTAATAGCCAAATCTAGGTGAGGATGTTCGCTCTGGCTAAAATGCTGTAAAATATGACATCCAAACAAAAATACCTGTGCTGTTGTATCATTCTGGCTGGTCCAGTTGAATCTTTGCCCTTGATGAATCTCAGGATATTGCAGGTGGGATATTCTTCAATGGCAATGCCTGTGAACAAAGAGGAAGATGACTGAACTTTATTGCCTTCCATCACAGTGAGAAATGTTGATTCCACTGTGGTGGATGTTTATGTTAAACTCTATTGTATATTGTGTTCTTTTTATTTGTATGGCTGTATGGTAACGCAAATTTCACTGTACTAATTGGTGTATGTGACAATAACCGTGAAATGGAACTCAAACTTGAATGGAAGAGGCTAGATACTCATTGCCTGGCTCCTTTGTGGCATGGGAGTTACTTGCCACTTAGTAGCCCCATTGGTCATTGGTATTGGCAAACAGTGGGAATTCAACAAGGCTGCCATGATCAAGTGGTGTGAGGTGTTGATTAGGAAACAGATCCCTCCAACTCTTATGATGGAAGGAAGGTCATTGATGAAGCTGCAGAAGTTGACATATCCCAAAGCACTGCGCCTTTGAACATCTATGGATAACATAGGGTTGGGATTTTTGCCTTTTGGCAATAACCATATTCATTTGTTTAATGTATGACCAGACTTGGAGTAGTTTTCCTTTGATGCCTATTGATTTTAGTTTTAGCAATACTTGACAATGCTACTCTTAGTTAAATGCTGCCTGATGTCAAGGACTGTCATTCTCTTCTATAAATCAGCTCCTCACCCCATGTTTGACTCATGGTAAATAACTGAGGAAATTCTGAAGTAGCCTTAGACAAGTGAAGGTTACATTACTCCCTGAATTTCTTCAATCTTTAACATGGAAATCTCCCACCATTATTTTTGTGAACGGTTTCAGGAAAATCAAGCCCATTAGTTCTAACCAGAAGATAAAAATGAATAATGATTAAAAGCCATCCTTTCAACAAATATCTTGAACTATTTATTGAACTAAACAGCATACCATTTAGGTCAGTTCCTCAGATTGTAATCTGAGCTATGTGAGGACACTCTGACATTAGAAATGTTAAATTATTTGTTGTAATACTTTTAATGGCCAAGTTAATATGAGGATCTTCAAGTCTAGGTAAAAGGCTGTAAAATATGTAATTCAGACAGAGATACTTCTGCAACAAAGTGCTGGAGTAACTCAGCAGGTCAGGCAGCATCTCTGGAGAGAAGGATTAGGTGACGTTTTAGGTCGGGACCCTTCATCAGACTCTTGTTGGTGTTTCATTCTGGAGATATACGGTGCACATCAAGCTCATTAGGTAAAAAAGCACAGATAAACAGACAGATAGTACCGAGTACGCACCAATAGTAACACTATTCTACACACACTAGGGCCAATTTTACATTTATACCAAGTTAATTAACCTACAAACCTGAACGTCTTTGGAGTGGGGGAGAAAACCGAAGATCTCAGAGAAAACCCACGCGATCATGGGGAGAACATACAAACTCTATACAGCCAGCACCCATAGTCGGGATTGAACCCGGGTCTCCCAGTGAGGCAGCAGCTCTACCATTCTGCCACTGTATCGCCCTTAACAAGCCACAGTATTCATTGACCTCTTCATCTTCGCACTTCAGCAATCTATTGAACTATCTTGGCTTGTTATTACTTGAAAATAGTCACAATTCTGACCTCTAGGATTCCCCACTTTGGCATGCCTCCTCTTCCCAGCTGAATGAGAGGGAGTCATGAATGTACAGCAGATGAACTTCTGCACCATGTTTCAGCCCTTCAGCAGAGATTTCATTCGCTGCAAAAGCTTTATTTATTTTCAGCTTCATAATTCCTTACTATGCTTGAATGCCACAGATAGAGTGTGCTGTGAGGTGGAGTCAAAAATGGTCTCTCAGAGAATGCTCTACGATGCTCTGCAGATGGCCGGGGGGAAAGTGCAAGAGCATATAATACATCTTTTCATTCCCATATTCTTATTTTTTTAGCAAGTATGACATGAACACTATTAAAATGATGTATTTCACTCTTTCTCTGAATGGCCTTTCTTCATATATCCAAAGGGTTTCTACAGGTTTCTACAGCTATATTAATAGCAAAAGGATAACGAGGGATAAAATTGGTCCATTGGAGAGACAGAGTGGACAGCTATCTGCAGAGCCAAAAGAGATGATGGAGATATTGAACAATTTCTTTTCGTCGGTATTCACCAAGGAGAAGGATATTGAATTATGTGAGGTAATGGAAACTAGGAGAGTAGCTATGGATACTATGAGTTTCAAAGTAAAAGAAGTACTGACACTTTTGAAAAATATAAAAGTGGATAAGTCTCCAGGTCCTGACAGGTTATTCCCTAGGACATTGAGGGAGGTTAGTGTAGAAATAGCCGGGGCTATGACAGAAATATTTCAAATGTCATTAGAAATGGAAATAGTCCCCGAGGATTGGCGTACTGTGCATGTTATTCCATTGTTTAAAAAGGGTTCTAAGAGTAAACCTAGCAATTATAGGCCTGTTAGTTTGACTTCAGTGGTGGGCAAATTAATGGAAAAGATACTTAGAGATAATATATAATAAGCATCTGGATAAACAGGGTCTGATTAGGAACAGTCAGCATGGATTTGTGCCTGGAAGGTCATGTTTGACTAATCTTCTTGAATTTGTTGAAGAGGTTACTAGGGAAATTGACGAGGGTAAAGCAGTGGATGTTGTCTATATGGACTTTAGTAAGGCCTTTGACAAGGTTCCTCATGGAAGGTTGGTTAAGAAGGTCCAACTGTTGGGTATAAATGCGGGAGTAGCAAGATGGATTCAACAGTGGCTGAATGGGAGAAGCCAAAGGGTAATGGTGGATGGTTGTTTGTCGGGTTGGAGGCAGGTGACTAGTGGGGTGCCTCAGGGATCGGTGTTGGGTCCTTTGTTGTTTGTCATGTACATCAATGATTTGGATGAAGGTGTGGTAAATTGGATTAGTAAGTATGCAGATGATACCATGATAGGGGGTGTTGTGGATAATGAAGAGGATTTCCAAAGTCTACAGAGTGATTTAGGCCATTTGGAATAATGGGCTGAAAGATGGCAGATGGAGTTTAATGCTGATAAGTGTGAGGTGCTACACCTTGGCACGACAAATCAAAATAGGACGTACATGGTAAATGGTAGGGAATTGAAGAATACAGTTGAACAGAGAGATCTAGGAATAACCGTGCATAGTTCCTTGAAGGTGGAATCTCATATAGATAGGGTGGTAAAGAAAGCTTTTGGTATGCTAGCCTTTATAAATCAGAGCATTGAGTATAGAAGCTGGGATGTAAATGTTAAATTGTGCAAGGCATTGGTGAGACCAAATCTGGAGTATGGTGTACAATTTTGGTCGCCCAATTATAGGAAGGATGTCAACAAAATAGAGAGAGTACAGAGGAGATTTACTAGAATGTTGCCTGGGTTTCAACAAATAAGTTACAGAGAAAGGTTGAATAAGTTAGGTCTTTATTCTCTGGAGCGCAGAAGGTTAAGGGGGGACTTGATAGAGGTCTTATATAGAGGTAAATCATGTCTGATGAATCTTATAGAATTTTTCGAGGATGTAACTAGTAGCGTGGATAGGGGAGAACCAGTGGATGTGGTGTATCTGGACTTCCAGAAGGCTTTCGACAAGGTCCCACATAAGAGATTAGTATACAAACTTAAAGTACACGGCATTGGGAGTTCAGTACTGATGTGGATAGAGAACTGGCTGGCAAACAGGAAGCAAAGAGTAGGAGTAAACGGGTCCTTTTCACAATGGCAGGCAGTGACTGGTGGGGTACCGCAAGGCTCAGTGCTGGGACCCCAGCTATTTACAATATATATTAATGATCTGGATGAGGGAATTGAAGGCAATATCTCCAAGTTTGCGGATGACACTAAGCTGGGGGGCAGTGTTAGCTGTGAGGAGGATGCTAGGAGACTGCAAGGTGACTTGGATAGGCTGGGTGAGTGGGCAAATGTTTGGCAAATGCAGTATAATGTGGATAAATGTGAGCTTATCCATTTTGGTGGCAAAAACAGGAAAGCAGACTATTATCTAAATGGTGGCCGACTAGGAAAAGGGGAGATGCAGCGAGACCTGGGTGTCATGGTACACCAGTCATTGAAAGTAGGCATGCAGGTGCAGCAGGCAGTGAAGAAAGCCTCCAAATCTGAGGAAGGATATTATTGCCATAGAGGGAGTGCAGAGAAGGTTCACCAGACTGATTCCTGGGATGTCAGGACTTTCTTATGAAGAAATACTGGATAGACTTGGTTTATACTCTCTAGAATTTAGGAGATTGAGAGGGGATCTTATAGAAACTTACAAAATTCTTAGGGGGTTGGGCAGGCTAGATGCAGGAAGATTGCTCCCGATGTTGGGGAAGTCCAGGACAAGGGGTCACAGCTTAAGGATAAGGGGGAAATCCTTTAAAACCGAGATGAGAAGAACTTTTTTCACACAGAGAGTGGTGAATCTCTGGAACTCTCTGCCGCAGAGGGTGGTCGAGGCCAGTTCATTGGCTATATTTAAGAGGGAGTTAGATGTGGCCCTTATGGCTAAGGGGATCAGAGGGTATGGAGAGAAGGCAGGTATGGGATACTGAGTTGGATGGTCAGCCATGATCATATTGAATGGCGGTGCAGGCTCGAAGGGCCGAATGGCCTACTCCTGCACCTAATTTCTATGTTTCTATGTCTTTAAAATTACGAGAGGGATAGAGAGAGTTGATGTGGATCAGCTTTTCCCTTCGAGAATAGGGAAGATTCAAACAAGAGGACATTACTTCAGAATTAAGGGACAGAAGTTTAGGGGTAACATGAGGGGGAACTTCTTTACTCAGAGAGTGGTAGCGGTGTGGAATGAGCTTCCAGTGGAAGTGGTGGAGGCAGGTTCGTTGTTATCATTTAAAAATAAATTGGATAGGCATATGGATGAGAGGGGAATGGAGGGTTATGGTATGAGTGCAGGCAGGTGGGACTAAGGGAAAAAAGTTGTTCGGCACGGACTTGTAGGGCCGAGATGGCCTGTTTCCGTGCTGTAATTGTTATATGGTTATATGGTTATATTGTCACCATAATTTTCTTTACTTGAACAGTTAATGCTCTGCAAGGGAAAAGTAAGCTGCAGAATCCAGGGGGAGTTTATAGAAATGTGGGGAAAATAAAATAGGCTTGGGTAGTGTTGTGGTCAACATGAACTCAGTGGACGATATCTCTCTATGATAACTAATGTCATGGCTGCCAAATTTGGATTGATTAAATCTGAGGATAATCAAGGGGCCCAAATTTGAAAGGAAGGACACTTTTTCAAAGTGACGGGTCGGGAAGAGATTACAGAGGGAGAGAGGGTTGAGGCCATGGAGAAATAGGAAAATATGTGCGCAATTTTAAATCTAGGATTGCTTAATTAAAAATGGGATTGATATGAGAATAGGATTTGAGGAAAATTAGGATACAGGCAACAAAGTTTTGATTTCAGATTTACAACGAGCAGAATCAGTCAGAAGTTGTGGAAAGTCAAAATTATTGGTGATGTTGATGTGGTTAAAGGTTTCAACAGCAGCTAAATCCGAAAGGGCAAGGTATGGCCTGACTGGTGAATGTGGAGATAAGGGTTGAAGTACATCTCCGGGCTAAATGTGAGACAATCAGTCTGTTCACCTTCTGATAAATGCCAAGGATGGGGATGGAGAAGAACATAGAACAGTACAGCACAGAAACAGGCCTTTCAGCCCACAACATCCATGCCAACATGATGCCAAGTTAAACTAATCTTCTCTATCTGCATGTGATCCACGTCACTCCATTCCTTGCATATCACTCTGCCTATCTATAAACCTTTTAAATGTCCCTAATGTATTGCCTCTACCACCACACATGGCAATGCATTCCAGGTATCTCCATACAAAATTGACCCCACAAATATCTCCTTTAAACCTTGCCCCTCTCAATTTAAAACAATGCCCTCTGATGTTTGGCGTGTCCACTTTGAGAAAAGATTCTGTCTACTCCATCTTTGCCATCATGGCTAGGGAATAGGGTTTGTTTTGGAGGCCAAGCCGATTATCTGACAAGATAGAGAATATAATAAATATCAGGTTGGGAGTGTTCAGTTTCTCACACCTGCTCAACCATTTAATAAGATCAAGGTTGATCCATTATTGCAAAACCACTTTCCTGCACAAACCTCACATTCCCTCAATTCTGTCTTAGGTCTCCTTCATCGTCAGAGTGAGGCTAAACGCAAATTGGAGGAACACCATCTCATATTTTGCTTGGGCAGCTTACAGCCCAGTGGTATGAATATTGATTTTACTTCGGAGTCATGTGAGTGACTACGTGAAGACCCCGTCCAGCATGCATGCGCGCCATATCGTCCTCGCATTGCGCAAACAACATGCTGTTGGAGCGCTGCTTCCAACAGCTCGGACCTGAACGTAAGTTTTTAACTTTTTCAGGTCTCTTTTTTACTGCAGGAAGCGTTCAGAACTCCTGCTGGAGGTCCGAGGTCGGAACCCCAGCGCCACCCGGCTCCCTTCTACAGGGACCGCCGGGGGGGTGGGGGGGGAGGGAGGGAAAGGAAGGGAAGGGAAGGGAATCCCGGCTGCGAATCCCGGGGATATCCAAAGCCGACCACAGAATCGCGGGGAAACCCATTTACTAAGCCACGCTGGCTCGGGGGAAGCCCCAAACCGAAGGAGCATTCAAAGGGGAAATCCCAGCTCCCGACACTGCAAGGATCCCTGCTACAAAGTTCCATAGATGCTGCTGCACCCGCTGAGTTTCGCCAGCATTTTAGGTCCCAACTACAAGGCCCGTGGGGGATGCCGACCGCAGGAAGAAGCCTGGCTGTGGGGACCACGGAACCTCAGAAACCTGCAGGTAACCTGCCTTCCGGGACCAGGGGAAGACCGCGGGTAACCCGGTCTCCGAAACCGCGGGGAAGACCGCGGGTACCCGACTTCGGAGACCGCGGGAAAACCGCAGGAACCCGACTTTGGAGGCCACAGTAAGACCGCAGGAACCTGACTTTGGAGGCCACGGGAAAACCACAGGTAAACCGACTTCAGAGACAACGAGAAACCACGGATAATCCGGCCAGAGGCCACGGGAAAACCATGGGTAACCCAGCTTCAGGGACTGTGGGAA
The DNA here is from genome assembly GCF_028641065.1 of Leucoraja erinaceus. Classification (NCBI taxonomy): domain Eukaryota; kingdom Metazoa; phylum Chordata; class Chondrichthyes; order Rajiformes; family Rajidae; genus Leucoraja; species Leucoraja erinaceus. The sequence continues at coordinate 66,223,701 of NC_073380.1, read as the reverse complement.
GTCCACAAATAACCCAGCTTCAAGGACCGTGGGAAGACTGGGGATAACCCGGCCTCGTGGACCGTGGGAAAACCACGGATAACCTAGTTCCAGGGACTGCGGGAAGACTGCGGATAACCCAGTTTCAGGGACCGCGGGAAGACTGCGGATAACCCAGCCTCGGGGGCCATGAGAAGACCACAGATAACCCAGTTTCAGGGACCGCGGGAAGACTGCGGATAACCCAGCCTCGGGGGCCATGAGAAGACCACAGATAACCCAGCTACAGGGACCTTGTGAAGACCACGGGCTGATCCGTGCATGGGGGAAACCTCAGCCACGGGGACCGAGTGGAAGACACGGCTAGGACCACAGAAGAGCGGGTAGCCGGTGGCGAATTGGACTCCGGCTGCCCGAGGAGGGTAAGAGCAGGAGACTGAAAGGCCTAGACTGAAGTCAGGCCAGGAGGGCACCTCCGATATGGGTTAGTCCTCGGACGTTTTACCCATCCTAATTGGCCAGGGAGGGCCATATCAGCGCAGGTCTCCTCAAGAGCCCGTGGCAGCACCCTTTTTCAGGGCTGTCTACAAAACTCCCTTCTGCAAAGGTGAGTGTGAGGAGTCAGTTGGCAACTGACTCTGAACTTGGAAGCATGTCCGAGGAACAGGTGCCGGCTGGGAGTTACCATGCACCTGGAAATACATGGGTCTACATACACCAGCAGCCCTACGACCCAATCAAGGATGGAAATCGAACCCACATCGGGGGCCTTTTGGGCTTACCACAAAGCCACCAGTAGCCATGACGGTAGGTGGGACTGATTCTTTCCGAAACGTGGAGTTGTGGACCATTTACAAGAAGGTTGGATGAGTTTAGTTTATACTGCACAGTACAAGCAAGACAGTCTAGGAATATGTGTTTAAGAGGGAACTGCAGATGCTGGAGAATCGAAGGTTACACAAAAAAGCTGGAGAAACTCAGCGGGTGCAGCAGCATCTATGGAACGAAGGAAATAGGCAACGTTTCAGGCCAAAACCCTTCTTCAGACTGATCGGGGGCGGGGGTGGGTGGGGACAAGAAAGGGAAAAGGAGGAGTAGCCAGAAGGCTGGGGGATGGGAGGAGACAGCAGGGGGGCTGAGGAAGGGGAGGAGACAGCAAGGACTAACAAAATTGGGAGAATTCGATGTTCATGCCCCCGGTATGCAGACTCCCCAAACGGAATATGAGGTGCTGTTCCTCCAATTTCCGGTGCTGCCATGGAGGAGACCCAGGACAGAGAGGTCGGAGGCGGAGTGGGAAGGGGAGTTGAAGTGCTGAGCCACCGGGAGGTCAGCTTGGTTATTGCGGACCCGAGCAGAGGTGTTCGGCGAAACGATCGCCCAACCTCCGCTTGGTCTCACCGATATAGATCTGCTGACATCTAGAGCAGCGGACGCAATAGATGAGGTTGGAAGAGATGCAGGTAAACCTCTGTCGCACCTGGAACGATTGCTTGGGTCCTTGAACGGAGTCGAGGGGGGAGGTAAAGGGACAAGTGTTGCATCTCTTGCGGTTGCAAGGGAAAGTGCCCGGGGAGGGGGTGGACCGAGAGGGAAGGGAAGAATTGACCAGGGAGTTATGGAGGGAGCGGTCTTTGCGGAAGGCAGATATGGGGGGAGATGGGAAGATGTGGCGAGTAGTGGGGTCACGTTGGAGGTGGCGAAACTGACGGAGGATTACTTTGTTGCCTCTTTAGGCAGACTCGCTATCATGACAAATGAGGCCTGTTTATTATCAACAAGCCCAACTCGCATGTGCAGTATAGACTCAGATTCAGATTCAGATTCAATTTTAATTGTCATTGTCAGTGTACAGTACAGAGACAACGAAATACATTAAGACATTGAACTTTGTGACTATTAATTCCCATGGGGTCAGCTTCACCGGAAATATTTGAAATTTAACTGGATGGGGCAATGATACAGTTAAAACATTGCAAAATAGGCTAACTTCAGTTCCCAGGTTATTTACAAAATGAGTGCTTCGGCTGCTCAGAGTTTTTAAATATATTGTTAAGAACTATCTGGATGAGATTAAACGCTGTATTTTGCTAAGTTAGCTGTATCAGCCACAAAACCCATTTGATAAATTGGGTTCTCATCTGTCCAGATAAATTTAAGTTGATACCAACTGAACTTATTGATGATTGGGATTACCTTTAACTCTATTTAATCGTCTGGGACTCCACCCTGAGGTAAGGGATTGGAATTAATTGAAGCCCGTAACAATACTGATCAAGCAACCTTCTGTTCATCAAGTATAATTGGCTTACAGCTGTGCTATTTAGGCCTTTGCACAATCAGAACTATACAGCATGCAAAAGAAGTAAGTACTCAAGTACCATGTGGTCATTGTTACCAGTTCTATGCTATTCCACAAAATCAGTAAATCTTTAATTAAATTACATACTGATGCTATTGTTCAGGATGAGAATTTGCTTATGCCATCTAGTTACAGCTGTGGATGGTAGAGTTACCAATTCCTCAGTTACATGGTATCAACTACCTATAGACACTGGGCGCATTCTGGGGATTAAAGGTTTATGCGAATATGCCTATCTGCATGCTCTAGTCCAAGTTGATACACTTCGGGGGTGGCAAATGTCTGTTGCAATTGGTGCAAACAAGTCAAAATATCCAGTGATAGTTTACCCAAAACTCATTACGGTACACAATATGGGTGTTGGATCACAAAGTATTAAAATACATTGTGAACATTAAAGACCAAGAAACTTGTATCCAGGCTCAATCACCAGTGGAAAATATGTGGCATATCGGTAGCGTTTGTTACATTCTAGGTACACTAAGGAGGAATGTTCTTTTATGTTTTCCTCCATTTATGCCTCAACAGACGGGTTTGCGAAATTCAGCAAGTTCCCGCCTCAGGCATTTTTATAGTGCCTGCCGGGCTTAGCCAGCCATGGTTCCCACTGAAGTGGGGAATGATAGAACCATATATGGTTATTCTAGACACAGACATTGGCCTACCCGTGATACGGGAAACCGTCCTCAGCATGATATAATCAATTCTTTGTATTACAGAGACTGAGAAGACAGTTCCTGAATCTGGGGTTGTTAAACCAACCATGAACGTGCTCGCTGCAGATGCAGGGATAGCACCAATAAATATCAATATTTCCTCATAAGGATATGGGAGGTATTAGTTTTACAATTATATTACATATTCGGCACGGATGACTGACGTCTTGTAATTCAGGTTCATATGAGGGCTTGACAAATCATGATGTCTTAAGTGCCATCTACCATACCTAAGTGCTTCATCATACTGGCTGAAAGGAGTAGAATCCACTCTGGGGGGGACACCCTTTGAGCTCTAGATTATGAAGATAATCTGCAACTCGAAAAACTCCCAGGCCTAGGGACGCAGAGATATGGGGTGTTAACGTTGTGCTACGTCGCTTCGCTGAAGGGCTCCAGCTACATCCCTGTCCTTGGGCTAACTCACTTATAAGTGGTTATGCTCATAGCCCTGCATGCAGCACTACGGGTCTAGTCATTACATAAACGTTGACTGGATAGGGTGATTATATCTGCAGACTAAATAACACTTATGTTATGACTTAGTCAAGCAGTATAGACCAGGGGCACCAGATCTCAAACTAGATGTTCACATATCCCATGAACCTTCGATTGTGTGTGGTCACACATCTACACCAGAATGTTAGATCACTAGAGCCCAGAGACTCTGAACTAGCAATATTGTTAGTTACATCTACCCTCAAAAGAAGGTATCACTTCAGACCATCTTCAGGTGGTTATGGGTCTGGCTTATACAAGAGTAAATACTGACATTTCAAATCACTCCACCAAGGCTGTAACAACCTCAGCAGCAGGGTTATGGAAGTTAGCGGGACCACATCCTAGCGGTTGCAGGATGGTCAATCTAGCAATTTTCCACACATTTAGTACTAATACATTGCCAGATGGGGGGGTATTTACGAACTATGTTAAGTTCTGTTCATAGTTCCTCCCGGGTAAGGGAGGTTACTATTGTCATTATTCATGTCTGAATATGATAACATACTTCCTCCCCTAGTCAACTAAGGCAGTGAGTGAAGCATGGACTCGTTCCACGGCATGAAATATCAGATCTTTAAAATCTTCACATAGTCACTCACGTGACTCCGAAGTAAAATAGTAAGATTAAACTAGAACTTACCAGTTTGAAGTTTGATCTTTATTTTATGAGGAGTTACGATGAGGAATTACGTGCCCTCCGCTCCCGCCCTCTATCATAAAGGTCAACTGGTATCCTAGTTTTTCTTATCTTACTATCTTTATTTCATCTACTGTTGTCTGTGACTTCATACCGCTGCTTTGAAGAATGTCGCGCATGCGTACTGGACGGGGTCTTCACGTAATCCCTCATCGTAACTCCTCATAAAATAAAGATCAAACTTCAAACTGGTAAGTTCTCGTTTAATCTTACTATTTATCTCACTTCAGGTAACTCCGGCATTCCCTCTCTCTCAATCACTCTCCCACCCAAGTCACACAAGCTTCTTGTTTTCACCCTACAAACAGCTAACGGCCTGTTTCCTTTATCATCGTTACTTTTTTGCATATCTTTTATTCATTGTTCTTTATCTCTCCACTATATCTCGTCTATATCTCTCGTTTCCCTTATCCTTAACCAGTCTGAAGCAAAGATCCTATAGCAAACAAGATAGACCAGTCGACGAAAAAGACGTAGTACGGTCATGAGCAGTTTCATGGGTAATTTTAGGTCCCATTTCCGTAACCGGCTTCCGTCTCCGCCCCAAAGATCCCATAGCGGAGCAAAGATAACTAGTGCAGAGACGGAAGCCAGTTACGGAAACATCCTCGTAAAAGTAAAATTTATTTGGTAAAAATCTTCTCCTCATTTTCAGAATTTTAATTTATTAGCACAAACTGTTCCCCCGCAACGTTGATTACACTGCGAGTTGTGTCAGGTCGGGTCGGGTTCCGTCCAGTTGCGTACTACACATCAGCCCATTGCATTTAGCAGGAGTGGTCTATCTTGCTCCGCTATAGGATCTTTGGTCTGAAGAAGGGTCTCGATCCAAATTGTCACCCATTCCTTCTCTCCAGAGATGCTGCCTGTCCCGCTGGGTTACTCAAGCTTTTTGTGTCTATCTTCCTTTTAATATATAACATCTACTACATTGGGCAGCACGATGGCACAGCGGTAGCGTTTGCTGCCTTACAGGGCCTGAGATCCGGGTTTGATCCTGACTACGGGTGCTGTCTGTTCGGAGTTTATATGTTCTCCCCATGACCTGCGTGGGTTTTCTCCGAGATCTTCGGTTTATTCCCACACCCCAAAGACGTACAGGTATGTATGTTAATTGGCCTGGTGCAAAAAATGTAAATTGGCCCTAATGCTTGTACGATAGTGTTAGTGTGCGGGGATCGCTGGGCGATGCGGACTCGGCGGGCCGACGGGCCTTTCCAAGCTCTGTCTCTAAACTAAACTAAACTAAAATATGCCTTGAATGTATCCAGTGACTGACCCTCCACAACTGGCTCTATATGGATAACTCCAAACTCTATATGGATAACAATTCATTACCCCAAGAAAAAGTCATTCAAGGTGACTAACCGGACTGGCTCACCCATAACAGCTGGTCTGTGATCCCCCTCCTTGAAGTACAGATAGCTGTGTCACGATGCAGTGTCCAAGTACAACAAGCAGCTGGGGGCATACCATCATGCAACAAAAAGATGTGTGATTTGAATGGGCTGAAATCAACACTGCTCACACACATAGTTAAAAGCTTGTATACTCCAGTACTGCTTGCCTATGCCAAAACACTCTCACACTTACACTTACCAGACCCTAAATCTGTGGTTCTAGGTGTCCTAGGTGGCTGATTTCTGCCAATGGATTCCACTAGCTGGCCAAGAGAAAAAAAATTGATTGGACTGGCATAAAACGCAGCATGAAGTAAATCTGCAACAAGACCTCCCATTCAATTCATTCTGATCAATTGGGGGCACTTTCTCACACACTGATGCCTTTTCTCGGTATGAATAGGGGTGGGAGATTGCAACCTTCATGTTGTTTGCCCTGTTTCAGTGAATGCAATCAACCTGGCATTCACAATCAATTAGGTCAAATAGAACAAGTTGTCCTGTCCTACAATTTCAGGCTGTGCACACCATACACAAGAAGAAGAATGAACAGGATAGCGGCGGAAGATCTGCAGTGTAGTCCTTGACTGCCATGTGTTAATTTGTGGACTTAAAACACGGGAAAGAAACATTGAAATTCATTTGGTCTCATGCATAAGTAGTGAGGATTTACCCTGGCATTTATCAAATATATTTTCCCCTATTAATATTTCTTTATTATTCTTCACTGTCATAATCAATTATTTTTATCTGATGTATTTTTCTTTCTCATGCTTCTTTTAGCCAGAATCCCCTTTTTTAGAGCATGGATGTACAATCATTTTTAATTTGGGGCTAAAATAACTCGTAAAGTTAGAGAACAAACCATATCTGACCACAAACAAATGTGAGTTCCATACATATTTGACATGTTATATATCAGAATGTAAAAATCACCTGAAGACTTTTTGTTACATAAAGGCACATGTACACTTTGTGAAAGTTAAAACATAAATACAATAAACACTAGTTTTGCAAGATTTTTGATTAATATGATGCTTTTAACAAAATATATTCAAAGCAGAATAATCAGAAATAAGTAAAAGCCAAGATAAAGTAAAAGCCAAGTTATTGTACATATTTTCAGGCAGTGATAGATAGATTCTTGGCTAGTTCGGGTGTCAGGGGTTTTGGAGAGAAGGCAGGAGAATGGGGTTAGGAGGGAGAGATAGATCAGCCATGATTGAATGGAGGAGTAAACTTGATGGGCAAGACTTTATGACATTATGATAAATGATAAAATATTAGAATGGGTGGCGAGAAAGATGAGTGTATAGGAATGCATTAACGAGTGAATACTGCTACAGCCAGATTTACAAGAAACATAGAAACATAGAAAATAGGTGCAGGAGTAGGCCATTCGGCTCTTCGAGCCTGAACCGCCATTCAATATGATCATGGCTGATCATCCAACTCAGTATCCTGTTCCTGCCTTCTCTCCATACCCCCTGACCCCTTTAGCCACAAGGGCCACATCTAACTCCCTCTTAAATATAGCCAATGAACTGGCCTCAACTACCTTCTGCGGCAGAGAATTCCAGAGATTCACCACTCTCTGTGTGAAAAAAGTTTTCCTCATCTCGGTCCTAAAAGATTTCCCTCTTATCCTTAAACTATGACCCCTTGTTCTGGACTTCCCCATGAGAAGAATGTAGAGTTCAATGAGTTGTGGGATAGAGAGTAAGCTTCATATTCAGGTAATCATTTTTTTTAAAACAACAGTAACCAATATTTTCTCGAGTAAGCAAGATTATGGCTTTATTAATGACAAACCCATTCACTTGCCTAATTGAATTTCTGGACCACCATGCCACACACCACGTGCCCGCTCCTTAGCTCGAGGTTGAGGCAAGGGAGGATATTCAGTTGCCCCAAGCATGACTCAATGCTGTGGAGATGATGGACAAAGAAGAAGGATTTCCCATGTCAGAATCGTTCACAGTTCCACAAACTACACCCTGCAATGGATGCAGCGTGAAGTCACGGGCCCACAGTGTAAGCATGAAGTTGAGCCTGAAAGGCAAGATTGGCCTCCTGTGAAACAATTGAATGAACATGGAAGCTCACATCTCTGGTAAAGGCCTGTATGACACACTGGTCAACTGGAGGAGCACCTTCAGCAACAGATTGGTTCCACCAAGATGCAGTACAGAATGCCACAGGAGATCATATTTCCCTGTGGCTATAAAACTGTACAACTCCTCCTCCCTCAGTCGTGGGATAGACTGACTCAACTACCCCCCCCCCCCCCCCCCCCCCCCCCCCCCCCCCCCCCCCCCCCCCCCTCCTCCCCCTCCCCAATCTTTGTACATCCCCAATCCTTTCCACTGCTCACTTTAATTTCATGTTTCATGTATCTGGTGACTGTTGACAGACCATTTTCCCGCCTGGGATATATAAAGATCTATTGTATCATATTGTATCGTACTCGGTTACCTCAAGCAACAATGCAGTGCCTTATTTCCCACCACCATGAATAAGACATGCATAGATTACCCTTGAGCCTTGTTGAACACACACAAATTACTTGACCTTGCCCTGACTCCGTACGATGACAGTGGAAGCCGCGAGATGTATAAATCTTAACATATTATCAAATTAGAACTCTTTAAGATCCAGAAATGTACCTTTAACTCATTAGTCAGGACTGGTGCTTGCACTGAAGCAAAAATAATAGAGTCAGAATAGCCTGTTGGACAAGGATCATCAGCAGAATACAAAGAGCAGCCACAGACAACAAAATGCCACACATGCCTCGCATTTTATGAAATGTAGCATATTACTTTGGTGATTAACTGTTGGGCATTTTAGGTTTCTAAAGCACAAATTTATATGTATTTAATTCAACAGAATTTTAAAGTATTTATGTTAGAATTTTCATTACCTTTGCAAATTGTGCGTGACTGACATGCAAATGCTTCAAGGCTGAATTTCTTTCCTTCTCTCCAGTCAGACGGCAATGAAACTCTCTTTGTGGACACTCCAGGTAAACAGCTGCACTTGAATTGAATGTCGTTTGCTATGGCAAATGCAGAATGTTGACACACCATGTCACCCTGGCCAAAACTCATTAGATAAACCGCACAAATTGCATTTTCTATGTGACCCACCACACCATTATAAACAAATAACAGGAACTAGAAATCCTACCATGTAGCATAACCATTATATGTACTATTGTGCTTATTAATTTAAAGCAGGCTATTGCATCGATGGTGTTAATCATCAGGGTTTCTGAGTCCTGAGGATTTACATCCATGCCTAGACAAACTCCGTTCTGCCCAGAGCCATGCAATTCATGTTTGGATTCCACATCTGTCATTATCATTAAAGCTTGCATAGTTCATGGATAATGCAAATGCTGACCTTCACAAAATGTGAGAGCCCTGTTTTGTCTTGAGTTAAGGGGAGCTGGGCATGGGAAATCCTAAGCCCAAGGTGTCTGATGCTGGAATAAGAGTGGAAAATGCCGGATATATTAAACAGGTCAGGCCACATCTGTGAGAAAAGAAACAGTTAACTTTTCAGACCATAGTCTATTTGTCCGAACTGGGAAGGAGACAAAATGTGCAGGGAGGCGGATTAACAAGGGTGTAGGGTTGTCTCTGATAGGATAAAGTGGGAGCTGGTTTTATGGTCAATGTGGGACTTGAAGAATAGCAATTACATGTTAGAGAATGAGAACATCTACAAAAGAAATGTAAGCGTTGCAAAATGCAGAACAGTAAGACATGCACTGGGAGTCCATTTCCAGAGGAAAACAAATAAGCGAAAGAGAGAAAAAAATAAGCTGAGCCAGTCTCATACACAGCCAATTACCAAGAAATCAAGTTATCCGAAGATGTTAAATTCAATATTTAGTGCGAAAGGCTACAACATGCTTCGATGGAAGGTGAGGTCCTGTTATTAAGCTTGTGTTGGGCTTCAATGGAACTGGTTCCAATGAATCGGGTACTGGGAAATGGCTTGTTGGATGCACTTTAAGTTAATAAAGAATTTCGTAAGGTATTTTTTTACCTGAGAGCTCTCTCAACCACATCCCAAACCAAAACATATTCCCTAATTGGGACCTCCTGTTAATATCTCAACCCTGAGAGATGGTAAATCTCCTCCATCAAGCGGCTCCTCAACTCTCACTGTCTCATCCTCATCAGACCACCCACATCGATACAACCTCTCTACACACTAAACTCATGACCCAAATTCAGCAACTATCTGTCTTCCTCTGCTCTTTCTACCATTGTTCGGTCAATGGAGGAAAGGTCTAGAAACATATTGAATGTGTATGCCCTTGTCTATTATATATGGCCTGTGAACATAGTCCAGATTTTTCAAGCAAGGCCTTGAGCAAAGATGATAACAGGCTCCTCAAACCATTACTGTCCAAGTAGCCTTGTGACTCAAATATTTTATTCATTCCAGAGTTTTAAATTAAAGATCATTCCTTCTGCAACAAAGGTGTAAATTCCGACTATAATCAGCATTCTTACATAGGGGTATAAAATGTCTTGTGCAGATGTGGGTATAGTTTTCAAGTTATTGCCAGTTGACACAGCTGAAGGGATTATTTTAGTCAGTGGTTGAAAACAAATACTATATGGCTGTTGTGTTAACAAAACCCACCTATTTGAAAGTTTGGATTTAGCACTATTTTCTCAGCTTGTTTATTACTATGACATCAATGAGTTGTTAAATGGAAGCACCACACATGAACATAGAAGATCCCTTGGCATTATTTCAAAGTATCACTGGTATCCTGCCCAATATTTGTTCCTCAGTTAATAAGGTCATTAATATCCCTCACGTCAACCACTCATCAAGTCATTATCCCGAAAGTGATTGTGAAAATTTGTCATGCACAAATGGCTTGTCTGATTTTCCTATATTAAAAAATACGCTTCCAAAGTGTTCACATGGTTCAAATTTTGTTGGGATGAGATCAGGCTGTAAAATAAGAAATTTGGAAATAGGAGCAGGAAAAAGCCACCAGACACGATGAGCATGATCTACCATCCATCAAGATAAGGTCATCAGTGATAGGAGCAGAATTAGGCCATTCAATCATAGCCGATCTATCTCTCCCTCCTAAACCCATTCTCCTGCCTACTCCCCATAACCCCTGACACCCATACTAATCAAGAATCCATCAACCTCTGTCTTAAAAATACCCATTGACTTGGCCTCCACAGCCTTCTGTGGCAAAGAATATGATGTTTTGTGTCACTGTCAAGACTGGGGCAATGTAAAGAACTGCAATTTAAGTTGCATTTAAGAAAAAATCTAACCAGTAATTATTGAAAAATTGGGCATTAATAAGTGAAGACAAATTTAAGATGATCACAAGGAAGAGTTAGGATATTATATTTTGAAATTCTTTGGTATGTGAAATTCACCAATATAATATTAAACCAGATTCCACAAAATGTCTTCATAAGGGAATTAAAAAAAAACAGCTTCTGATGTAAGTATACTAAAGAATACTTTTCCCATATTTCATTTAACAGGAATGGAGATGATTTGGCCCATCGAGGCCCTGTTGGCTCTGAGCATTAGCATTGCTTAACTTGGGAAACCAGGCTAATTTTATGACCACCTCTGACTTGGTGTCTGCAGGCAGACTTAAACCCAACTTACTGGTTGAAAGCATGTCAGGACTCTCAGAAATGCAAAACACAAGCAGCAACCAACCATCCAGTATTTTCTAGTAAATTTCACTTGATTTACGATGGGGAATCAGCGGAAACGTATGTAACTCCTTGACCACTATATTTACAGTGTCTTTATCGGTTTAAGACATACCAACATGCGTTCTACAAAACGCTGTATATCTTGAAAAGTACTCCGTAAAATTAGAAGAAGTGTTTCCAATTTTAATTTCACTTCTGTGCAAACTGTAATGTCGTATCCTAGATCCTTTTGCGTTTTTCTTCACTTGGTTGTTGGTGGATTTTAAGACAGGGTGAAGTTGCTTGTACATTTCACAGCAATGCTTTCTGTTTCACGATAAATGAAAGCTAACAATGGCCTTTATCATTGTTAACTTTTTGCATATCTTTCATTCATTTGTTCTATATCACTCTACATCATCGTCTATAACTCGTTTCCCTTTCCCGCGACTCAGTCTGAAGAAGGTTCTCGACCTGAAACATCGCCTATTCCTTTTCTCTAGAGATGCTGTCTGAACCGCTGAGTTACTCCAGACTATGTGTCCATCTCCTACACTCTGCTCTCTTGCACATCATGGGGGCTGAGCCAGAGCCTATTAGCAGCAATAAGATGCTCATGAGGTGTGGAATATATTGCTTTCTCTCGAGGTAGCAAAATGTCTTCATTCATGCAATTCCTTCCACAAATGTCCAACTTGCTTCCAGAAAGTTGGTTACATTCTGAGTTACTGTTGGGTGCCTTAAGCCCAAACTTCTAAAGGTGATCAGGCATTGTATCTCCCACCCTAGACAGAGCCACCCATTTGGTCCTGGGTGTGAAACCTTGTATCAAGTAGTGAAAGAGTTAAACAGACACCAGGTAGTCTAAACCAAAGATCTTATAGAAGATAGACCACTCCTCGAAAAACACGTAGTATGATGTGTGTGATTGTCGACGCCATTTTTTGAGGCATTTTATTGGGATTCCCCCACACTGTCATGGCGTCCTTATCTAAATCTTCACATCACTGCTCTGCTATCAATTGCTCTAATCGTAAATCTAAATGACCCGACCTGTCATTCTTTAGGTTCCCCAATAAAAAAGAAAGGTGAGAAAATATTATTATTATTTTCAGTCGATATTCTGTCTTGAAAATGTAATATTCTGTTCTCCCTTCAACGGCCATTGGGAAACTGGGTTTGTCGGTACATTAGAAAGTTAGTAGACTTATTTTTAATAGATCTTTACTTACCATAATAATAAAGACAATTTTAACACTTCTGTACGTTTTTGGTTTTGTTCTTGTAAGGGATTGGTCTCCGAAATAGGGCCCGCGGGACACATTAGGCCCAGTGACCACTAGATTTTTCAAGCTCAGATTCAAGTCCGAGAACGCAGCGACTAGTCCCACATGCCTGCATTTGGCCCATACCCCTCTAAACCTGTCCTAACCATCAAATAACCTAACAGAACTGTCATATGAGGAAAGATTGAAAAGACTAGGCTTGTATTCACTGGAGTTTAGAAGGATGAGGGGATATCTTATCATATTGTTTACAGTGTACTATGTTTACAGATTCTGTTGTGCTGCTGAAAGTAAGAATTTAATTGTTCTATCTGGGACAAGCTAGATGCAGGAAATTGGTCTACATGACAATAAAACACTCTTGTTAGATGCAAGGGGATCTTATAGAAGCATATAAACGAATAAAAGGACTGAACAAGCTAGATACAGGAAAAATTTTCCCAATGTTGGGCGAGTCCAGAACCAGGGGCCACAGTCTTAGAACAAAGGGGAGGCCATTTAAGACTGAGGTGAGAAAAAACTTTTTCACCCAGAGAGTTGTGAATTTGTGGCATTCCCTGCCACAGAAGGCAGTGGAGGCCAAATCACTGGGTGGATTTAAGAGAGAGTTAGATAGATTTCTAGGGGCTAGTGGAATCAAGGGATATGGGGAGAGGGCAGGCACGGGTTATTGATTGGGGCTGATCAGCCATGATCACAATGAATGGCGATGCTGGCTCGAAGGGCCAAATGGCCTCCTCCTGCACCTATTTTCTATGTTTCTAGAACAGTCATCCAGCAATCCTCGAGCCCACCAGCTCATCCCGTAGTTAATTCATCAGCTTTTCCATAAGAACTTCCATCAGTTCTCCCAAACGAATGACATTCAGCCAATCTCGATTACCCTCAGCCCATCAAGCAGCCCCTTAATTCACCCAGAAGTCTGAACTATTGAATGCTCACTGCATCTCTCTCCATGTCAGCAAGTTAATATCCAGCTGCATGAACCATGTGAAAAGGGAATAAATAGATGCATGTGGTGCAGTGATTTGTGCAGCACTATAGGCCTGGAGACCAAGAGGAGTTCACCATTGAACTGAGTTTGAACGGGGGGCTTGAGGCCCCCGACCGAGGAAGAACAAAAGGAAAGGACTTGAACTTTATTTCGCCTTCCATCACAGTGAGGAATGTGTAGGAGTCACTTTGGTGAATGTCCGTATTAAAATGTGTTTTTGAGTGCTGTTGCTTTTAATTGTATGACTGACCTGGCCAATAGAATTCCTCGTATGTTGCAAAACATACTTGGCAAATAAAATCTGATTATGATTCTGAAAAGCCTTTCCCTTCCATACTCTTTCCTCTCTTTGATCTTTTTGCAGTTGACTGTCTTTCTGTACTTGTTGCAAGAGATTGTCGCGGCATCCAGCATCCTCAGAGAATGTAGAATTAAAGGCAGAGGCAATGCCAGTTTTAAAGATGGTTATTTGCCTCAAGATTGGATTATTGTATCTCCAGAACCTCCCCAGAGGCTCTGGGAGACACAAGGTTCAAGAGGGAACACAAAAAGCCTAATTAGGAAGAATATTAAGAGTAAGATTTTCAATTAAAATACTGTGATTGATGGAACCTTGCCTTTAAATTGGTTCTTGGATGAAACCCTGATGGTTCTCATATTGTCTCTTTAAATTTACTCTCCTTTTCACACTTGCATTAAAACACACAGCCACCACCATTGACAGTGATACTGCCCGGCAGTCTGATAATTACAGTCAACACAGCCACCTTGACAGCCACACAAAATGATGTAAATAAAAATTGTTTTCCTTGTTTAAGAAGTTCAATTTAGAATTATTTGAAATTGTGGGGGTTGGTACAAAATACTGCTGACCCACAAATGTGTTGCTATGAGACATTCATATTTAAAAAATCCATGTCTCAAAAAAAGCAAGAAGGTGCCCATGTTATTTGACCAACTTATCAGATGAATTTAAATATGTAGGTATGTATGCATTAGTTTTGCTCCTAATTCCCTTTTCCAAATCATTAATATATATGGTAAACAGTTGCGGCCCCAACACTAAGCCTTGCGGCAAAAAAATCCAGAAGATTAGTCAAACATGATTTCCCTTTCATAAATCCATGTTGACTTGGACTAATTCTTTTACTGCTATCCAAATGCCCCATTATTACATCTTTAATAATTGACTCCAGCATCTTTCACACCACCAAAGTCGGGCTAACTGGTCTGTAATTCCCCGTTTTCTCTCACGCTCCTTTCTTGAAAAGTGGGATAGCATTAGCTATCCTCCAATCCACAGGAACTGATCGTAAATCTATTGATCGTTGGAAAATGATCATATGTATAAATATATATGTATGTGTATATATGCATGTATGTGTATATATGCATGTATATGTATATGTGTGTATATATGTATGTATATATATGTTTATATATGTGTGTATGTATGCATATAAATGTATCCATATGTATGTGTGCATTTGTATGTGTGCATATGTATGTGTATACGTGTGTATGTATGTATGTGTATATATGTATGTGTGTATATATGTATGTGTATATATGTGTATGTGTATAAATATATATATATGCATATATTTATTATTACTATATAATTATATATATAATTGCCTTTATGGTTTATGTATATCATCTTACAAGACAAATAAATTAATAGTGATTATTTAAATCAAAGTTGCTTCTGATCCATGAGAATAAACTTTATTATCTCTAACTTGCCTCTCACACACAGACACACATTCATATAAATATATAAAATATATATACGTTAAATTTAATTTTGTGCAGTGTGTGTTAAAGCAATACAAGGGAAACTGCACAATACAATGCAAGGGAAACTACGCAAAGGAGGGGGCTGTTCCCGCTACAAGATACTCGAGGATCTTTACTTTGGATCAAAGATTATAGAGGAGCTCTATAATCTTTGCTTTGGATTTCAACGGGTGGCATACCGGAAGTCGCGTGTCGCATTAAGAAATGGCGGCCGTGACGTTCCGTCACATTCTACACGTCAGTCCATTGGATTTCGGAGGAGTGGTCTATCTTGCTCCGCTATAAGATCTTTGGTCTAAACGGTAGTTAAAGGTTTTAATGCCTTATACAATTTAATACAATTGGAATATGTTTTTATTTAACTCATTTCATATTGGAAGAGTTTTCGCACTGTCAGTTGACTTAAATATCAATGCTTTGGGCAGAATCAGCCTGTTTGAGGGTGGATGGACGCAGAGATGTGAGCATGAATATCAATGCAGCAGTTGTTCAGATAAAATACTCAGCAATGAGCTTCTGCCAAGGAACTCTGCTGCAGGCAACTGTCATAACTCTCTCGCAGCTTCTCCATTATCTGCACCATCAGTGCGTACTTACTGTACCAGGCAGAATGTGTTAATTGTCTCAGCTGCGGAGCAGAAACACCGGACAAACAGAACCCACTGTTATATGGAATGCTCTTCTTGCACAGCACAGCAAGGAGCAGCTAGGCCTCTGTAGACATCTGAACCATTGTCGTGGGACTCTGGAAATCTGCATGGTAAAGTATGGATCTGATTGTGGCAGGCAGGAATTAACATTTGAACACAAGATAGGCATAGAATGATGGAATAATTCAACAAGTCTAGGGTAAAGCATTTCTGGAGAAAAGGAATAGGTGATATATCAGGTCAAGACTCCTCTTCAGACTGAGAGTCAATGGACAGAGAAATTACAGATGAGAAAAGGTAGAGAACAAACAGTCGGCACAGATGACTCAAGAAAGGTGGAGCTCCGAATGGTCTACTGTTGGTGGGAGCCCCTCACCTGCTGCATAGTCACAAAAGGCATGGGATGCAGGAACGAAGCATATGGCTAGAATAGAATTAATTATAGAGTCATGCAGCATGGAAACAGGCCCTTTGGCCCAACTTGGCCATGCCGACCAAGATGCCCCATATACACTAATCCCGCATGACTGTGTTTGGCCCATATTCCTTTAAACCTTTTCCTATCCATGTACCCGTCCAAATGTCTTTTATCTGTAGGAAGGAAGTGCAGATGCCGGACTTTCAGAAGGCTTTCGACAAGGTCCCACATAAGAGATTAGCATACAAACTTAAAGCACAAGGTATTGGGGGTTCAGTATTGATGTGGATAGAGAACTGGCTGGCAGACAGGAAGCAAAGAGTAGGAGTAAACGGGTCCTTTTCACAATGGCAGGCAGTGACTAGTGGGGTACCGCAAGGCTCAGTGCTGGGACCCCAGCTATTTATGATATATATTAATGATTTGGACGAGGGAATTGAATGCAACATCTCCAGGTTTGGGGGTGACACGATGCAGGGGGGCAGTGTTAGCTGTGAGGAGGATGCTAGGAGGCTGCAATGTGACTTGGATATTCTTAAGGGGTTGGACAGGCTAGATGCAGGAAGATTGTTCCTGATGTTGGGGAAGTCCAGAACAAGGGATCACAGTTTAAGGATAAGGGAAAAATCTTTTAGGACCGAGATGAGGAAAACATTTTTCACACAGAGAGTGGTGAATCTCTGGAATTCTACAGAAGGTAGTTGAGGCCAGTTCAATGGCTATATTTAAGAGGGAGTTAGATGTGGCCCTAGTTGCTAAAGGGATCAGGGGGTATGGAGAGAAGGCAGGTACAGGATACTGAGTTGGATGATCAGCCATGATCATATTGAATGGCGGTGCAGGCTCGAAAGGCCGAATGGCCTACTCCTGCACCTATTTTCTATGTTTCTATGTTTCTATGTTTACACTGGAGGTAGACCCAAATTTTGCACATACCCAATCCTTTCCACTTGTCACTTTAATTTAATGTTTCATGTATCTTGTGTTTTACTTCGGAGTCACGTGAGTAACTACGTGAAGAACCCCTCCAGGACGCATGCGTGTCATATCGCTACACGCATTGCAACGAGTCACAGCAGGGGGAACCCTCCTTAGCGGCAGAATTTGAAAGCCGGGAACAGCAGGTAAGGAGACTCTGCGTTCCTTCCACTTACCTTACAGGTGGAGACATGGACTAGATCCACGGAGGCTGCGAAAAAGCTGGCAGGGGAGAACCGCGGAGTTGCGGGCAGCCAGCAGCAGCAGCCAACGGCACGCCAATCTCCCGTAATGGGAACAGCTGTGCCCGACTTCGCTCCCGCACCAGCCACAGCTGGGCGGTAGAGCGAAGCAAAAAACTAACAGAGTCGTTCACTCCGATGAGTCCGACTCTGAATAGCCGCGAGCGGCCAGTGCCCATGCGCATTGGAGCTGGTTGGAGCAGCTGGGAGCAGGGAAGAAGAGCAGCCGCGATGGCCAGTGCCTGTGAGCATTGGAGCTGGTTGGAGCGGCTGCAGGAACTGGAGCAGGAGCGGCTTCAGGAGCAGCCGCGACGGCCAGTGCCCGTGAGCATTGGAGCCGGTTGGAGCGGCTGTTGGAGCAAATACTCCAAAGTGACAGGCCCCGGGAGATGGAGACTTGCCAAAACCTGGAACCTAAAATAGCTGCAAGTATCAACTACTTGTCATTCAACCAGCTATAAGTACAGGCATTATTGGACACCATAGCAAGACACTTACCACCAGGGAACTGTAAATCACTGAATGTTCCCAATGTCAACCAGTGTATTTGAAAACATGTCAGAGCCTCAATCAGAGCCAGGGACTTGAAACTACAGAAAGTTCTGAAAGTCCTAACAGCGGGAATTACGGTTTTCGCCCACACATTAAACGAAAAAGACATGACACAAGATCACCAGGATGCACTGGCTTTATTTTGCAACTACCAATACGAGCAAACAGCATTAGGAAGAAGTGCCATCCAACCAGCTTTAGACCATAATTTGCAGGCCTGTGCAAACCTGGTACCTCCAAACCACCAATATTACTATTTGGAGGCAACTTATCAAAACAGATAAAAGAACTTGACGAAGAGGGTAAAACCCTGGGGCTCATTAAACCAACGTCTACAAACTACTTCGGCCAGAAAAAGCACTCCTACGCACCACCAGTCGGCCAAGACAAACTGGTGAAAGCTCAAAGGCCAGGAACACTCAACATCAGTCTTTTTAGGCCATGGCCCAGACCGGCCTTCCTGGGGAATGCGCTAACCCTCAACACCGACCAAACTACAGATCCAGACACCGGCGCCTCAACGTCCACGGAGGATGCCGAAAAAGTAACAAACCTACCAATAGTAACCATGGAGGTAGGTGGGTCTGGTTCCTTACGAGGTTGGTGGGAGATTACACTTCTATCTGGATGCATGGAATAAATGAACTACCGACACTTATATTTTCAGAAGTATAGGGTTATACCATAGAATTTATACAAAAACATAATCCTCCAGTTCAGCATGTACCGAACCGAATGTTCGTGCTTACAGGCAAAGAAAAGCCAAAAGCGCGTGCTGAACTCCAGTGCCCATATAAAAAAAGGAGTAATGGAGGAAACCCAACACGAATCACAGGAATTCGTGTCCAAAATCTTTATAGTAAACAAGATGGTGGTTGCCGCATCATCATAGATTTGACTAATTTGAATACTTTCGTACTATATATTCATTACTAGATGGGAACCTTTGTTACTGCTAAGCAATTGATTTACTAGGTTACTACATGGCAAGCATTGTTTAAACGATGCTTACTATACAGTACCCATTAGAGGTGACCACAGATGTTCACCCTTAGCTCAGTTCTCATGTCAGTGACTTTGCCGAAAGAAAAGGTTACAGCCTTAATGGAGGCTTGCAGCAAAACTATCCATCAGACTGGTAGCAAGAATAATTGGCATAATAGTGGCTGCGTTTCCAGCCACACAAATCGGACCTTTACATTATCAAAAATTACAGAGGGCTAAAATACGAGCACTCAAAAATTATGGTGGTCATTTTGACAGGCCAATGAAGCTACCAACAGAGGCCATAATGGAACTAAAATGGTGGAAAGATAACATTAGGCATTGTTCCTATCCAAACATTATCAGCTACCCGTCTATGGAACTACAAACTGATGCCAGTGCACTTGGATGGGATGCTACCAATTCCATCTCCAGCTGTGGGGGAGATGGAATGCACAGGAGGCATCATTATTACAAACACTGGGCATAAACTACCTGGAAATGTTAAGTGCATTACATGGCCTTAAGTCATATTGTTCTGGGTTATATCACCAGCATGTTAGACTACAAATTGACAACACCACCGTGGTAGCATATATCAACCATATGGGTGGAAACAAATCGACATTATGTGACAATCTGGCCAACACAATTTGGCAATAGTGTATCCAGAGAGAGATATTTGGATATCAGCTACCTACTTACCAGGTAAACTAAATTTAGTGGCAGACAAAAGGTCACGCAAATTCAATGAAAACACTGAATGGATGTTGGATAAAAATGTATTTGCTGAAATTACAGCACGGTATGGAACACCAGATATCGACCTATTCGCATCCAGGCTCACACCAGCTATCGAATTATATTCATGGGAACCAGAACCTGGGGCAGTGGCAACAGATGCATTTTCGCTGCATTGGGGGATTGTTTATTTATGCATTCCCTCCTTTCTGCCTCATCAGTCGGGTATTTAGGAATATACAGCAAGACTCCGTGTCTGGTATTTTGATAGTACCCGATTGGCCTACTCAACCATGGGTCCCAGTGATACTTGACATGGTATTAGAACCATGCATCACCATCCATCATAGACCTAATTTACTGGTTCATCCCGCAACAAGGGGAAGTTACCCATGTCATAATTATATAAATCTATTAATTTGTAGAGTTTGAAAGCACCTCTACTACACCTGGGACTGACGGACCGAACAGTGGATATTATTTCAGCGGCCCACAGACAGTCCACCAAAAAACAGTACTTGGTGTACATCAAGAAATGGGAAGTACTGTCACAACAATAAACATCACCCACAGATCTATGAACATCCCGTCTGTTCTGGAATTCCTGGCAAGCCTCCATTACAATGAGATGCTCAGTCATAGTGCCATCAACTGCGCCAGAAGTGCTCTGTCAACATACCTGTGGCAAGGAACAGAGCGGTATTCTGTTGGGACACACCCTGGTAACCAAACTCATGAGGGGCATTTTTAATGTTAATCCCCCAAATATGGGATGTGAGCATTGTACTGACCATGTTAAGAAACTGGTCTCCAGCTACAGCTCTGTCCCTACAGAAACTGACTATGAAAACAGTCATGCTGGTGGCCTTGGTCACGGCACAAAGGGTCCAGTCACTACAGAAACTAAGGCTGGACAACATGACTATTTCATCTGGTAATTTAACTTTTCACATCAATGAATTAGTCAAACAGAACAGACAGGGGTCAGCAGGCCTAAAAACAGAATTCAGGGCCTACCCGACAGATGATCGTCTCTGTATTGTAACACACTTACTATTATATATGGAGTATACTAAGATCATCAGAGGGAAAGAAATGTCACTTTTAATCAGCTACAAACAGCCACTCAAAACAGTGACAGTCCAGACCATCTCTAGATGGCTAAAACAGGTCCTAATAAAGGCTGGAGTAGACACTAGCATTTTAAATCTCACTCCACCAGGGCTGCAGCTACATTGGCAGCTATGAAGTTGGATGTTCCTATGGACCAAATCATCAAGACAGCAGGATGGTCAACGGAGAAAACATTCCAACGATTTTATAACAAACCAGTCATTGAACCTGGAACATTTGCAGAAACAATTTTAAGTTCTGTAATATAATTTTCCCCATAAATAGGGGCTATAATTTGGTGTTAATATATTTATTGTTGAGTTTTCAATATCGTATTGATGTCTAATGATGTTAACACTATTCTCCCCATTATCAAGGCAGATGTGATGCATGGACTCGTTTCCACGGCATGAAATCACAGAGCTTTAAAATCTTCACGTAGTCACTCACGTGACTCCGAAGTAAAATAGTAAGATTAAACGAGAACTTACCAGTTTGAAGTTTGATCGTTATTTTATAAGGAGTAACGTTGAAGGATTACGTGCCGTCCGCTCCCACCCTTGATCATATACTCAACTGGTATCTCTTCTCTAATCTTACTATGTTTAGTCATTACAGTTATCTGTGATTTCACACCGCTGCTTTGAAGAATGACACGCATGCGTCCTGGCAGGGTTCTTCACGTAATCCCTCAACGTTATTCCTCATAAAATAACGATCAAACTTCAAACTGGTAAGTTCTCGTTTAATCTTACTATTTTATGACTGTTGCAGACGAATTTCCCTCCTGGGATAAATAAAGTTCTATTGTATCGTATCATATCATGAAGGGGAAAAGATGTAATGGAAATATGAGGGGTAATTTTTCACACAAAGGGTGGTGATGAATGGAACGAGCTGATGGGCGAGGTAGTTGAGGCAGGGAATATCAACACATTTAAGAAACAGTTAGACAGGAACATAGATAGGACAGGTTTAGTGGGATATGGGTCAAATGCAGGCAGGTGGGACTAGTGGTAGCTGGGACATGTTGTGGGCAAGTTGGGCTGAAGGGCCTGTTTCCTCGCTGTATCACTCTATGACTCTCAGTGTAGATGTGTTATTCGAAGCCTGTTTGAATAACAGCCATATCCCTCACTATTTGCTCAATGAGCAGCAAATTACTTTACCTCTACCCCTTCCCCTTTTGCCTGAGTTATTGCCTGGAGCTTCTGCCATTATTAACATACTTTTTAAATAATCCAGAGTGCAAGAGGCTACAAAGTAGTATAAGTAAAATCGCTTTTAAAACTTTCCAATGCCTTACTTCGGAAGAGACAAGGATCCTTTAAAACTTTACAGGAAACAGCTGTCTCCCAGCTGTTCTGCACCTGGAATGTCTTTGGAATCTAGAGCAGAGTTAAAAATGCAGACAGGAGGCGGTGGTACAGTGGTTACGATTACAGGAAGTTTCAGCAACGAGATGGAAATTGAGTTCAAATCCCACCGTGACAGCTGGTGAATTTAAATCTAGTTTATCAAATAATTACGAAATGGTATGTGAGAATCCATAATAAAATCTGAAATAGATGGAAACAGGCAGCAGCAGCATTAATATTTCAAGTTGTTGAAATGTTGGCTTCGTCAAGCTGACTGGTTGCAAAGAACCACACGTGCCTCAGGATGCCTCACCCCCATGTGCAATCAGAGCCAAATGTGGAAGTGTGAGACATCCTGGTTTATTGCTGACACATCTTCACACCACGGAGTACTGTCCTGCTAAAGAGTGAGACAGATGAACATCACAAAATGCTGTATTAACTCAGAGGGACCGGCAGCATCTCTGGAGCGAAGGAATGGGCGACTTTTCAGGTCGAGACCCTTCTTCAGACTGAGTCAGGGGAAAGGGAAATGAGAGATATAGACGGTGATATAGAGAGATATAGAACAAAGAAATGAGAGATGTGCAAAAAAGTAACGATGATCAAGGAAATGGTCCATTGTTCGCTGTGGTCTTGGCAAAAACGAATTATACAGATAATGAAACTCACCAGGATACACAGAAACTAGTGCAGCAACTAGGGGGGGGGGGGGGGGGGGGGGGGGGGGGGGGGGGGGTGGGGGGGGGGGGGAGAGAGAGAGAGGATACAAGGGTTACGAAGTTAGAGAAATCAATATTCATACCACTGGATTGTAAATTGCCTAAGCAAAATATGAGCTGCTGTTACAGCAGAAAATATAGGCTTGGAAACTGTGACCCCATGTACTTACTGTAAATTGGCTCATTGACCCGGTGAAGTACAGCTAAATTCTCTATGCTTATTTTAATACTTTCAAAGTATTTGTTAGTATTCAATAAGTTTTTTAATATGTTAATTTTCTTTTACTTTTTAATAACTTTTAAGTATTTTCTAAATGCCCCTAACTATCAGAACCAGTTAAGTATCAGTCTGAAGGGCGGCATGGTAGCACAGTTGTGGAGTTGCTGCCTTACATCACCAGAGACTCGGGTTCTGTCTTGAGTACGGGTGCTTCAGTACAGAGTTTGTATGCTTTCACTGTGATCATGTGCATTTTCTCTGAGTGCTCCGGTTTCCTCCCATACTCCAAGGACAAACAGGTTTGTAGGTTACTTGGTTTTGATAAATTGTCCCTAGTGCGTAGGATAGTGCAAATGTATGGAGATCGCTGGTTGGCGTGGATACAGTAGGGTCAAAGGGCCTGTTTCCATGCTGTATCTATAAGCTAAACTAAACTAAACTAAACTAAACTAAACTAAACTAAACTAAAGAAGGTTCCCATCACAAAACATTACCTATCCATCTTCCCCAGAAATGCTGATTGACCTGCTGAGTTACGTGAACATTTTGTGTCCTTTTAAGTACTTCTCAAAGCCTTTTAAAGGCATTGATAGGGTGGTGAAGTCAAAACCCATGAGGGCTTTCTGAAGTCAAAGCCTCAAGATCAGCTGCTTGAACCTGCCCATAACATGGTGCCTGCTCTACCTCCAAGAAGCGTCTCCACCCGAAACATCACCCATTCCTTCTCTCCAAAGATGCTGCTTGTCCCTCTGAGTGGGACATTTTGTGTCTACGTACCCCAGAGGCTGCAGAAGCTACCACCTCCAGGGAAAGTAAGTTATAGCCAGTGCACTCAGGGGACCCAAGCTACCGGCTCTAGCCACCCTCAGGACTCACTTTCTTCCAATAAATGTTTCTGTTCTTATTTCAGATTTCCAGCATCCACAATCTATGTTAGTAACAGTGAAAACTATCATAAAGAAATATCTGGCCCATAAATGATCTTTATGGAGGAACATCCATCCTTAAGCACACTATTATATAAGTGACAATCTTCTAGCAATGCAATTAATTCTTAACTGCACCCTATTAACCACTTAATTGTACCAAACTACGACAACAGAGACAAACTACAAGGCATTAGACCTGGTATCGGAGGTTACACAGAAAAGCTGGAGAAACTCAGCGGGTGCAGCAGCATCTATGGAGCGAAGGAAATAGGCAACGTTTCGGGCCGAAACCCTTCTTCAGACTGATCAGGGGTGGGGGTGGGTGGGGACAAGAAAGGGAAAGGGAGGAGTAGCCGGAAGGCTGGAGGGTGGGAGGAGACAGCAGGGGAGCTGAGGAAGGGGAGGAGACAGCAAGGACTAACAGAATTGGGAGAAGTCGATGTTCATGCCCCCGGGGTGCAGACTCCCCAAACGGAATATGAGGTGCTGTTCCTCCAATTTCCGGTGCTGCTCGCTGTGGCCATGGAGGAGACCCAGGACAGAGAGGTCGGAGGCGGAGTGGGAGGGGGAGTTGAAGTGCTGAGCCACCGGGAGGTCAGCTTGGTTATTGCGGACCGAGCGGAGGTGTTCGGCGAAACGATCGCCCAACCTCCGCTTGGTCTCACCGATATAGATCTGCTGACATCTAGAGCAGCGGACGCAATAGATGAGGTTGGAAGAGATGCAGGTAAACCTCTGTCGCACCTGGAACGATTGCCACAGCGAGCAGCACCGGAAATTGGAGGAACAGCACCTCATATTCCGTTTGGGGAGTCTGCACCCCGGGGGCATGAACATCGACTTCTCCCAATTCTGTTAGTCCTTGCTGTCTCCTCCCCTTCCTCAGCTCCCCTGCTGTCTCCTCCCACCCTCCAGCCTTCCGGCTACTCCTCCTTTTCCCTTTCTTGTCCCCACCCACCCCCACCCCTGATCAGTCTGAAGAAGGGTTTCGGCCCGAAACGTTGCCTATTTCCTTCGCTCCATAGATGCTGCTGCACCCGCTGAGTTTCTCCAGCTTTTCTGTGTAACCTTCGATTCTCCAGCATCTGCAGTTCCCTCTTAGACCTGGTATCGGATTTGGACACAACATGAGCACTGTTTGCCAATCTGATCTTGCAAAGTTCTCTTCACCAACATCATGGTGCTAAATTGGATGTGCTGACCCACAAACCAGCCAAGCAACCGCTGACCTGGTTAGGATTATACTTTACATCACCTTTGTAAAAAGTGGGAGAGGGGCACAGTGGCGTAGCGGTAGAGTTGCTGCTTTACAGTGCTGGAGATCTAGGTTTGATTCTGACGTCGGTCAGTACAGAGCTTGTATGTTTTCGCTGTGGCCACGTGCTTTTTCCCCAATTGCTCCAGTTTCCTCCCACACTCCAAAGACATCGAGGCTTGTAGGTCAATTGACTTTGGTAAAAGTGTGAAAATTGTAAATTGTCCCTGGTGTGTAGGATAGTGCTAGTGTATGGGTGGTCACTGGTCGGTGGACCAAAGGGCCTGTTTCCATGCTGTATGTCTAAAGTATAGTAACTAAAATAAAGTACCTTTTCCAGTGTCCACAATCTCACTTCCCACTAGGCAAACCCCTCCACTGTATGTCCCGCTGCATTCCGTGATCCAGCAATGCAATAGACCACTGGAGAAGGTGTTTTGCAGGCAAGGCAACATGATCATGGAAGACTCAACATTGACTATGAACCGCCTGAAGTTTCATGGCTCCAGATTAAATACAAGCAAGGAAATGGTCTGCTGATCACACTTAATTGGAGTTTCCAGACCTCCAAACAACATTGGGATAGAATCTCATCGAAATACCATTGGGACATCACTTGTCCTAATATTTCAAGCTTGCAATGGTGCCATATCCAGCAAATTAAACGTTTGTGCAGAGCTAGCAAATAAGAATGTGTGAGGAGCAGATTTATTGTATGGTCGCATCCAGCCAGTGGGTGCTGCACATTGAGCAGTCACGAGAGGATTCTGTAGAAACAAGGAACTGCAGGTGCTGGTTTACGCAAAAGGACACAAAGTACTGGAGTAAATCAGCAGGTCAGGCAGCATCTCTGAACAACATGGATAGGTGACGTTGTGGACTGGGACCCTTCATCAGACTGAATATCTAGGATACTGGCTGTGATGGGTTAAGCGAGGACTTTTGATCAGAGAACCACCTCTCCTCCAGCCAACTGTGGTCATAGTGAATAGTTGGGCCCAATCTCCATCACAAAGTGCAAGATGCAGAGGCCAAACATGGCAAGAAGGTGAAACAATGCTTGGCAAACATGATGGTAAAATTAGATGTTGGTTCAAGCTCAGGAATTGTGGATGGCCTGTTACTCTTGGCACAGAATAGATTTAGGAACAACTTTTTCAAACTGCCAACATAATTTCTAGTATCTGCTTCATGGAAAGTTTGTCAAAACTAAGTTGCCTCAGAATAACATTCTCAAACTCTGCACTTGTTGTTCAGTGCCAGTGCCAGTTAATTTCACTTGTGTATTGACAATGGAAATCCTTATCGCAGTGCTATACTTTATGATAGAGAAGGAGGGCTTCCAGTCCATTAAGTCAACATCAGCTCTAAGTGCAATCCCATTCTCACACTAATTTTCCACGTGACATTTTCTCCTCACAATCACACCGTCTCTCTAGGTACCACCCACATACACCAGCCGCAAGCTAGTGCGAGCAATTTCTGCACATCTTTGAGACATGGGAAGAAACTAGAGCAGCCAAAGAGGGAATGTGCTAATTCCATACAGACTACATCAGATGTCAGGATTGAACTCAGATAGTTGAAGCTGGGGAGTAGAAGCTCAACGAACTAACCACTTAATCTCACTTCCCAAACCTCAACACCAGAATTGTCATTAATCAAATGAGCTAAAGACACAAAAAATAGTTGTAATAAATCGAAAATGCGCTATTTTTCCCCCAGTTTTCCCTGAACCAGGAAGGAGCGGGGCCAAGATGTGTGAGGAAGAACTGAAAGCAGTCCAGGGAAAACAAACACAGCCTGAGTCCTGACTCCGATGATGATTATAAGATGCACAACTTTCACTTTTACAAGGCATGAGATTTATGGTGCGACCCAACTCGGGTCAGTCTGACCTCCGTTCCCTCCTTTCCCCTCCCCTCTACGCAGTTGCCTATCACACCTCCCCACAATAGACCTCCTCACATTTCCTTCAGTTCTGCCCCATGAGTTGAGGCCCGCAATGTACGTGGAGCTGCCGCAGCCAGCAGGTCCAGACTAGCTGATGTTGCAGAAAAATATAATTTATCAAATAAAAACACACCTGAGTGATGCCACAACAACAACCTCCCACTCATCCTCAAAGAAACCAAGGAACTTATCATTGACATAAAAAAGAGGAAGTCAGGAGGCTGTGGAAGTTTCCATCGGAGGGTCGACTGAGGAGAGAATTAGCAATTTCAAATTCCCTGGTGTTTACATCTCTGATGGCCTGTCCTGAGCCCAACACATTGACTTTAGTCTTTAACAGGAAACAGGCCCTTCAGCCCACCAAGTCCGCGCTGACCAGCGATCACTCCATACACTAGCACTATCCTACACACTAAGGACAATTTATAATTGTACCGAATTTTAACCTACAAGCCTGCACATCTTTGTAGTGTGGGAGAAAACTGGAGCACCCAGAGAAAACCCACATGGTCACAGGGAGAATGTACAAACTCCATACAGACCGCACCCATAGTCAGGTTCAACCCGGCTCTCTGGCGCTGAAAGGCAGCAACTCTACCGCTGTACCACTTTGCCGGCCTGATGTAATCACAATTCTACTTTCTTAAAAGTTTAAAGAGATTCGGTATGTCATTAAATACTTGAACAAACCTCTACAGTTGTGCTGTAGAAGGTATCCTGACTGGTTGCATCAAACGCCTGGTGTGGCAATTATAAAGCAAGAGGCAGCAAAGAGCGGTGGGTTCAGCCGGTCCATCACAGGCACAACCATCTCCACTATCAAAAGCACCTACATGAGGTGCTGCCTCAAGAAGACGGCATCTATCATCAAGGATCCCCACCAATTGGGACATGACTTCTTCTAGCTCCCATCAGACAGGAGGTACAGAGGCCTGAAATCGCACAAGACCAGATTCAGGAACAGCTATTTCCCTAACACTTTTAGATTCTTGAATCAACTTGCACAACCCCAACCCAATATAAGCAAGCGGACACCACAGACTATCACTTGCGCTACTATGGACTTGTTTTCTAACTGTGGTTTGAACTAATATCTTGTCTTTTTCTTCCTGCTGTCTTGTAAAATTCATGTGTCTGAGTCCATGTGCCTGTGATGCTGCTGCAAGCAAGATCTTCATTGTACTGTAGCTCACTGTACGTATGGCGATCATGACAGAAGCCTTCTCTTGGCGATTCCCAAAACGATGACGCGATGCACTTTGTGACGCATCGGGCGACCAATTCTGTCAACATGTTGTACGACAACAGATGCCAACAGCGAGCTGCTCGTTGTCTGACACACGAGCTAATGAACTGTATGTATACATATGCTGGTCACCTCGACTTGACATGACTTAACCTGATGATCCTAATACGGTGGGCAATAAAAACTACTGTTGCAGTAAATGAAGTATATTCACTGGAATACAAGGCAGTATTGTCTTCTGATCACATTATTTCCAAAGGAGAACTGAACCATATGCATTCCGAGTCATTGACATTAACAAGAGATGTTGAGGAACAGTAGCACAGCCAACTCATTCTGCTTTAATAAGATAATGGCATAGCAAAGATAAATAACATATCTCCTAAAACTTTGAACAAACGCCTTTAGCGGAAAAAGGGAAAGAAAATACAAAGGTGTCTTGGAACAATCAGATTAATAGCGTTTCTGCAATATGATCACACATATGCATACATTTGTCGCTATTTATGCAGCTATACTTCAAAAGTGTGCTGAATGAAAAAATAGTCTCAATTTGATGTAAGTGCCCAGCAATTTCTGATAATTGCGTGAGTAATGGCTCTATTGTTTTCAGATGGCTGAATGGAATAAATGGGGTCAATTATTCCGTTATCGCTATGAGATGGGCGATAGTGAAACACCAACACATGGAACAGAAAATCTGAGCAAGTTTCACATTGGCAGCTGTTTTTAACTTGGTGCCACGAGTTAAAATTATCCCCAAACAGAGATCAAATAGAACTCTTACAAAACTAAAACAACTATAATTAGCAGATTTCAAACAATTCGGAAGCAATTTTTCACAGCCAGCTGTAGCTTTAAATATTTTCACGTGGCAGGTCTGGGAATGGTAGTCAATGGGATGGACGTTCTTCAACGCTCTGTGCATAAATGGGTTCAGGTGATGAGCTAGATTGGAAATAGCAGAAGGATGTGGTGGTTGGGGGAGAAGGAGAAGGTGAGGAGAAGTATTGTGCAACCTCCTACTGGTGCAGGGATCTGGCTGCAGGCTGAGGTTGGAAGCCTTCTGTGGCAGCTGCTTCCTTTGGCTCAGCAGCTTGCTCCTCACGAAGAAGCAGATGGTTCCCTTAATCTGTTGGCAGTGGTAGCTCTCCTGATGTGCAGCAGGCAGCACAGTATGTTTGCTCTTCTCTGTTCTTCCTCAGGGATGGGACCATTGAATGAACCATGGCTGATTTGAGCTGCTGAATAGTTCTTTCAAGACTCCAATAAACTGTTTCATGTCTGCATCATTTAAGCCTGGGGATATTGTTGAAGTTATTATCTACAGACATCACTGGGTTTCAGTGGAGGTTTACCAGCTCTCTGGACAAGATAGCACTAACCATAGAATCATAGAGGCATGGAAACAGGTCCATGGTCCACCAAATCCACATCGAACATCAACAGTCTGATGAAGGGTCCCGACCAGAAACATCGCCTATTCCTTTTCTCCAGGGATGCTGCCTGACCTGTTGAGTTACTCCAGCAGTTTTGTGTCTATTGAATATCGTGCCCATTTACACTAATCTTGTAATAATCCCATTTTATTCTCCCGAAAGCTCATCAGTTAAGGCGCCAAAGAGTCATAGAGCACAAAACAGGCCCCTCAGCCCAACTCGTCCATGTTGTCTTAATCTAAGCTGACCTATCTAAACAAGTCACATTTGCCCAGGACTGGCCAATATCCTTCTAAGCCTTTCCTATCCAAATGTCGTTCTTATACACGCCCCAATGACTTTATCTGGCAACTCACTCCATATTCCCACACCCTCTCTGTGAAATCAAATCAAATCAAATCAAATCAACCTTTATTGTCATCTTGCAAAGCAACAGTTGTACAGTGCAAAATGAGAAGACGTTTCTCAGGGAATACCGAAGCATCGCACATGAAACTTAAAACATTTCACACATAAAAACAATAAAACCAATCCAGTCCCTGATGAAACGGTATAAATAGTTAAAAGCAGGTAAAAAAGCAACATTAAAATACAGTAAAACCAATCATTAAAATGTCCATGGCAGCTGATTTGAGTGGCCAGTGCCAGAGTTATTAAAATATCAGTGCAAAGCCGCAGAATCAGGTGACTGTGAGTACAGAGTGACTGTTTAGCAGCCTCACAGCCTGTGGCAGGAAGCTGTTTAGCAGTCTTGTAGTCCGGGCTTTGATGCTGGTGTGTGTGGAGGGGGTGCAGTTTGTCCTTAGCTATTCTCAGAGCTTTTTTCAGACAGCGGCTGTGGAATAGTTCTTGTACCGAGGGTAGGAGAACGCCAATGATTCTCTCTGCTCCCCTCACTACCCTCTGCAGAACCTTCCTGTCTGAGCAGTTGCAGTTGGAGTACCACGTGTTTATGCAGTACGTGAGTACAGCCTTCACCGTGCCCCTGTAGAAAGTTCTGAGGATGTTGGTGGGGAGTGAGGCCTGTTTGAGTTTCCTCAGGAAGTGCAGTCGCTGATGGGCCCGTTTGACAATCCCAGTGGTGTTCCTGGACCAGGTGAGACTGTCTGTAATTTGCACTTCGAGGAACTTAGTACTCTCCACTCTCTCCACTGTGGTGCCACTGATGTTGAGGGGTGTGTGTTTTGGCTGCGCCGTCCTGAAGTCAACAACCATCTCCTTTGTTTTGTCGACATTTAATTCTAGATTATTTAGATGATTATAATGCTAGATTGTTGTTGCCGCACCAGTCCACTAGTTGTTTTACTGCCTCCCTGTACATTGATTCGTCATCTCCACTGATGAGCCCCACCACTGTTGTGTCATCCGCGAATTTTATAATCTTATTGTCCCTGAATCTGGCAGCACAGTCATGTGTGAGCAGTGTGAACAACAGCGGGCTGAGCACACAGCCTTGAGGGGAGCTCAGCGAGATCGAGCCTGAAGTGTTCTTGCCAACATGGACTGACTGCGTTCTCTCTGTCAGAAAGTCCAAGATCCAGTGACACAGGGTGGTGTTGAGGCCCAGCAGGGTTAGTTTCTCCACAAGTCTCTGTGGGATGATGGTATTAAAAGCTGAGCTGAAGTCAATATACAGGATTCTGGCGTAGGTGTTTTTGTTTTCCAGATGAGTGAGTACTGTGTGCAGCGTGGTAGGAACAAGTTTCCCCTCAGGTTCCTATGAAATCTTTCCGCCCTCACTAAGATCTCACTAAGATCATCCCCCAGCCTCCTGCACTCCAAGGAATAAAGTCCTAACTTGACCAAACCCCTCCTGTAGCTTAGGCATCTATGTTCCTTTCCCACATCTTCCAGTCCAACAAGTTTCTCTCTCTCTATTTGTTCACCTTTCCCATTTCCACCTGCTCATCACCAACACACATATCCACATGGGTCTCTTCTCTCCTGCCCTATCCTCCACAGCCTTACCCCAACTGGTTCCATTTGCCCATAATCTCTCCCTTATCTGACTCTCTCTCCTCGCTGCCCCGGACCACGCACTCTCTCTCCCCGCTGCCCCGGGCCCCGCACTTTCTTTTCCCCTTAGGCCCCGCACTCCCTGCCCCCGGCCCCGCACTCTCCCCCTCGCTGCCCCCTGACCCCCGCACTCTCTCCATCCTCCAGCCTCGGTCATTACCTTTGCTCTCCATTTCCTCCATTTAGTTCATCAGCTCATTGTTGTTACCCCTTATCTATTTCACCCTATAGCCTACCAGCTTCTGTGTCTACACTGCTCTTCTCCTTATTTTGGTTTAGTTTAGTTTAGTTAATTATTCAATTTAGTTTATTATTCCATTTATTTTATTATCAAGAGCACCGAGGTACAGTGAAAAACATTTATGTTTAGTTTATTATTCAGAATTTGGAAAATTGCATGCGATCCAGTCAGCGGAAAGACTACACATGACCATCACCTCCAACCTAATCGAGTTCTACCTGTCATCTAACAGCCCTGGTGTCATCGTCTCCCTCTCTGTCTTTATACCGACTATCTTCCATCTAAACTCTCAGTTCTGATACAGGGTCATGACCCAAAATTTCATCTATTCCTTTCAGATTTAGATCAAAGGCAGATTCAGATTTGTTTACTGTCATCTACACCAGGATGCAACGACATTCTTTGTTCACATGAAGTTAACAAAGTAAATAATATACACACAGTAGTGGTAAATGTCAATGGATCGTTTGTCTCCTAAGCTGGTCAGAGAGGTCCTGTAAGAGGTGTCCGAAATGGTCCAAGAGAATTTCATGCGGGAATGGAAGTTCAAATATAGTTAATCATTTGTGAAGATAATATATAAATGTAAGTTATTATTAATTATATGATTTACCAACAAAATTTTTCAGAATGTTTACTTATTTTGCTTTGCGGGCTGACTAGGGCTCATGCCTAACATTTGTTAAATTTTCCTCTGAGCAAACTAAAATCAAAATCATGTTCATGTCAATTATGACATGAATTCTTCTACCAACTATGAGGCAGCAAACTATAATTTTAGCTTCTTGGAGAAGCAGCATGGAAGCAGGCCCTTCGGCCCATCGAGTCCATGCCGACCAATTTTCACAACCAATATTGATCATTTCTGTTAATGAATAGTTTTTATAATTTACAAGCAACAAAATCTCTGGCATCAAATAATTTGTGGAGCTCATCTGTAATAATAGACAAAAGACAATAGACAATAGGTGCAGGAGTAGGCCATTTGGCCCTTCGAGCCAGCACCGTCATTCAATGTGATCATGGCTGATCATCCCCAATCAGTACTCCATTCCTGCCTTCTCCCCATATCCCCTGACACAGCTATCTTTAAGAGATAGTACCAGACAATTCAATTACAGCATAAAATCAATCACCAAATGTGAACAGGACTACATAATGCTTGTAATATGCAATCTAACATTTGATCAACGTGCATTACATGCACACCTTTGTACTATGCAGCCTGTAGAAGGCTTCCACCTATCAATAACCACAATATGACCATCTGATACTTCCCACTAGTCCAAAAATTCCACATGTGTCCCACATGTCGCACACATTTTCAGTTGTCCAGCAAAAACATTACAACTTTCTCTGTTTCTTTTGCATAGGTCTGCAAGCAGCCATTGACAACAGCAGTAGATGGGATTTACTGTTTTTTTTCCCACTTACCTTTACCTGATGAGTCCTAACATTAAACCCTTTGCTGGATTGTCTGGCACTATTTTTTCTCTGGCAATCTCCCCTCACTTTGAGTTCCTTAGTGTGCTTGAAGTGGGGGAGTTACCAGTTTCATTGAATTGACGGGGTGGAAGATTGTAACCATCACATGGTCCGCCCTGTTTCGATGAATGCAAGCAACCTGGCGTGCACAATCAAATAAGATCAAATGGAACAAGTTGGTCCCACAACTTTAATCTGTGCACGCCATGCGCAAGAAGAAGAAGAAGAAGATTGAGTTGACCTCTTCCATTGAGTTTAAATCAGTGAATCATGTGTGAGGAACAGAGGAGCCTGCAGATGATGGTCTTCTATGCACCTGCTGCCCATGTTCTTTTGAATATCGTGGTTGCAGGATTAGGGGCGTGTTGTTTCATATGCAGTTCGATTTCTGTCACATAAAACACGTATTTACAATAACATCCTTCTCAATCTCAGGATATCCACAACAGCGCTGCTGCAGATAATATCTCACATCGTTCTCTGACCCTCTGATACTGATGGTGCAGAGTTTGGATACTGATGGAGCATCTCTGGATAGAAGGAATGGGTGATGTTTTGGGTCGAGACGTTTTCCTTCTATCCGACAGTGTCACCCATTCCTTCTATCCAGTGATACTGCCTGTCCCGCTGAGTTACTCCTGACGATTTAGGTTGCTGAGCTAGTTTACAAATGACATGGATTGAGGTGGCATTGCCCTACAGCAGCCACATTTCATCAGCCTTTTCAGGACATTGGACATTGCTGACATAATGTTGTGAGAGTTACCTGTTACTTATCGTGGGATGTGAGCCAGTAAGACACACATCGATACTGATACTGCGTCTTCTTACATTTCAACAGAGAGGAATAGCAGCAAAGGCAATTTACATTGTTTTTGAGATACAGTAACTAGGTTTAATAGTAAGATTAAACGAGAACTTACCAGTTCGAAGTTTGATCTGTATTTTATGAGGAGTTACGATGAGGGATTACGTGAAGAACCCGCTCAGTGCGCAGGCGCGGCATACTTCCAAGCAGCGGTGTGGAATCACAGATAGACACAGTTATTTGAAGTAAACATAGTAAAGATAAGGAGACATCAGTTTACTAGTTTGATCTATATAATGAGGGTGGGAGCGGAGGGCACGTAATCCCTCATCGTAACTCCTCATAAAATACAGATCAAACTTCGAACTGGTAAGTTCTCGTTTAATCTTACTATTTTACTTCGGAGTCACGTGAGTGACTACGTGAAGACTTCAAAGGTCTGTGATTTCAAACCGTGTAACAGTTTTTATTTCACTCACTGCCGAAGTTCTTGAGGGAGGAAGTGTTATCGCAATCAACCAATGAATCTATTTTTTTCAAGAAACAGAAAGGTGTTTATTAACAATAACAAAAAATAAATTGCTCCCCCGGGCTTAAATTAAATATTTGCAGTTTGTAATATTCTGTCTGCAAATAAGTCAGGCTTCATCAACGGCTTATTATAAAATGTTCTGAACGTCGTTTCCCTCGACCATCCTGCCGTATTGAGAATGTGGTCAACCGGGACGTCCATTCGTTCAGCCACTGATGTCGATGCTGCCCTAGTGGAATGGGATTTATATGTATTAGTGTCTATTCCGGCAGCTTTCAGTACCTGTTTGAGCCACCGTGAAATGGTTTGGCTTGTTACCCGGCCATGAGGTTTCTTGTGGCTGACCCATAAGGCTTTTTCATTCCCTCTGAGATTGTGGGTTGTGTCTATATATTGTTGTAGATGGGTCACGACACACAACCTTGGCTCTGGTGGGTAGGCCCGGAATACCACCAGTGGATTGGGCGTTCCTGGCCTGCTTTGTTTCACCAGACCTAGAATGATGAACGTAATCTGGTCTGGGGTGACCACCATGTTGTCCAGTCTTAATTTGTGCAGCGACTGGACCCTCTGAGCGGATACGAGTGCCATTAACATGAGCGTCTTTAATGTAGATTGCTCGAGGCTGAGGGATCTAGCTGGTGGCCATTCCCTGAGGTATGTCAATACCACACTGATATCCCAAACATGGGTATACCTGGGTTTAGGGGGCTTAATATTAAAAATGCCCTTCATGAGTTTTACCACCAGAGGATGGGATCCCATGGCCTGCTGTCCTGCTGGTTTTAGGTAAGCAGACAGGGCGCTTCGTGCTGTATTGATGGCACTGTAACTGATCCCTTCGTCATGGTGTAGATGGGCCAGGAACTCCAGCACGTCGGTGGTTGTGGCAGTTGCATATGTTGTCCTTGTTCCCTGGCAGTACTTCTCCCATTTTTTGATACAGGTTAAATACTGCCTCCTGGTGGATGTTCGCAGGGATGCCGACATGGTGGTGATAGTTCATTCGGATAATCCCAGTCCCTGGTAAGGTCTATTCAAAACCTACAACCCAGGAGTTTGATGTTTTCATGGCATGGGTGGCTTATGCCTGATACTGGGTGAGTCAACAACCGTGGTCCACTAGGGAAACCCATAGGTGACTCGACCACCATGTCGTGAAGAACTGGGAACCATGGCTGTGTAGGCCAGTCGGGCACCATCAAAATCCCAGAAGCAGAGTCCATCTGTATTTTGCGAAGTACCCGACTGATGAGGCAGAAGGGAGGGAAAGCATAGAAGAAGAAATTTCCCCAATCCAGCGTGAAGGCATCTACCGCTGCTGCCTCTGGGTCTGGTTCCCAAGCCACATACATAGGTAACTGGTGATTCAGTCTTGATGCAAACAAATCGATATCTGGCGTTCCATATTGCTTAATAACTTTAGCAAATATTTTAGGGTTTAACATCCATTCGATGTTATCATTAAATTTTCGTGACCTGGTGTCTGCCACTGTATTTAGCTTACCTGGTAAATAGGCAGCTGATAGCCAAATATGTCTTTCGACACACCATTGCCAGATCACATTGACCAATTTGTCGTATGATAATGATTTTATGCCCCCCATATGGTTAATATGCCACCACCGTAGTATTATCAATCTGTACCCGCACATGCAAGTGCTGCATTTTAGATGCATATGCTTTTATACCATAATAGGCGCCCAACATTTCTAGATAATTGATGCCCAGTGTGTGTAGTAATGATGACGCTGGTTTAGTCCATCTGCCACCTGTGCTGGATATGGAGTTAGTTGCTCCCCAGCCTTGAGCACTGGCATCTGTTTGAATAACTAAAGTAGGGTCAGCGACGATGATAGGGCTGAAACTGTGCCAAACATTCTCTGCCCAACACTGTAGCTCTGATATAGCTTCAGTGGGTAATTTCATGATTCGGTCATAGTGACCCGAATGTCGTTGTAGTGCATGTACCTTTGCTCTTTGTAGATTTTGATAGTGCAAAGGTCCAAATTGTGTAGCCGGAATTGCTGCTACAATTGTCCCAATCACTCTTGCTACTTGTCGAATAGTTGGTCTTTGTTGATCATTAAGTTGTTGCATGATTGTGCTAATGCAACCATTTTTTCCCTTGGCAAAGTAACAGTCATATGGACTGAGTTAATAGTGAAGCCCAGGTAGTCCATGGTAGTAGATGGCTTCAACCTAAATTTATCTGGATGTAGGATGAACCCCAGTGTTTCAAGGAGCTGTTTTGTAGCTAATACTGCTGCCACAGCCAATTCCTTCGTTTTTCCTACTATGAGAATATCATCCAGATATGCCATGACAATATGCTTTTGTTTCCTTAGTATTCCCATGGCTACTTTTAATATTTTTGTGAATAGTCTAGGGGCTGAAGTTGGACCATTGGGCAATGCTCTATACTGCCACAGCTGCCCCAACCAGATACATTTTAGGTATCTGCAATGATCCTTGTGTATGGGTATTAGATAGTAAGCATCTTTAATATCAATGCTTGCCATAAAGTATCCTTTGGAGATCAGTTGTCTGGCAGTAACAAACGTCTCCATCTTGAAATGTATATACTCAACAAATTTATTTAGTGATGTTAAGTCAATGATGATGCGTCATCCACCATCTTTTTTGGTTTTAGTGAATATATTCGATACAAATTCCAAAGGTTCTTGTTTGGTCTTTTCGATGACCCCCTTTGCGATAAGCCTCACCAGTTCAGCTTATCCCTCCCGCTTTTTTTTGTCGGAGGGAGTAAATACCCTTTGGGGCCAATGTTGAACTGGCGGTAATATCTCTGATATAAACTGAATTTTGTATCCACTAATGCTGTTGAGTATATACTTGTTACTCGTGACAGTACCCCATGCTTCTTTAAACAAGTGTAATCGCCCCCCTTGTTCTCTATATGCTGGCAGGAACCAGACCCACCTACCTCCATGGTTATTGTCGTCTTCTCTGCTTTTTCTTGTAGGCTCTGTTTGCCTGACGTGCTAGCGATGTTGGGGGTTGGCGCATTTTCCATGGGGTCCGCTCTGGGCCCTGATCTAAAAAAGACCTTTGGGGGTAGTAATAAGCGGTCCCCGAGCTTTCACCAGTCCCTAGTTGTGGACGTCGACTGGTGGATGCCGTGGGGTGCTGCCGGTTGGGTATCGGAGGCCTTGTTCTGCTCATTCCCGGGCCTGCCCTCATGAGGCCGAAAGATTTTGCTGCCTCCTCCATGTCCCTCAGTTTCTTATTGAGGTCTTTCCCAAATAGTAGATTGTCCGTTTCTGCTGCAGGGGTCTTGCATAACCCCACAAATTTGGGATTGAGGGCAGGTTTTATGTTGTCCCGCCGGAGATTGTTAATCTCGAATTGTGTGTTGCACATCAGTGCTAGCACATCCTGTTGGCATGTATCCATATCCATGTGTTCCACGGAACGAGCAAAGGCCGTGATGGCCGACGTCAGGAGCCTTAGGATCCGCTGTAGTTTTAATTCCTGGTTCCGAATTTGTGGCCCCAGCTGCTTCCAAATTTGGTTATTCACACTCTTTACCTTGAGTGCCTCACAGTTTTCTGGTGCTGTGTATTGCTCCAAGGCTTCCAAAAGGACTTTCTCCTGTAAGGCCTTGTTGGAGAGGTGGTTAATGCTGGCCACCATCTTTGGTTCCAGCGGTCTTCCTGCGCGTGGGGTTGCTACATAGCGATCCATGACACCCAGCAGCTCTTCCTGCTCCTGCACCCCTTGCATACTCCCGAACTCGTCCGCCAGCCCCTGTTCCAGACCAGCCCAGCCCTGGTCACCTGTGCTAGCCTCTAATAATGAGGGAGCAGAGGGCAGTGCACAAGGCACTGTAGAGGAGGTGACTGACCAACCTCCGTGAGAACCCTCTTGTTGCGTATCTCGCTGGAGTACTTGCTCCAGGAGCTGTTGAATACAGCTCAGGCGGCTGTCTCTCCTCCGTTTTGGTGGAGACATTTCCCCCTCTGACAAATCGGAAATGACCGGCCGGCTTATTTTCCTGGTGGCTTTCCTCCCTGTCCGCCGTTCAGGTATTAGCGGCACTGGGCTTGGCTCGGTCTCGGGGATAGCGGAGCGCTCCAAGAGCGGTCCTGCCGCCTGTGGCTGCCCCCCCCCGATATTGAACGCTCCTCTGGTGGAGTCGAACAGGGTGCAGTTCTCTTCGAGAGTCGTTTTTGGCGTGAACTCATTTTTGGTCGCACTCAAACTCTCTCTTGCGTGGATTTTTCCTCCTGTTCCGTATACTCACTGACGGTCCGTTTTTTAAATGCGGCTGGAGAGCCTGACTCCAGCTGCCGCCGCTGTTGCTCTGCTGGCGTTAATGCCGCGCCTGTGCACTGAGCGGGTTCTTCACGTAGTCACTCACGTGACTCCGAAGTAAAATTAAATGATTTTAATTCTGATCTTTAGTGTATTTCAGTGCTTACGTTTTAGTCCTTTTTAAATCTGTAATAGCTGAGAAACAAGCCCTTCATCCTAACTTTCCCATGCTGAGCAAAATGCTCCACCTACACTAGTCCCGCCCACCCATGTCTGCTCCATATCCCACTAAACCTCTCCTAGCCCCATTTACAAGTCCAAATGTATTTTAAAAGTTGTTATAGTACCTGCCTCAACCTTCTCTGGCAGCTTGTTCCATACACCTGTCACCCTCTGTATGAAAAAGTTGTCCCTCAGATTTCTATTAAATCTTTCCCCTCTCACCTTAAATTCGATTGTCAATGTTAATGTTTGTTAAATATAGGCATTCAGAAACATTCCTGGGCAGAAGTTTCGAGGAACATTGAACGCTGTCCCTGCAGCTTGGAAATTCAACAGTGATTGAGAATGAGATATCAGATGCTGCGGACTCAGCCTTACACAACAGTTTACGACTCTAATGCAGAGCGCACAAGGTTATCCGGTCAAATGTGGGGCCAGAGCTGGACTGGGAGAGGTGGATGAGGGGAAAGACCAAGGAATATGGGCGGCATGGTGGCACAGTGGTAGAGTTGCTGCCTCAGTGCCAGAAATCGGAGCACCTGTAGAAAACCCCCGCGGTCACGGGGATAACGTATCAATCTGTACAGAAAGCACCCGTGGTCAGGATCTAACTCGGGTCTTTGATGCTGTAAGGCAGCAACATTACCTCTGTGCCACCATGCCGCCCCAAAGTTACCTCTTACATCCCAAAGACATGCAGGTTTATAGGTTAATTAGCCTTTATTAAGTTGCCCCCATTATATAGGGAGTGGATGCGACAGTGGCATAATACAGAACAAGTAACAATGGGAATCGTTGGTTGGCATGGACTCGCTGAGCCAATGGGACTATTTCCCTTCTTTCAATCAATCAATCAAAATATGTAGTCAGGTAATTGAGGGGGGGGGAGGAGGGGGGCTCTGGATGGGCAGAAATGTGAGCTTGGTGTGGGAGGGGTAGTCAGATCTAATGTTCCAGGCTGTGCATACACTTAGATTGGCATCATTATATGTACATCCCATGTAAGAAGAAGGCATGATTCCCAAATGGGAAATGCCCAGCAGAATTTCTGGAGTAGCAATATTTGACCCAGTTGCATTCTCACCCAAGGGAAGTTAATGCTACCTCACCAACTTTCAAGGCAACAATGTATTTGCCTGATGATATAGGAGGATGTGGCTTAACAACTGCTAATTATTTTTTTCAACTAATTCACAAGTGGTTCACCAACACTCTCCACATAATGGACTTGCATTGTGTAAGATGATCTTAGGCTGGGTTTTATGAAAAGGACTATAATAATGTCTTTGTCTCTTTGGCAATGTAATGCAACCAATCTCCCAACAAGTAACTGCGCAAATCTTATTTGCTTTAGCCGGATAACCTTAGGAAGGAAGTTGACACTGGCAGATCTGGTTGGAAATCCAATAAATTCAATACTTAGATCAAACGTTCAGATTAGAAATAAGCACATTATTAGACGTTGTTATTATGAACCACTTACTAAAGATTTACTAACTTGTAGTCATGTTGGTGTATATTTAAAAGGAAATCACACTGAATAGAATTCATAACAATTATGGTTCGATACAAAAAAAGATATTTTCGAACCAGAGACATGAGTTCGATCCTGACAACGGGTGTTGTCTGTACGGAGTTTGTACGTTCTCCCTGCGACCGCGTGGGTTTTCACCGCGTGCTCCGGTTTCCTCCCCCACTCCAAAGGCGTACAGGTTTGTAGGCTTCAACAAAAATTGTAAATTGTCCCTAGTGTGTAGGATAGTGCTAGTGTGTGGCGTGATCACTGGTCGACATGGATTAGGTGTTCGAAGGGTCTGTTTCAACACTGTGTCTCTGAAGTCTAAAGTAAATTCTAAAGTAAATTGTTGTGCTCAGATACTGTTTAAAGTGCTCCATCCCAACTGCCTGCATTTGGCCCAAATCCTTCTAAACCTTTTCCAGCCATTTTTACTGCACAATTAATTGAGAATGCGTGCATTGCTGAATTCTTCAATAGACCTACCTGATTGTCCTTGGACTAAGGTCTGTTCAATCCGAGTTAGATGGTAGTGGGTTCAAGTCCCATTCCAAAGATACAACACATAAATACAGGCTGACACTGAAGTACAATACAGATGATCTTCTGCAGCGTTGGAGATGCCATCGTTTAGATGTTGAAACCAAGGTTCACAGTTGTCCTCTCAGGTAGAAATGAAAGATGGAAGGACACATCACTAGTTGAGATTATCAGGTCATTTTCGGAGGAAGTTCATTGCATGCCGACAGCCACTTTTCCTATATTATAGCACGAACCACCGTACTAACAACAAATATCTCATTGGCTGCAAACTACTATGGAGCATCATAAAAATGTCTCTTTTGTGAAGTGACGCGGCCAATCTCCCAACATGCAACGGCAACAGTCCTATCTGTTTGAAGAACTTGATTTGCAAACTTTGCAAAGAAGCAGATTCAAACTGCCTCAGAATGATCCTGCATGGAATGATTGGGTCACAGGCCACAACATCATGTGGAAAGCCACAAGTGCAGTTAGACGGTTAGGAATGCAAGAATGAGACAGTGTTGAAATATAGAAATAGAAGTATGGACAAGTTTCTCAGCAAAGTTAAACTATTTCCAATAAGTGAATGGAGCTATTATTTCTTGAGCTGTTATATTTATTTAATGAGTATGAAGCAGGCGGAAAAAAGGCCGAGACAAACTTGACAAATATTCATTTCTTTGCTTTTCTCATGCACTTCCAAAGATTCCCATGGTGATGCTGAGAGTGCAGCCCTGATTTCCAGGCAACAAGAACAGGTATGATCTCACAAATATAACAATGCAAAAGAACAACATACATTTTGGATTTATCAAATTTCTCTTTCTTTCTTGATGCACTGATTGAGGTCACCTGAGCATAATCCCCATGGTCCCTCTTTCAGTTTTCCTATGAACCAAGGAAACGGGCAGTAAAGAATTTGAGGCAATCTGCTTTAGAGTGGACCTTCAGTGTAGATATAAGAACTTCAGCTCCTTTTCTGCCTGAACACCGCATCCAACCTCATCTACTGTATCTGCTGTTCCAGGTGTCAACTTCTCTACATCGGCAAGACCAAGCGTAGGCTCGGCGATCGTTTCGCTGAACACCTCTGCTCAGTCCACCTTGACCTACCTGATCTCCTGGTGGCTCAGCAATTCAACTGCCCCTCCCATTCCCAATCTGACCTTTCTCTCCTGGGCCTCTTCCACTGTCAGAGTGAGACCCAGTGCAAATTGAAGGAACAGCAGCTCATATTTCGCTTGGGTAGTTTACACCCCAGTGGTATGAACATTGACTTCTCTAACTTTTGATAGTCCTTGCTTTCATAAATGACATGCAGAGTATAGTGTTAAGGGCCTATCCCACATTCACAATAGACAATAGACAATAGGTGCAGGAGTAGGCTATTCGGCCCTTCGAGCCAGCACCGCCATTCAATGTGATCATGGTTGATCATCCCCAATCAGTACCCCGTTCCTGCCTTCTCCACGTATCCCCTGACTCTACTTTTTTTAAGAGCCCTATCTAGTTCTCTCTTGAGAGCATCCAGAGAACCTGCCTCCACCGCCCTCTGAGGCAGAGAATTCCACAGACTCATCAAGCCCAGCCACTCCATTCTCTCAGCATATGACAGTCCCGCCATCCCAAGAATTAACCTTGTAAACCTACGCTACACTCCCTCAATAGCAAGAATGTCCTTCCTCAAATTAGGGGACCAAAACTGCACACAATACTCCAGGTGTGGTCTCACTAGGGCTCTGTACAACTGACCTAATTCACGACCTAATTCAAAACCTCTGCCGAGTTTGCCCTTGACTCATACTCGCAGCATGGTCGTCACAAGGTCGTAGGAGGTCATAGGTAGGTCATGGCAGGCTGTGATGCTAGTCGTAGGTACTCGTGGCATCAAGTAGGTTGGGGCGTTTTTCTAGCATGATGAAAAATGTCCACGAGTAAAAAAGGTTGTGAATTAGGTCGTGAAAGTGAGACAGGCCCTTTACAATCGCAGAGAATGTACAGATAAAAAAATGTGAGCGCCACAACAACGTTAATTGGAAAATGGGGTTGATTGGAATGATAATAATATATTATATAATAATGATCATAAAATATATTATAAAATAATTTAAAAAATGATAATTAAATGGGGTGATCCTGAATGAGGATTGTGTTAAACTTTGTGAACTTTGGAGCTGTACTGAACATGCAAGTAGACAGTAATCCATAATTTCCTTGTTTGTTACTGATGATCATTGCTGAGCACTTTTGTTGCATCAGGAATGTGGTTTGCCACGTATCAGCCTACAGCTGATGCATAGGTCTTGCCACATGCAGGCATTGACCAATTCATTTCCTGAAGATTTACAAATGGAATTACCAGTAATCATCTACCCTTTTGATCTTGTAACAGATTGATCATTGATGAGGCATCTGAGAATAATTGGGTCTCGGATACAGTTCTGAAGAACCCTTGCAGTGATGTCCTGGATCTTCCAACAACGTAGCTGAAGACTGGCTTCTGAAATAGTGGTCCTCAGTGGAATGAATCATCCACTTGCCAATTCTGGATAATGTGATTCTGATGTTCCTGGCAAAACTGATCACTGCACAGTCCTTGTGGAGGCAAAGATCAATCTTCACCTCATGTGTGCTCCCATTGTGTAGTGTGGCATTATACACATACGGAATTGGATAGACTCACAGCAGATCTTCAATATGATGCTGTCAATCAGCAACAGCAACAACAACAGTAACAATGTACACTCCTTTAGTGTGTGGTCGGATAATGGGGATCACTGGTCGGTGCGGATGCGGTAGGCCAAAGGGCCTGTTTCCGCGCTGGATCTCTAAACTAAATTAATCTAAAAATATGGATATGCTTCACTGCACCACAATGATCAAAGCCTGAAGCACAACCATGGTTGAATGAGGAGTGAAAAAGAGCATGATTGGAACAGCATCAAGTACCGTATTAACAAAAAATAAGATGCAAACCAGGTGAAGCTGCCACACAGGACTATATATGTATTACAGTACATAGAGCTATGCAGTACTGCAACACATCACAGCTTTGCAATCCTACAACAGCAAAATAGATAAAGGGAAGAGGAGGCTCT
Source organism: Leucoraja erinaceus (assembly GCF_028641065.1). NCBI lineage: Eukaryota > Metazoa > Chordata > Chondrichthyes > Rajiformes > Rajidae > Leucoraja > Leucoraja erinaceus. The sequence goes on along the minus strand of NC_073380.1, from coordinate 66,178,740 downwards.
ATAAATATACTCATCCTCAGTAGTGGCAGTCGGCAGTAAGTAGATAAGAAACATCAGAATCATGTTATCCAGAAGTGGCAAGTCCGTGATTCATTCTACTGAGGAACTATTGCAGAAGCAATAGTCTGAAAAGCAACACTCTCTATTCACGTGCCATTTACAGTATATGCCGTGTTGTTAGGAGAAAGTAACCTCACAAACTAGATATGGCCCACATCGAAACCTAGCTCATTGCTTATTAAGAGAGTTAACACCACTTGACAATTACTACTCATAAAACAGTGCTCTCATTAATCAAGCTGCCATATAGAGTAGAATCATCATCTAAAATTTTCCAGGCAACAACCTGATAAAACACTGCAAGCTTCCAGCATTGTCTGTACAATCAGAATAACATTCCAACTGTTTCTGGAACTAAAGACCTTCAAGCAAATGTGAAAATGTTTAGAATGCAATATCAACATATTGTGAAGCCTGTAAAGGCAAATATGGTTTAGTGCAAATGGAATTTTGTTTCTGATTTGAAGATAAATGGAGATGGAAAAATAGACTGCAGTCAGAACAAAGTTGAGGCTAGCATCAAGTGCGATCCAAATACTGAGTCAGATTACGACCAAACCATGTTGGCGCTATTTCACCAGCTATTAAAAAGAGAGCCATGTAAACATTTATTATCTGTCAGGCAAAAGATTAACATTGAATAACATTTTGTTGACTCCAATATTAAGCCATGTGCTAAATACTAATCCATGCTCTAAAATTGCTTGTGATGCCTCCTACTTTGGCGTGTCAAATAGCCATGCAATAGGATTTGGCCTCCTACTAGGATTTGGGGTGTCAAATAGCCATGCAATGGACTTTGTCCAAAGCTCAACTGCTTTGTATCCTGCACACTGATTATAAGTAAAAATTACATTCAACAGAAAAGGAAACATTAGTGATTATACATGAGGCTATAACATTTGACCATTTCTCATTTTGATGACTATTCACATTAGTTACTTACCGAAGATCTTTGTTGGCCATTAGTCATTGGCCTGTAGAGTCATACACCACTAACATAGGCTCTTTGTCCTAACTCAGGCCAAGATGCCCTATCTAAGCTAGTCCCATTTGTGAACATTTGGCCATGTTTCTCTTAACCTTCCCTATCTTGTACCTGTCCAAATGTCACTGGGAGACATAGAAACATAGAAAATAGGTGCAGGAGTAGGCCATTCGGCACTTCGAGCCTGCACCACCATTCAATATCTGCCTTCTCTCCATACCCCCTGATCCCTTTAGCCACAAGGGCCAAATCTAACTCCCTCTTAAATATAGCCAATGAACTGGCCTCAACTACTTTCTGTGGCAGAGAATTCCACAGATTCACCACTTTCTGTGTGAAAAAAATATTCTCATCTCTGTCCTAAAAGACTTCCTCCTTATCCTTAAACTGTGACCCCTTGTTCTGGACTTCCCCAACATCGGGAACAATCTTCTTGCATCTAGTCTGTCCAACCCCTTAAGAATTTTGTACGTTTCTATAAGATCCCCCCTCAATCTTCTAAATTCTAGCGAGTACAAGCCGAGTCTATCCAGTCTTTCTTCATATGAAAGTGTTGCCATCCCAGGAATGCCATCAGCTGCTATTTTCATGATGGCAGCATGGATATTGCAGGGATGGGACACCATCCAATCCAATACAACAATATTGAGCATTCATGTACAATGCTGTTATGAATGATTTGGACTAGAGTAATGACAATAGTTAAAGCTACAAGGCAAGATCCTGTTTAGAAGCAATTGTATAAAAAAACATTTAATGCGTAGACAATTTTAGATGCGGGTTTGAATATTAATGTGAAATCACTCAATCACCAGCCCAAAAGATTGTCCACTAAACAAAACTACGTAACATTGAGTCACCATTTAATGATACAGAAGGAATTATTAAGGAAGGTGATAAAAGAACACTGGGCAGAACAGAGGATTTATCAGTTGGCCTGGCATCAACATGTGTAGAGAACTCAGCCAGTAGATGTATCGTATGTCCGGATCATTGAATGAATCCTTGTACGTAAGTGGCCTGTGAAACTGTTCCAGTCAGTCCCTGTCAATTTTGTGTCAAAAGAATATAAATTCCTGTTATTATTGGACAGTCATTTGAAATGACTTGAAGTAAACTAAATGGAATCATTTTCTATCACAGAATATGCAATGGAAGAGATATGATCTATTTATTTTTCATATGTGAGCTTCCTGAGGAAGTTGTACGTATTACTGATCCACAGTCAGATGGTTTCAATTCGAATTATTCTGAAGAAAAGTGGACCAAAAACATGTCACTTCTTGCCAAACAGCTTCAAACGGGGGAATGGAAAGGTCAATTTGGAGGGTAACATGAGTTTTGAGGGAAGAGGTTAGAGAAAGCTGATCTAACATCACCATGAACAACTTATTTGCAGTATTTTGCCAACACAGGATGTAATCTTGCTGGATTTTAATAAATGAGACGGTGACATGTTGACTTTTACTAATCCAATTCGAAAGGAAAAGTGGCGATGAATAGAAGAATCACCACAGCACAGTTGCAAGAAGACGCCCAAGCCCCATAATGTATTTCATGTGCTGAGCCCTCAGGTCTGAAGATCAGATAAAGTGAAAGTGGGGAGAAAGTGAAGGCATATGAGTCAGGGAATTATCTTGTCAAAACTGGAGAAGAATTCCATAAATACTCGTTGACCACTTAATCCGGTGAATGATGCTTGGGAAAAAAAGATCCAGGGAAGCATCTAAAGTGAGTCCAACACCTGCTCGGGAAGGTCATCGTGTAAATTTCTAGTCAAGTTGATAAAGCGCAATGATTTATTTGAATCTAGTGACATCAAAACTGCTGCAAAGATTACAAAATGTGCAGAAACTGGTGAGTTAATTAAAATGTTACAGTATAAAGTGCCATCAAATCATTTCGACGAAAAGCAGTGATATGTATGTAATCGTGGTGCTTTTAGGTCAGCATTTTTAAAGCATTGTGTCTAACTATTCTCTGGCATTCAGACTGTGAAGAGCTCTTGACTATACCAGACACACATTGACTGAGCTCCTCATGCCTTTTCTGTTGATGTCCATACAGTCTGTCATTTCTTTGGAGGTTATGAACCCACTGAGTACACAATGTACCCTGTGTGTAATTCATACTCTCCAGATATCAAGGAATTGTCATATAATATTACAATCAATGAGAATTTACGATCCAAAATAAATTATCTTTCTCACTCACACGGACAGGCAGAAAATGTACCATTTTAAATAACAGCCTATGTAATCATCTTCTGTGGTAAATGTTTTTAATGCTTTTTGAATGCACGTTCGTTTATTTGGAAGATTTAACACCTTCTCTTTCTTCAGCGGAAGTACAAAAACCAAAAGCGCATTCTTAGCTTACACCTCCATTTGGTAACAAAACAGCGTAACCGCACTTAAAGCATTTGATTGCCCTTAAGCATACACCAATTGACAAACTAAAGACACTGTGCATCCGTTAATACTGCTTGCCGCAAAACAGATGGAAGAACATTTGATGCCATGAAGTAGGAACAGTAGAGATATGAAGGTGCTTTAAGTCACAGGTCACCGCTTGAATAGACAAACTCCACCGTGATCACATGAGACGCAACCATAGTAAGTTTGGTGTTCCAAAAGACGTGTTATTTCATTGGGAAGATTACTATTCACTTGACTCAGTGAAGTTCCATGTAATTAAGCTAAACACAAATAATCCTTTGACATTCCCAATGGTTGCTGGTCAACAGATGAACCATTTACACAGAAGGTCTTTGTCTGAAGCTTTAAAGAAGCACTCCCTGCTGATACCTGAGTTGTGCTGGGATGCTTGCATTTGCAATGCTGGTTCAGAAGAATTGTTCTTGCCTACGTAAGTAGTTGTGTGACATTCCCTTTATCCTCAGGGGCTCACTTTCAGAAAAATACTCAGCTATTTTTCATCTGGAACAGAGTCCGATCAAGTGGTCTGCGACAAAACAGAAATCACAGATGTTATTCCACCTGTGTAATCTACAAGTCAAAGTCAATCATTTGAGATTTTCATCCCTTAAATCTAAAGGTCAGAAGGAAAAAAATAAGCTCTGAGGTAATTGTTTTTTGTCACACAATAGTTACAATCTTGAAAGAGGCGAACAACTGTTGCCAGCTTTATACCAGAATAAATACAGTTAGGAGCATTAATTAATCTGCCTTTTAATGTAGTCTTGGCTCAGTAACACAAAATAAACTCAAAATAATAGCATTTAAATTCACAGCCTCTGAGTCAGAGTGTGTTGGTTTTGTGCCAATGCAAAGCTGGCATTTCAGTGCTATCTTTCAGAGATGTTAAACCAGCATTGTCAAATATGTTCCTTAGAATAACCCCAGTTAAACAGTGGAATTGTTTAACAACTTGAGAATGAAGCATTCAGATCATAAATATGCACCTCTGTGACCCCAATTCCACCTGAAACTTTAAATATATCCTTTTTTTTAACGGATTCTGACCAATCTGCTGGGTTTAACGTCACCAGATTTTGATTTTCAATGCTAGTTTTAGGTCTATGACTGACTGCACGATCATTTTGTGACCAATAGGCTTTAGTGTGCTCCATAGTGCACATTTACAGTATGTCTTCCCTATTGCTGATAATTTTGCTTATTGCCTTCTATTCTATAGCCTCTCCAAATACTATGGGTGGAAATCGATTTTAAAACATGGGGGGGGAAATAATGAGGCCTAACATCTAGGACAGGGGTCAGCAACCTACGGCTCACGGGCCGAATCTAGCCCGTAACCCGAAATCATCCGGCCCGTAGGCGTATTTTTTTTCAATTCGTTTTCGCAACCTGGTAACTGCAGCCAGTCCCGGGGCACGCAGGCGACCTGGGAGCTACAGCCAGACCTGGGGCAGGCGAGCTGACCTGGGACTGGCTGTAGCACCCAGGTCATAAAACATGGGGTGGATTGTCCCCCCACCTCTCTAAACATGGGGGGGGGGGGGGGGGGGGGGGAAGGGAAGGTCCCCCCGTCCCCCCTTCCCCACCCAGGATTTCCACCCATTGGCAATAATCATTCTATCTATTTCATTTGGGCAGGTCGAACCACAGGCTGCTGATTTGCTATCAGACTATCAGCTGGACCATGAAGAGAAATATGTTTGAGGTACTGTTATCAACAGAAAATGCACTTGTGAGATTCGCTAGGAGTGCAGTGTTTGTTCTGTATTGATAGCCACATACAGTACAGTTCTGTAATCCATAGGAATGATACTGTAATCCACAGGGAGTGCAGTGAGTAGGCAGTACTGTAATCCATAGGGAATGCAGTGGGTGGTGGTACTGTAGTGTAATCCATAGGGAATCTATGGGTGGTTGTACTGGTATCATCTATATGGTACTAATGTTGCTAATTAGCAGCTTTTGTAGCTGTAACAATAATCATGCGTATTCATTAAAAATTTAGATATTAATTTGTTTGATTGATGTTATTATTCTGCGATCTTATCTGCAAGAGATATTACAAAGACATTTGTCTCATTTACTGCCTTCATGAAGATGGACTGAAGTGTGAAGTGAGTTGTTGCTGAATGCAATATTCATGGATCACCGGAGCAGATACAAAATACATTTTCTGGACTCACAGGTCATGAATGCTGATGAAGTGAGAGTTCTCACACTTTCCCTCACGCCCTGAAAATAACTGGAAAGAAATGTTCACTCTGACCACGGCTGTTTCTCTGGTAAATAGTAAAAAAAATGTTTTTTAATCATTCAACATTTTTACCGTGGCAACATTTGATGCCCACACAGAAATAATCTCACATATCGCATACAACTCTTGCAAGTTCAGAGCACCAAGCATGTCACTCGTTGGTGCTGCTTGCAGGTGGCACATTCAGCATGTCACTGGCATTCTTTTCCAATATTCCATCATGAGTGCATTTTATGGCTGTTTAGAGGAAAAGAGTGCATTCGATCATCTTCATATGAAGATCATGTTGTCATAATAAGGCCTAGCAAAAGACACATAGAGTTATACAGCATGGAATCAGGCTGTTCAGCTTATTTCATCCTTGCTGACCAAGAAGGCCCATCTAAGCTACTCCTCTTTGCTCACATTTGGCCCATATCCCACTAAACCTTTCACATCCACATACCAGTCCAAATGTTGTTTAAATGCTGTTATAGCACTTGCCACCTCTGATGGTAGCTTGTTCCATATATCCACCACCTTCTGAGTTAATATGCTCCTATTAAATCTAACCATCTCACCTAAAGCCTATGTCCTCTGGTTCTCGATTCCCCTACCTTTGGTAAAATGCATTCACCCTATCTCATACTCCACTCAACCCTCCTACCCATTGTTTTTTTTGTAACAGTTGCCAGTGTGACATAGAAAAAAAGAACTAGATTTTCAAATTTTCAGAAAATCAAAAATTACAAAAAGATTACGAGTTCAAAAAATAAAATGTATTCATTGAAATAGGCTATCAGGCCCTTAAACAGCTTAATCACCTTAAAGGACAATGTAGAAGACAGAATAGCGCAGCACAAGAACAGGCCCTTTGGCTCACAGTGCCCGCGTCAAACATGATACTAAACATGATGCAATATCTGCCTGCGTGTGATCCATATTCCTCCATTCCCTGTATATCCATGTGCCTATCCGATAGCCTCTCAAATGCCGCGATCATATCTTCCCCATCACCACCCTTGGCAGCGGGTTCCAGGCACTCACCGCTCCATGTAAATAAACCGGCCCTGCACATCTAATGCCGCTGCTGCACCCACTGAGTTTCTCCAGCATTTTTGTGCACCTGCACATCTAATTTTAACTTTTCCCTTCTCACCTTAAATTTATGCCCTCTAGTTTGACATTTCCACCCTGAGAAAAAAATGTTACAATTGTCTACCCTATCCATGCCTCTCATAATGTTATCACATCTCCCCCTCAACCTCTGATGTTCCAGAGAAAACAATCCAAGTTTGATCAACCTTATGAGCCTGTCCCACTTACGCAACTTTTTCGGAGACCATAGGTCATTGCAGGTCGTCGAAAATTTCCAACATGTTGAAAATCCAGCAGCGACCAGAAACACGCTACTACTCTTTGGGCGACTGAGGAAACTACTCACGACCATACAGGCGACACCCCGGTGACATGTCGCGGGGTGAAGCCTGTATGGTCGTGGGTAGTTGCCCAACGAGTCATACCTTGTTCTGGTCGCCGCTGGATTTTCAACATGTTGAAAAATTTTGGCGACCTGCAATGACCTATGACGGATGCCAGCAGTCGCTGAAAAAGTTGCTTAAGTGGGACAGGCCCATTAGACATCTACAGCAAGGAACAAAAGGCATACCGGCACCTTTATATCTACAAAAAAGCACTGCATATACTGTAGTTGTCTACATGTGTTTTAAACATTGTATATGCACCCACTACTTTGACTTCCTTCTACCCACCACCCTCTGTGCAAAAAATGCCCCTCACGTCCCCTGAAATCTTTCTCCTCTCACCTTAAATCTATGCCCTCTAGTTTTAGACCCCCTTATCCCTGGAAAAAAGATGTAACCTTATTAACACCCCACTTTATTTTATGTACCCCAGACAGGTCACCCCTCAAGCATCCGACACTCCAAGCATAAAGTCGCAGCCTATCCAGTCTTGCCTCGTAACTTAAGCCCTGCCAATCCTAGAACCTTCCTTGGTTTTTTTTTGCTTTGACCTTGCCAGTCAAATAATCATATAATAATCAACATATATCTTCCAGATTCTAGACCATGATTGGGTCTGATTTCACAGGCTAGCCCCCTCTCTACTCACAACAAGACTTTAGGCTGCTTTTCATACATGCCAGACCAGGTCAAGGCAACTCCAAGCATGTGAACTACCTGCCTAGCCCATCCCCCAATTACACCACATTTCCTAGAGGGTGTAGGTAAAGCCTTTATCAATAAAACCCACCCTTTATGACTAGACTAATGCTGAGAATGCTTCAGAAGGGCTACAGACTTTTGGCCTTAGGTTATCTGTTGTCAGCTTTGTACATCAGTACACCACTAAGTTTCAAAATCTATTCTAGCTTTCCAGTTGTTACAAATAAGGAGACAACAATTTAGGATTGTGGTCATTTTTATAGCAACTGACAGAGAGATCTCAGCCCTGGAATTTGAAAGAAAATCAGGTTAGACATCATGTGGGGTATTTTCCAGATTCAAATCAGATTTCTTGCGAGATGTTAAGATAGTTATGTCCGATCAGTAAATACAGACAGCTAAGGAGAACTGTCTCAAGGAACCATACCTCGTGTCTCCTTGAGGCTTTTTCATGCCTCTCCAAAGCAAGCAAATACAAAGGTATAATGCCATGCCGATCTGAAGAATGATTGTTGAGCAGCCTAGCTACAAGATGAATGAGAAACCACAAATTTACAATAAATGGTGGATGGATTTGGAATGGAAAGAGGAATGTTTTTTTAACCAGAGAGCAGTGAAGGTCTTGAACTTCTGGCCCGAATGTGTGATAGGGGAGCATAATTGAAAATAACTTAGATGTGTACTAATTAGCAGAGACCTGGACTTGCTGCTGGGAGGCAGAATTAAGCTGAGATGCACTTTCTTGACAGGCAAAGACATGATGGGCAGAATGATTTTCTTCCATGTTGTGATTCTGGAATTCGATTAACTTAAATTGCAGTTGTTCATAAGCCTAGATGATATAGAGACAGCACAGTGGTACAGAGTTAGCGTTGTTGCCTTACAGCGCCAGAGACCCTGACTTTAGGTGCTGTCTGTTTGGTGTTTGCATAATCTACCTGTGACCATGTGCGTTTTCTATGGGTGCTCTGATTTCCTACCACATTGTAGGTTAATTGGCGTCTGTAAATTGTAAATTGTCCCTAGTATGTAGGATAGTGCTAGTGTACAACGTGATTGCTGGTTGGCGTGGACTTGGTGGGCCAAAGGGCATGTTTTCACGCTATATCTCTAAACTAAACTAAACTAATTTTCCGAACAAGTCTAAAACAAGGTTGCAATGGAAAACCTCCACAGCAAAATGTAATTAAAACAATCCAAATAAAAGGAATGATCAAATGATACTGCAGAATGACAATATTGGCACACTATAAACATTTATTTTAAGAACTTTTAAAATGCTGATTCATTGCAGCACCAACTTAAAGGGATACTCAATAAGGGCAAATATAGGGAACAGACAGGACCAGTGATTAGTAGCATTTTCAAAGTTTTGTCTAAGGTATTCAATGAAAAACATGGTCTTCTGATCTTAAGTTATGGTTTGTCCATAACATAGCACTTAGCGCTTATTTGACCAATTTGCCCCTTTCTAATTGTCTGTTAGGTCCAGGCATCACAAACATTAGCAGCAGCACAATGTGTTTGGTTCGTACTTCACTATAGCAACCTACTGATATTTAATCAAGCAAAAATAGTTGCAGGGCCACAAAACAACCTATCATGCCACCGGGACAGGCAGCCTCTCTGGAGAGAAGGAATGGATGACGTTTTGGGTCGAGACTCTTCTTCATACTTCTAGTTTCCCTCTCCCCTGACTCTCAGTCTGAAGAAGGGTCTCGACCCGAAACGTCATCCATTCCTTCCCTCCAGAAATGCTGCCTGTCCCATTGAGTTACTCCAGCATTTTGTGTCTATCTTCGATTTAAACCAGCATCTGCAGTTCTTTCCTACGCAACTTATCAAGCCATGTGGCCAAAGGTTTAGTGGGTTTTAAAGGTATGTTCTAATGAGGAAAGGGAGAGATGGACATGCTTTTGAAGATCAGGCATCATCTCTGGAGAAAAGGAAAAGGTGGCATTTTGGGTCAAGACCCTTCTTCCACTGGGAGTCAGGGGAGGGAAACTAGAGGTATGAAAAAGTACAAAGAACAGATGAATAAAAGGTATGTGAAGAACGTCAAAGCCAGCAACAAGGAAAGGCCAATCACACAATGGTCCATTGTTGGCTGTGGATAAAGTAATAATGAGTGGATACAAACAGTGAAACTAAACAGAATAGCAGTGAAACAAATAGGACAACTAGAGTGGGAGCGGGATAGAGAGAGAGGGAATGGAAGGGTTATTAGAGAGGTCAATAGTCATACCACTGGGTTGTAAGCTGCCCAAGCAAAATATGCGATGCTATTCCTCCAATTTGTGTTTGACCTCACTCTGACAGTGGAGGAGGACTAGGACAGAAAGGTCAGCGTAGGAATGGGAAGGGAAGTCAAAGTGTTTGGCAATGGGGAGATCGCCCAGGCCAAGGTGGACTGAGCAAAGGTGTTCTATCCGGTGCAAACCAGCAATGCATTTCCTTCCTACATATTTTTGGAGGGATTTTGATGGGATATGCTCTGTTGATGGCCAGTGGAAGAACTGCAGCGCCGCTGAAGGTGGGTTTTGTAACATCGCTACATACAGGCTTCACCCTGCGACATGTCACCAGGGTGTCGCCTGTATGGTCATGAGTTGGCTCCACAGTCGTCCAAAGAGTTGTAACGTCTTTCTGGTCGCCGATGAATTTTCAACATGTTGAAAGATTTCGCCGAACTGCAATGAAAAAGTCACAAGTGGGACAGGCCTATAAGGAACAAACTGCCAGAGGAGGTGGTTCAAGCAAGGACTATCCCAACATTTAAGAACCAATTAGACAGGTACATGAGATATTACAAATTTAGAGGGATATGGACCAAGCGCAGGCAGGTGGGACTTGTGTAGCTGGGACATGTTGGCCAGTGTGGGCAAGTTGGGCCGAAGGGCCTGTTTCCACACTGTATCACTCTATGACACTATGACTCTAAATAGGCATTATAACAGAGGTGGATATCATATCCCTGGTGGTGAAGGTATAGATAAGTGATCTGAAGGCCATCGATGTCAAATGTGATTCCAAAGTCGCAACTTTAAAACGTCTCTTGTGAGAGGGATAACGTCATTGGCAGTTCCTAAAGACTATATCTTTGGTCTCCCTGGATCAGGGGTGCATCCAACCACATAATTACACCACTCATCCCCAGAGTCAGCTTTCATGATGCTGCAGTGCAGATGTGGCAATCCAATTTCCCCTTAGCTTGAACCTTCAGATCAAAGGTCAGCAAAAAAACAGGCAACTCACCAGAGGGCTCCTTCGCTAATCCACAGTGTTATCCTTTCAGACAGAGGGATGTTTACAACTGAAGAAGCAACACACAGACGTCCATGAATCACAAGGGGGATTTAAAGGACTGCTATAAAACACAATGAGTACATGCAATAGAACACCATGATCACTTGTTTACTAAATAACACAACAACGTTTCGTGGGATATTTGTTGCAGCCCCTTATTCCTTCAATGAACTAAAAAAGAAGTTTCATTCATTCCAACTTTCACAAGCCCTAATCCTGAGCAGTTGTTAGCTGCACAGGACATAAAGCAACCAGTTTATGGTACCCAAATTAAGGCCTCAATGTGGTAAGACTCAAATTCACCCTAAACGCTCAGTCATCCTGTACATATATGGAAGGACTAGGAGTTACTGACATATTATCACCAAAATCTAGACATTGGTGGTGATAACACGTTTGCAATTTGATGCATGTCTTGTCGCAACTCTGTTACTTTGCTAAATATAAACATGAGCTTTATTTCTTGACTTATTCTCAACTCATTACTGATTAAAAGTCTAAAAAAGTCAAAAGACTTTGAATTAAAATGACCAGCTTCAACTGATGACGTCACAATGGCTTGGCTAGCAGTGATCAGCCTCACTGAAGATTTCATCCTATTTTTGACGTTATTCGTGATTAAAGCTTTAAAAATGCCAACTTTCACAAGATTTTTACATATTCTGATTCACATATTTCCCCTTGAGGCCGAGAACATCTTCACTGATCATTTTATGCTTTATTTCTCGACTTATTCTCGACTCATTACTGATTAAAAGTTTAAAAAAGTCAAAAGACTGAAATTAAAAAGACCAGCTTCCACTGATGATATCACAATGGCTCGGCTAGCAGTGATTAACCTCACTGAAGATTTCCTTATATTTAACACGTTATTCGCGATTAAAGCTTTAAAAATACCAACTTTCACAGGATTTTTACATATTCTGATTCACATTTTTCCCCTCTAGGCAGAGACCACCTTCACTGAACATTTTTTGCTTTATTTCTCGACATTACTGATTAAAGTTAAAAAAATCAAAAGACTTAAAGCAACCAGCTTCAACTTTGAAAGCAACCAGCTTCAACTGATCAACTGATGATATCACAATTGCTCAGTTAGCAGTGATCAGGAGGACCATGCCTCCAGTGGGGGCTACGTGTAGGGAATGGGTGTGTTGGGGGATCAGACCCAACGGGTCTGCACTTGGTCTGGTACATATTAAAAGTCTGATCTTGTACGTGTGTATAGGTCTGTGTATATGTGTGTGTATATGTGGTTGGCTTTACATCTTCGCAAAAACACTACGAGGTTATGACTACGTTTTTACATATTCTGATTGACATTTTTCCCCCTAGGCAAAGTACACCTTCACTGAACATTTTATGCTTTATTTCTCAACTTATTCTCGACTTACTACTGATCAAAAGTTTAAAAAAATCAAAAGACTTTGAATTTAAAACGACCAGCTTCAACTGATGACAACAAAATGGCTCGGCTAGCAGTGATCAGCTTCACTGAAGATTTCATCCTATATTTGACGTTATTCGCAAATAAGGTTTTAAAAATGACAACTTTAACAAGTTTGTTACATATTCTGATTCACATTTTTCCCCTCTAGGCAGAGAACACCAATCAAACGGCTTTGAATTTAAAATGACCAGCTCCAACTGATGATGTCACAAATGCTCGGCAAGCAGTGATCAGCAGGACAAGTGCAATTGGAATTTTTTTAAAGAGCACTGCTGAGGGAGGCAGGGGAGTGCAGGAATCTTATGTTCGGAAATGGCTTGAGTTAGGGGACCACGCCTCTCCCGTGGAAGCTATGGGTAGGGAATGGGTGCATTGGGGGTGCAGACCAAATGGTTTACACTTGGTCTAGTATATTACTAAAACTCTCTGGTTTGTATGTTTGTTTGTATGCGTGCGTGTGCGTGATGTTTCAAAACCCCACCAAAATGATTCATGGTAGCACTACAATTTTTGGCCCACCTTACTCAGCATTATCCTGGGATGTAAAAGAGACAAATTTTGTATTGATGTTATATTTTACAAGCTATTGACATTTAAAACTTAAATTTACCTAAAACAGCGCCCCCCTTTGCTGGCCGTGCCTGCGCAGTTGGGGGTGGCCAATCAGCCCCATGCGTGCGCAGTGGGCCCATTATCTGCGCATGCTCAGTTGGGGCCTTTGCCCGGGCTTTGGGCGCTGGGGAGCGGCACGCACACGGACCGGGCCCTGATCTTGGCCCCGGGCCCTGGGCTGGGGTTGGAGCCGGTGCGAGGTCTGGGGTCCGGGGGCAGGGAGAGGAGCGGGACCCAGGGCAAGGATTAGACCTCAGCCTCGGCCTCTCCCTCCCCTTCCTCTGGCTCCAGGCCACTCGACCCATCCCACAGACAGCCCCCGCCTCACCACAACTTAATCGCTGACATGGTGGAGAAAACGGGCCCGGTGGTGGTTTACATCAAGATCCTGGGGAGGCGAGGAGGAAGAGTGGGGGGGATTGAGGGAGAGGATGGGGTAGGAGGGGGAGAGGGAGAAGAAAGTGGGGGAGGTAAGGAGGAAGAATGGGGGAGGAGGGGGGAGAGTGCGAGAGGAGGGGGGAGGAGGGGGATATAGGGAGGGGGGGGTAGGGAGGGGAGAGGGGTTATGGAGGGAGGGTGTGACTGAGAGTAGGAGAAAGGAAAGGGAGAGAGAGGTGAGGGAGGCAGTGGGGGAGGGGAGGAGGAGAGGGGAAATAAGAGGGAGGGTGAAGGGGACGGTGAAGAGGAGGGGGAGGGAGTGCTGGGGGATGAGGGTGAATGGAGGAGTATAGGGGTAAGAAGAGGGATGGTAAGTTAATGGAAATAATACACGAAAAGTCCCCTTCGTGTTTCTGCCGTTAGTGAGGGCCCGTCAGCCATTATGGGCAGTTTGGTGAAATATTGCGATGGGGGAACGGGACCAAACGGGTTTGCACTTGGTCTAGCAATGTCATTAAAATAGTCTGGCTATATAGGAGAGGAAATCTGCTGCATCAACCTATCTGACCAGTGATTTGGTTGATTCAGAACTGATATAGAGCCATAGAGAGAGTCATTGAATCATAGAGTGTGGAAACAGGCCCTTCGGCTCAACTTGCACACACAGACCAACATGTCCCAGATGTCAGATGGCATCTAATTCACCACCTTAAAGGTTCACTCTAAAGAGGAAATAAATGTGGAAGAAGGTGGAAGTGAAAACCAGGCGGCGGAGAAAGCTTACAAATAGAATTCAACCTTATTCTAAAAAGTAATAAAACTAATTTATCGTTGCAGATTATTTGAGGTGGGGAAGTGGACTATGTTAAAAGGAAAAGCGGCATATTTTCAGATATACACTGCCTGGATTATAAAGCAGATGAGCAATTTGTCTGTTATTATGGATGTCCCATAATTGTCATTCTTATGTAGAATTATATAACAGATTTGAGTATTTTGCACAGCAAGTGAGGGTAAAAATGCTCCACACAGTATCAATAGAATATAATTACAATGGATACAATCATGCAATTTGTGACATTTAAATGACCACATAGTTATATCACTAAAGGCCCTGTCCGACTTATATGTCCTTGGCACGCAAATTACGCAACCTTGTCAGCGCGTTGAGGCGCACGGGCATTGTGTGGCCGTGCGGGGCTGGTCCCACTCAGAAGCGCGGAGGGGTATGTAGTTGTGCGCAATATCGCGCAGCGCTCTGAAATTTTGTAGCGAACAAAATCTTCGCGCACCACCGGCCTGTCGCGTAACTGACAGCCAAAGTGGGACAGGCCCAAGACCCTGCAACGACGCAACATCTCACCTCCAACGGCAGCAGAAGCAGGCAAACGATCGTCGAACTCAGCCTGGGGCTCACGGCCGTTGCGGTCTGAACCCACCCCCACTTCTACTCCCAGAGCAGGGCCAAGAAAAGTGAAGATAGACACAAAATGCAGGAGTAACTCAGCGGGACCGGAAGCATTTCTGGAGAGAAGCAATGGGTGACGTTTCAGGTCAAGACTGTTCTTTCAGACTGAAGAAGTGTCTCAACTCAAAACATCACCCATTGCTTCTCTCCAGAGATGCTGCCGGTCCCGCTGAGTTACTCCTGCCTTTGGTGTCCATCTTCAAATGACATCACGAGCTCCAGATGGCTGTGCTGCGCATGAATTCGCGCGGGACCGTCGCGCCTTAATGCGACCACGATGTCTCGTAATTAGCGTGCCAAGGACACGTAAGTGGGACAGGGGCTTAAGACTTTTGATCAGTACAGGTGTCGGGGGTTGTGGGGAGAAGGCAGGAGAATGGCATTAGGAGAGAGAGATAGATCTGACGTGATTGAATGGCGGAGTAGACTTGATGGGTCGAATGGCCTAATTCTACTACTTTTCCTTATGAACTTATGACATAACTAATGCAGTCTTTGGTATGGAAAAGTAAAAGAAACAGCCTGATTGCAGGTTATTGGCAGAAATTCAGGATCACACTGATATTAGAGGAGACAGATGGGAAATTAAAACTAAATGCAAGATATCTAATAAGCTCATGTCCTCTCCATGATGGCTTAATCTATAGATTAGTGATTTAGATTGTGTTTGAATATCAATAACATTTATTTTTTAGATAAACATTCCGGTAGATGTACAGAGTCTCTAGCCGAAAGTAGGTGAATCAAGAACCAGAGGACATAGGTTTAAGGTGAAGGGAGAAAGATTTAGTAGGAATCTGAGGGGTAAGCTTTTCCAACAAAGGGTGGTGGGTGTATGGAACGAGCTGCCAGAGGAGGAAGTTAAGGCAAGGACGTTTGCAACATTTAAGAAACAATTAGACAGGTACATGGATAGGACAAATTTAGAGGGATATGTGCCTATCCCTAGGTAGGTCAGATTAGTGTAGCTAGGACTTGTTGATCGGTGTGGGCAAGGTGGGCCAAAAGGCCTGTTTCCATACTGAATATAACTCAGTATGACTCTAAATACAATCGGGGTAGTTTATTTTGTGGCATTTCTGAAATATTTTATTAAATAAATTAGATACATGTCATAGAACATGTTATAGCACAAATGAAAATTGTGTACTAAAAATGATTATGAATTATTTGCCAAATTTTACAGTTATACAGCATGGAATCAGTAAATGCTAAGTGTTAACTATTATTCAGGGTGAACTTTTGTGTATTCTTCTTTGAAGTAACAGTGGGAAACTTTGTCGTGGAGTTTCAGACTGTGCTCCTCCCATGGGTTTACTTACATGTACGGAACATGAATGAAAGTGACCCCTTTCAATGAGCGGTCTATGTTAAACACATACTCTCTATTGACACATAGGAAGTGTGTGGTGGTAATAGCATGCTCTGAGAAAATCGTTGTTGCTTTTTTATAAAAAAATGAGCAATTTTACAGTAAATGTTTTACAGGGAAGTAGCGTATCTTATGGATGTGTCATGTCATTTGAAATAGTTACGGACATTCAAAATTTTTACTAAGCAATTTCAAGTCTATCTGAAAAAAGCTGCAAAGTTCACATGTGGAAACATTCATACCAGCCAGGGTGACTTGAAAGCAGCTGAAGTGACAGAGAAGAACTAATAAATAAACACATGATTTAACTATGGTTCACTACCTTTGACGTAATACTCTCTGACAGGTAAACGCTTCAAACAAAACACGTTGTTTGTGTTTACCAGATCAAAGCTGTAACAAAGCTAAAACAAAAGTTCTATAGACCAAAAGGACAGTGTAGAAATGATAAGCATTTTGAAACTTACGGGTTCAAATGTTGTAGTTGACTTACTGTGGAGAGCAGAATGTTACGTTTGGCAAATAGTGTCAGCTTGTATATTCCACGAGTTATTACATCAAATAGGGTTGAATTATCACACACTGACAAGAAGAAAATAATTGAAACAATTTCTCAGAAACAGTTTTCATTAAAATAACCCAATATGTTGTTTTTCATTTTGAGCGTACTAGCTAGATCTAGGCTTAGTTTTTTTTAATTTAGTTTAGTTTACAGATACAGCGAGGAATCAGGCCCATTGGCCCCCCGAGTCCGCGCCGACCAGCAATCCACGCAACTATCACTATCCTACACACACGAGGGATAATTAACATTTATACCAAGCCAATTAATCTACAAACCTATACTCTTTGGAGTGTGGGAGGAAACCGGAGCACACCGGAGAAAATCCACACAGGTCACGGGGAGAATGTACAAGATGGCATACACCCGGAGTCAGGATTGAACCCGGGTCCCTGGTGCTGTAAGGCAGCAATTCCACCACTGTCCCACCCTGCCTTGTATTTAACATTTTTGAAAGGTGATTATAAAAGGTGTAATTTTAAAATTATAGTTGACTATGATTGCACAATGGAGTTAGAGAGTTATACAGCATGGGATCAGGTTCTTTGGCCCAACTTGTCCATGCCAACCAAGATGCCCCCTTTAAACTAGTCCCATTCACCTGTGTTTGGCCTTCCTCGCCCCAGACCATTTCTCAAATGGAAATAATTCACTAATCATCATCTACATATGTCAGGGAATTAAGAACTTTGGACAATGTTCCATTTGATCCAATGCAAGTTTGAATATTGATGCAAAGGTCAAAAGAGAATTACTAATTAAATGTAATACAATGAGCCTTGAAAATAGGCTGCAGAGACCATAATGTGCCAGAACACTTGTGGATGAATTTAGTCCAAGTGCCTCAGCCTTGCTTTAACACTCACATGCTGAATACTACCATGATTAGGGATGATGATGCTCCTGAAGACTCTTCGGCCTGCTCGCTAGTTAAATGTCTTGCACCATTCACAGTTTGATGTTGAGGAATATGAAACTTTGATTTGATACATTGGAGTCAGATCACCTTGTTTTGTTTACTGTATACCCTGCATTTAGTATCTGGTGTTTCATTACACTCAGTACAAAGACACTGTCGCTGCAACAGCTGGTGATGTGAAAACTCCAGACAAACCAAAGCCTTTACAATACATGTGTAGGAAGGAACTGCAGATGCTGGTTTAAATTGAAGGTAGACACATAATGCTGGAGTAACTCAGCGGGTCAGGCAGCATCTCTGGAGAGAAGGAATGGGTGACGTTTCAGGTCGAGACCTAAAAATATATTATCTACCCTTCATCGTCACTAGATTATTACCCTGGAACTTTTAGCATAAAGATAAAACAGCACACAACTGTAGAGAGTGAAATAGAAAACAGACCAATTTTTTCACAAGAATTATGAAGAATAGACCTCACCAGTGGTGTCCACATCCCAAGAATGAATTAAAGATGTCCAAATTGAATATTATTAGTTGTAAGAAATTCTGCATGAAAATGCCTGCTTAGATTTTTTTCTTTGGAGAGGTTTGGATGTGCATGCCAGTCACAAGCAGCCCAGATGCTAAGGAAACAATGCCAAGTATAAAATCAATACGTATACCCAGCTCCTCAGGGGGGTGAGAAAGACGCCAAAAGAATGGTCTAACACAGGGCAGTATCCTTGCCCAAACGTTGTTCAATATATACACCAATGACCAACCCATCACCTCAAAAACTAGGTCATTCCTGTATGCTGATGACTTATGCATTGCAACACAATCCTCAGACTTCAGCCAGATTGAGACCATACTAGAGGCTGCTCTGCAGAATATGACAACATACAACCAAAATAACTCCCTGCACCCAACAAAAACGCAAAGCGCAGCTTTCCACCTCCGGAACCGGGATGCGAAACGTCAACTGCAAGTGCGATGGAATGATGTCCTGTTGTAACACTGCAAAGCTCCAAAGTGCCAAGGTGTGGTCCTCGATCGCACGTTATCATGTCACCAACATGTTGAGAAAACCAAGGCAAAGGTCAACACACGGAACAATGTCATCGAGAAATTGGCAAACAGCTCATTTGGAAGTGACCCCACAACAATCTGCACTGCAGCCCTGGCGTTCTGTTTCTCAGTGGCAGAATATGCAAACCCCGTCTGGAGCCGCTCTAAACATGCACGCAAGGTGGACTCTGCATTGAACACTGCCTGCAGGAAAGCCACAGGATGCCTGAAGTCGACAAACGTTGAACACCTGTAAAAGCTGGCAGGCATCGACGAACCATCTCAAAGACATGATCGGGCAGCTGCAATTGAATGCTTCAATGTGGACACAGACCTCCACCACCCCTTGCACAATCACCAACATGCCAAGAAACGCCTGAAGAGTTGGAACAGCTTCATGGAACTTAAGCCAACCATACCAGGCACCAAAACCAAACAACAGATGGCACCAGGACGCCACCTGCCTTATACTACCTGGAAAGCCCTAAACCGCCTCCGCACTGGAGTGGGACGTTGCAAACTCAACCTGAAGAAGTGGGGCCTCTCGAACTCTGACAAGTGCAACTGTGGAGAGGTACAGACAATGGCCCACCTATTGACTTGTGGCGGAGAGGCATGCACTGCGGACGATCTCCACAGAGGCACAGACGTGGCACTGGCTGTGGCAAAGCAATGGCAGGATGTCGTCTGACACACTAGTGAACGAATGGCAACAAAACAAAAAAACTAGTTATGGACTTCAAGAAGCATCATGGAGTACACGCCCCATCAGAATCAATGTGCTGAGTAGAAATAGTTGGGAATTTCAAGCTTCTTCATATTAATATTACCAACGACCTGTAGTGAACCAACCACGTTGAAGCAACAGCCAAGAAGGTACACCAACGGCTCTACTTCCTTCGTAGACAAAGGAAATTTGGCACATTTCCAATGAATCATACAAACCTCTACAGATCATAAGGTCAGAAGCGATAGGAGCATATTAGGCCATTCAGCCCATCATGTGTAGTCTGCAATTGAATCATGGCTGATCTATCTTTCCCTCCTAACTCCATTCTCCTGCCCTCTTTTCATAACCCCTGACACCCATACTAATCAAGAATCTATCTATCTCTGCCTGATGTACCATAAAAAAGTTTACTGTAGGGTAGCATCACAGCTTGGTTTGGGAACAGCTCTGCTGAAGACCACAAGAAATTGCTGAGTTGTAGATATGGCCCAGTCTATCGCAGAGACCAGACTCCCCAGCATTGACTCTATCTACACTTCACAATTCCTCAGAAAAGCAGCCAACAATATCAAAGGCTTGTCCCACCCCAGTCATTCTTTCTACTCGTCGCTCCCATTAGGTAGAAGATACAGAAACTAGTAAGTGCGTACCAACAGATTAGAAGTAGCTTCTTCCATTCTGGTCCACTATGAATGGTCCTTCCATAAGCTAGGCACTGACTATCCACCTCTACCCCATTGCAGACATTAGACTTTGTCTATGTAACTGGTACACCACATTGCTGAAAACCATATTCTGCACTTTGTATCTTTCCCTTTGCTCTACATATTGTACTTGACTTTGACTTGGCGGTATCTATGTTAAGTATTATCTGATCTGATTGGATAGCACGCAAAACAAAGTGTTTTACGACACCTTGGAACACATGACAATAATAAACCTAAACTTCTAACCAATCTAAATTGCTGTTATACTTGGTTACAACAAATTGTGTTTATTTTTGCCATGACATAGACATGTAAATATCGCTGCAAAATTGCATCCTGATTTGACCACAGCGGGAACCATATGGGATCAGCTGGAAAATCCTATCTTAAGTGAACTGAGTATAACTGCTGATAGACACAAAATGTTGGAATAGCTCAGCGGGACTGGCAGCATCTCTCGAGAGAAGGAATGGGTGACGTTTTGGTTCGAGGCTCTTCTTCTAACTGAGGGAGTATAACTGCTCCGCAGTGTCATATCTGATTGCTTCAAACATGATGAAGTCAGTAGACTTCAATCTTTTGAAACTGAATGTTTTCAACAGATTCAGGTTGACCAGCTTGGTAATAGAGTTCTGTGATTCATGTAAACACACACAGGCAGCCACATCTCCTGGCCATAAGACTTGGATCTAAAGCTAAGCAGAATAAACAAGGTGTGTAAGAAGGAACTGCAGATTCTGGCTTAAACCGAAGATAGACACAAAAAGCTGGAGAAGGGTGACGTTTTGAGTCGAGACCCTTCTTCAGACTGATGACCCAAAATGTCACCCATTCCTTCTCTCCAGATATGTTGCCTGTCCTGCTGAGTTACTCCAGCTTTTTGTATCTATCTTCAGAATAAACAAGGTGCTGGCAGCTGAAGATGAGTAGATGTGAGGTTATCCATTTTGGTGGCAAAAATGAGAAAGCAGACTATTATCTAAATGGTGGCCGATTGGGAAAGAGCAGATGCAGCGAGACCTGGGTGTCATGGTACACCAGTCATTGAAGGTAGGCATGCAGGTGCAGCAGGCAGTAAAGAAAGCGAATGGTATGTTGGCTTTCATAGCAAAAGGATTTGAGTATAGGAGCAGGGAGGTTCTACTGCAATTGTACAGGGCCTTGGTGAGACCACACCTGGAGTATTGCGTACAGTTTTGGTCTCCAAATCTGAGGAAGGACATTATTGCCATAGAGGGAGTGCAGAGAAGGTTCACCAGACTTATTCCTGGGATGTCAGGACAGTCTTATGAAGAAAGACTGGATAGACTTGGTTTATACTCTCTAGAATTTAGGAGATTGAGAGGGGATCTTATAGAAACTTACAACATTCTTAATGGGTTGGACAGGCTAGATGCAGGAAGATTGTTCCTGATGTTGGGGAAGTCCAGGACAAGGGGTCACAGCTTAAGGATAAGGGGGAAATCCTTTAAAACCAAGATGAGAAGAACTTTTTTCACACAGAGAGTGGTGAATTTCTGGAACTCTCTGCCACAGAGGGTAGTTGAGGCCAGTTCATTGGCTATATTTAAGAGGGAGTTAGATGTGGCCCTTGTGGCTAAGGGGATCAGAGGGTATGGAGAGAAGGCAGGTACGGGATACTGAGTTGGATGATCAGCCATGATCATATTGAATAGCGTTGCAGGCTCGAAGGGCCGAATGGCCTACTCCTGCACCTAATTTCTATGTTTCTATGTTTCTATGTAGTGTAGCCACAGCCTACCCTCTTGCTACTGCTGGTGCTGCTTATTTATTGTTACCATGTTTTATTTTGAGTCTGTCACCTTTCCAATGTTTTGGCTTCTTTTCTACAAACTCCCTGTGATATATTTGGATTTGTTTTGAACAGATTTTCCATAAATGATTTGGAGATGAATTCTGCTGAAGTCCTGTGTTTTAACTGAAAGTGACCTCGCATAGGTTGGAAACTGTCCTTACAGCTGCTGCTGCAGAGAGAACAATGTGTTTTATCAGAGTGTCTACTGTAAGGTTGGAGGTGCATGTGTGAGGGGCATGTTATCCACTGCAGATTCAGATTCAGATTCAGATTCAATTTTAATTGTCATTGTCAGTGTACAGTACAGAGACAACGAAATGCATTTAGCATCTCCCTTGAAGAGCGACATAGCAAACGATTTGAATAAAAAAAAAATAAATAATAAGTGTCCGGGGGGGGTGATTGGCAGTCACCGAGGTACGTTGTTTAGTAGAGTGACAGCCGCCGGAAAGAAGCTGTTCCTCGACCTGCTGGTTCGGCAACAGAGAGACCTGTAGCGCCTCCCGGATGGTAGGAGGGTAAACAGTCCATGGTTGGGGTGAGAGCAGTCTTGGGTGTGATGACCCTGGGCTGTAGCCCTGGCCTTGTGCTGCTGTGTTCCCATCCCGCAAAAACAATTGTTTGTACCTGCTGGTCAATACTATGTTGAACATTGTGTGGTTTGGCCCAGGAACCATTAGCGTTTGACAGTCTTGGGCACTCGCTGCAGAAGAAGGCAGTGGGCTAGGTGCTACAATGCTGGGCCCTGTTTTCCGTGACCTATCTTTTAAGCCAGCTGACCCATCTATTTTGCCTCTTCCACCCCGCTCCTGAGCCTTGTCACTCATACATGTTTCATGTATCTTGTTGTGTTTTATGACTGCTGGCTGACCAATTTCCCTCCTGGTATAAATAAAGTTCTATCGTATCATATCGTAAAGTTCCTCACCATCAGAAGCAACCTTTCCGTTGCCTACAACAGAGGAATGGGGAGTTTGCTGGTCAATTTACTGTACTGAACACTCTTTCAAATACAACCGTCATCATCTAATGAATGTTGACAATCCACCGCAAACATACAATTCACTGCTGGCTGGAAGGATGCATTACTCTGGGATCACATCATCGAACGGTGTTGGGCCATTAAGGACATTTGGCTAATTGCACTTGTGCCTGCCCTTGGAAAGAGCTTTCATATTAGTTGTTCTCCTCTGTTCTTTCCCAACTCTCTCAAACAATTCTCTCACAGTTTGAAAGGTATTATTTAAACTGTTCCTCTCACCCTTTCAGAAAGACCATGCCAGATCACAGCAGCACAGAACAGCGCAGCACGGTGGCGCAGCATTAAGGTTTCTGCCCTACAGCATCAAAGACCCGGGTTCGAACCTGACTAC
Source organism: Leucoraja erinaceus (assembly GCF_028641065.1). NCBI lineage: Eukaryota > Metazoa > Chordata > Chondrichthyes > Rajiformes > Rajidae > Leucoraja > Leucoraja erinaceus. The sequence continues at coordinate 66,155,095 of NC_073380.1, read as the reverse complement.
AGGTGCTGTTTGTACGGAGTTTTACGTTCTCCTTGTGACCACGTGAGTTTGTCCCCTGGTGCACCGGTTTCCTCCCATGCTCCAAAGACGTACAGGTTTGTAGGTTAATTGACTTGGTTAAAGATTGTAAATTCTCCCAGGTGTGTAGGATTGTGCTAGTGTGCGGGGATCGCTGGTCATATAATACATAATGGAAGGCATAGATAGAGAGGATGTGGAAAGGATGTTTCCACTGGTGGGAGAGTCGAGGACCAGAGTTCAGAGCTCAGAATTAAAGGGTGCTCTTTTAAAAAGGAGGAACTTCTAAAGTCAGAGGGTAGTTAATCTGTGGCCCTAATTGCCACAGAGGGCTGTGGAGACTAAGTCAGTGGATATTTTTAAGGCAGAGATAGACAACATCTCTGGAATTCTCTGCCACAGAAGGTAGTTGAGGCCAGTTCATAGGCTATATTTAAGAGGGAGTTAGATGTGGCCCTTGTGGCTAAAGGGATCAGGGGGTATAGAGAGAAGGCAGGTACAGGATACTGAGTTGGATGATCAGCCATGATCATATTGAATGGCGGTGCAGGCTCGAAGGGCCGAATGGCCTACTCCTGCACCTAATTTCTATGTTTCTGTGTTTCTATGACTGGAACAGGCATCAAGGGTTATGGGAACCAGGCAGGAAAATGGGATTAGGAGGCAGAGATCAGCCATGATTGAACGGCAAGTGGACTCTTTGGGCAGAATAGCCTAATTCTACTCCTATAACTTGTGGTGAACTTGAGTGACTCGTTGGGCCGAAGAGCGTGTATCCACGCTAAACTCGAAACTAAACTAAACACCTTATTGCTTAAAAAAACGAATTTCCTCTCTAGCTCTTTCCCATAGACCTTAAAATTGGGTTCACTGACTCCGAGTTCTCCTGGCGTTTAAGGACATTTCTCCACAATTGCAAAGCAGAAACACTCATGATTTTAAGATTATAAAACTGAACATTGATTCTCAACTAATTTTACTTTTTTTTTCCCTCAGACAGGCATGGAGTTGGTAGTTAGAATGGTGGTAGGACAAAGCCATTGTGACCCAACACCAACAATTATATCTCAGGCACAAATAACAGCAGGATTTCTTCAATATTGCAACGTCACTCAGATAATACAATTCGTTGGCATGCAACACAATAGTCCTGTAAAGGCTTTGGGGGCTGTATGTGGAACTACTTATCATTATTGAACTGGGTTTGGTATCAGCATTCAATGGGAGGATTGCTTAATTGTAGCACAGTTGACAAGCGAAGAGAGTTGGAAGAAAACTTTCTGACTGAAGCCAGTGGAGAGCCAGAATCCACTGGCTCCATTTAGATGGAACAACTGTGGGATGAAGAAAATGATTTTTGAGAATATTATCCCGGCCCATCTTTAATTTTGAGATGTGAGAATGATGCGCGCTGACTATTTAAACTGATGGATGCCAGACAGCAAATGAAGCAAGTTGGCAGAGTCTGAATAATCACAGCTCAGAGAAAAGCCAATGGAAATTGCCAAGTAGGAAACTTCCAGCAATAAAATCAGGCTGCTATTGCTGGCCAGAAGTAATCAGGAGGGCTAGAATGGGCTACAACATGAGGATTAAAGAGTATCTCAGGGCATTTTATGTACACATTAAACACAAGAGGGTAACAAGAGAGAGGGTAGAACTACTCGAGGTTAAAGGCAGGAATTCATGGTTGGAGTCAGAAGTTATACGCAAGGTACGAAACAAGTATTTTTCATTGATATTCACCAAGGAGGATAGTGAGATCGGTGTAATGTATACTAATATGCTGGGGGCATTTTGAGATCAAGAAGATGATGTTGTGTCTCTTGAAGAGCATTAAGGTGGATGTGTCCCCAGGACCTTATGGGATCTATTCCAGGTTATTGAGGAAGGCATGAGAGGAGATTGCTGAGGTCTTGATGAACATCTTTCTATCCTCTCTAACTATTGGTTAGGTTCTAAAGATCTGGAGATTAACCAGTCCTGTTCCTTTATTTAAGAAGGAAAGTAGGGATAATCCAGAAAATTAAGGGGGAAAGAGAGGGGGGGGAGAGACTGAGAGAGGGGGGGGAGAGAGGGGGGGGGGGGGGGGAGGGGGGGAGAGAGAGGGGAGGGAGAGAAAGAGGAGGGGGAGAGGAGAGGGGAGAGAGGGGGGGAGGGGGGGGGGAGGGAGGGGGGGGGAGGGGGGGGGGGGAGAGGGGGGGGAGGGAGGGAGGGGGGGGGGAGAGAGAGGGGGGGAGAGGGGGGGGGGAGAGAGGGGGGGAGAGAGGGGGGGAAGAGAGGGGGGGGGGGGGAGGGAGGGGTGAGGGAGGAGAGGAGGGAGGAGAGGGGGAGAGGGGGGGGGGGAGAGAGGGGAGGAGAGAGAGGGGGGAGAGAGAGGGGGAGAGAGAGAGGGAGGGGGGGGGAGGGGGGAGAGAGAGGGGGAGAGAGGGGGGGGGGAGGGGGGGGGGGGGGGGGGGGAGGGGGGGGGAGAGGGGGGGAGAGAGAGGGGGGAGGAGGGGGGGGAGAGAGGGGGGAGGAGAGAGGGGGAGGGGCGAGGGGAGGGGAGAGGGGAGGAGGGGGAGAGAGGGGGAGAGGAGAGGGGGGGAGGAGGGGGGGGGAGGGGGGGGGGGAGGGGGGGGGGGGGGAGGGGGGGGGGGGGGGAGGGGGGGAGAGGGGGGAGGAGAGAGAGAGGAGAGGGGGAGGAGGGGGGAGAGGGGGGGGGAGGGAGAGGGGGGTAGGAGAGGGGAGGAGGAGAGGGGAAAGGAGGAGGGGGGGAGAGGAGGAGAGGAGGGGAGGGGGGGAGGGGAGAGGGCGGCAGCGAGAGAGTGCCTTTTTACTTCAACACAAACCCAAACAACCATTTGCAGGCAGTGCTTTTTTACCTCTAACCATACTTTCATTTTCAAACCAAATTAAGGGTACTCACAGTGCTGTAGACATTTGTCAGTGTCATTCAAAGCTCTGATTGAGGCACACCACTTGCAGAGACTGATTGAGGCACACCACTTGCAGAGACTGATTGAGGCACACCACTTCCTGGTTTTATAGTCGCTCCCCCTCCCTCCAGCAGGGGCAGCAGAGAGAATGGGGAATGTTGTAAAAACATTAATATCTCTGTCAATTTTCATCGACGGGAAAAATCCTCGGCACATACGTGGCGGAGGGGGGCTCTGAGCGAGGTGGCCAAAAATGACGGCCGTAGGTAGCGGCGTACTCTTGGAAACCGCAGCACAGAAAGCCGAAACCAGTCAAGAACAGAGTTTTAGTAATATAGATATGAGACATAGATAGGAGATACCATAGAGGGCATAGCTTTAAGGAAAAAGGGGGAAATGTGTGGCAAGCTTCTTTACATGGAGATTAGTGGATGCCTGGAATGTGCTGCCAGGTGTGGTAGTGGAAGCAGATGCAATAGTAGCATTTAAAAGACGTTTAGACATATACATGGGGATGGAAGGATATGTTCACATGTGTTTAATTTAATTTGACATCATGTTTGGCACAGATATTAATGGCCAAAGGGCCTGTGCAGTACTGTTCTATGCAAAGGAAATGACCAATGCATGAGAATAGCTTAAGAGACTTGAAGGCATAAAACATATACCAATGTAAAGTAGCCTGAGCCTTAAGGATTTGACAACAGCTTGGGTCTCGGCAAGAAACAGTGCACGTTGGAGGCCATGCCTCATTGGGAACACAATCAATGGCAGCATAAGCTTTAGAAATAAATACAGATATTTGAAAGTGGAACATAACCAACCCATTAAAATACCAGACACCAGAAGAAGACAACACAAGAATAAGCCAACATGAAATGTACTCCTCTATAATAGATGTAACAGATGTCCCATTTTCTCAAACATCTGTATGCATAAAAGTTCCATCCAATGATCCAACAGCTGCTGCACAGACTGATGTCATTGTTTGAGGTGAATAACAATTCCAAGGTGAGATGAATTATTCAGGCCAGGCCTCTTTTAAGAGAAAGCATAATTAGAACATTAATATCCAATTACTAGCAAACTACTGTACAGATTAACGTTAGCTTTTACCCCTTTCAGCAAGGAAATGCTTAACTATCCAGAAAAGATCAACATTATGATAGTTTAAAGGTTACCCATTCTCTGACCCCCACAGCTGGAGTGAAAATATATTTTCCCTGCCTAAGAAGAATGAAGGGAAAAAAACATCCTCAGGCACTTGACAAACATCCTCGGTCACCTCTACAAAGCCTTTCATGCTCAAGAGGAGACAATAGATATGCACATCATAAGCAGAAATATTGTTTTAAATGTTTTAAATCAATAATCCTGATGCTGGCACTGCAACTAGTGGTGCATTATGATGTGATTCAGGCAGTGGGTAACTGTTGAATCCTGTGAGTTATTGTATTTCAGCATAAGAACAGCAAGACATTCAAGCTCCTCATAGGGCCAAGAGAAATATTAACCTTTAGACAGGTACATGGATAGGGTAGGTTTAGAGGGATAGAGGTCAAGTGTAGGAAAATTAGAAGAGTGTGGATGGGCATGTTGGTCGACATGGGCAAGTTGGGCTGAATGGCCTGTTTCTACGCTGAATTTCTCTATGACTGTTTCAAAATCTTCCAAGGTGATTTTTCATAACAAGAGTAAAGCCTGGGTAAGAAGTCCACTCTGCTTTTCTTGGAACCCAAGCACCAGAATATGAACAACTTCCCCTTCTAGTTCATCCCCCAATACGTTTAGTGCCACAAGATCAGATTTTTCGACAATCAGTCAGGAGAAAGATCCTGACCCAAATGGTCACCTATCCATGTCCTCCAGAAATGTTGCCTGACTCGCTGAGTTATTCCAGCACATTGTGTTCAATGCATGATTCCAGCATGCATGTCCTCCATTCTGTCACACACCAAAGATAACTATCATATTTAAAAACTCCTCTGGATCTTTCTCCTCCATCACTTTCCCCTGTCTCCATCTCTCCTGCCAGGTCCATCCACTGCCATATTTTCTCTTCCCTAGTCTGATCCTGAACGATCAGTTCCCAACGTAGGCTTCAGCTTCATCACCCTTCAGCTTCATCACCATTATAGGGAGAAGGCATGGGAATTTTGTTAGATACTGTAAATCAGCCATGATTGAATGGCGGATTAGATTTGATGGGCCGAATGGCAGGATTCTGCTGCCGTCACTTATTACCTTATGACCTTATTACCTGTGCCGTATAGTTAGTAAATTGCAATCCTGACTCTTCATTGAGTTCTTCCTCTGCCCCCAAACTACCATGCTCATTTCTTTAACCTAGTCCTCACATCAGGTAGTGGCCATTTCCCCGCATCTGGACATTCATCTGTTTCTCTCTTCGCAGAGACTACCTGATCTACTGAGTAATTCAAGTGCCTTTTGTTGGTATTTGAGATTTTAGCCATCCACAGTAATTCGATGTTGGAAAAGGCTAGATGAGGTTACTGCTAAGCATAGTTTGTAAGTACAGGTATAAATTTCATTTGCCCATTTGAGAAGATCAATTTATTACATTTGATCATTTAAATGCTTTCCAAAAGAAAATTACACCTATGATCACGAAGTTTGCATGCTAATCAGTTGGTTTATTGACATCCCAGTATATTAGTTAGTCTCTAATTCCTGGCAGAAGCAGCCATCCAGTTGCAAAGTAACCACAACAAAGCAGAAGGAACTAACTATTCAATAAACCTATTAGCAGTAGTTTAGAGCAGCACATGATTCAGGCAAACAAAGCCCCATTCACCAGCCAAGATTTCCTCAGCAACATCTGGGGACTGACAGCCAAAACAGTACAGCTGATCCACTGATTTATCAATTAACGTCATGCTCGGGCTAGAGACCAAATCTTTTGATCAACATCCAGATTTCTCTCTCACCAAAGTCTGGCCATATCCATGAAGCAGATGCACCAGAGATGATGACAAGCATCTAGCAGTTCGGTGGCAATAGACACCAAGAGATCAGATTACTGCGGACTGAATAAAACCAAAGACATCTGATGAGAGACGCAAACTACTGGAGTAACTCAGGATGTCAGGCAGCATCTCTGGAGAACATGGATATGTGATGTTTTGTGTCAGGACCCTTCTTCAGACCAATTGTGAACAGTCTTAAGAAGGGAAGGTACACAAAAATGTTGGAGAAACTCAGCGGGTGCAGCAGCATCTATGGAGCGAAGGAAATAGGTGACGTTTCGGGCCGAAACCCTTCTTTAGACTGATAGGGGGTGGGGGGGGGGGGGGGGGGAGGAAGGAAAAGGGGAGGAGGAGGAGCCCGAAGGCGGGGGGATGGGAGGAGACAGCTCGAGGGTTAAGGAAGGGGAGGAGACAGCAAGGCCTAGCAAAATTGGGAGAATTCAATGTTCATGCCCGCCGGAATGCAGGCTACCCAGGCGGAATATGAGGTGTTGTTCCTCCAATTTCCGATGTTGCTCACTCTGGCAATGGAGGAGACCCAGGACAGAGAGATCGGATTGGGAATTGGAGGGGGAGTTGAAGTGCTGAGCCACCGGGAGTTCAGGTAGGTTCTTGCGGACTGAGCGGAGGTGTTCGGTGAAACGATCGCCCAACCTCCGCTTAGTCTCACCGATGTAAATCAGCTGGCATCTAGAGCAGCGGATGCAGTAGATGAGGTTGGAGGAGATACAGGTGAACCTTTGTCGCACCTGGAACGACTGCTTGGGTCCTTGAATGGAGTCGAGGGGGGAGGTAAAGGGACAGGTGTTGCATTTCTTGCGGTTTGCAACGGAAAGTGCCGAGGGGGTCGCCCAACCTAGACAAGGGCTTAGTCTCGGAACCGATGTAATGGGGGGGAGATGGGAAGATGTGGCGAGTGGTGGGGTCACGTTGGAGGTGGCGAAAATGGCGGAGGATGATTTGTTGTATTTGCCGGCTGGTGAGGTGAAAGGTGAGGACTAGGGGGACTCTGCCCTTGTTGCGAGTGCGGGGATGGGGAGAGAGGGCAGTGTTGCGGGGTATGGAAGAGACCCTGGTGCGAGCCTCATCTATGGTGGAGGAGAGGAATCCCCGTTCCCTGAAGAATAGAATAGAATATAATAGAATAGAATAGAATAGAATATAGAATAGTTTCTTTATTGTCATTGTAACATGAACCATGTACAACGAAATTTAAAATGTCAGCCAGTCAGTGCAGCATTCAAACATTTCTAAAAGCTAACGATACATACAAAGTAAAATATTAAAGATAAACAACTAAATAAATATCACGGACAAAGCACGCATACACACCCAACCCTCCATCCTTCTGTCGATTCCACAGTTGTCCCTTAGTCTGTATCGCCCCTGCGTTCCTTGGCGGCTACATTTAGTGCTTTTATAGCAGTGGGGTTAAAAAATGTTTTTTAGTCTATTTGTCCTTGTCCTTGTAGATCTGTACGGTCTGCCTGTGGCAACAGGCAGTGTCCGGGGTGGGAGATGTCCTTTATGATTTCTGGGATTTTTGGTGGTGCAGCGGGGGGGAACTGTGTAAGTCCTCCAAGGTAAGGAGAGGGCAGCCAACAATCCTCTGGGCGTTGTCAATGGCCCTCTGGAGCGCTTTCCTCTGAGCCGCTGTGCAGCTGGTGTACCACACGCATACACAGTATGGTAGTATGCTCTCAATGGAGCACCGATAAAAGGACAGCAGCAGTCTCTGAGTGATGTTATTCTTCTGCCCTCAGGAAGTGCAGTCTCTGCTGGACCTTTTTCAGCAGCGTAGTGGGGTTCACGCTCCACGAGGTCCTCCTCAATATGGTTGCAGGAAGCGGTACCCTCTCTACACAGTCCCCTCTGATAGTCAATGGTACCATGTCCGTTTTGTTCTTCCTGAAGTCTATTATCCTTTGTCTTTAAGGTGTTGAGGAGCAGGTTATTTTCTTCACACCACACTGTCAGCTGCTCCACCTCATCCCGGTAGGCGTACTCGTCCCCCCCGGAGATGAGTCCCACCACTGTAGAGCGAGGACATTTCCGATGACCTGGTGTGGAACGTCTCATCCTGGGAGCAGATGCGGCATAGGCGGAGGAATTGGGAGTAGGGGATCGAGTCCTTACAGGGGGCAGGGTGGGAAGACGTGTAGTCCAGATATCCATGTGAGTCAGTGGGTTTGTAGTGTATGTCAGTCAGAAGTCTATCCCCCGCGATGGAGAGCCATGTGAGTCAGTGGGTTTGAAGTGTAAGTCTTAAGAAGGGTTCTGACCCAAAACATTACTTATCCATGTTCTCCAATGATGCTGTCTGACCCACTAAGTTCCACCAGCATTTTGTGTCTTTCCTTGGTAAACCAGCATCCACAGTTCTGTGTTTCTACATAGAAATCTGATAACTGGTAAGAAATGGTATTTCTTCATATGACAAATGAGTTCTATGATAAGCACTTAAAGGAAAATTGAGGGAAACAAATGCATAGAACAGACTTTGGATGATATTGCAATGCCAGACACCAAATATGATGGCAGCAGCACTGTAACAGCAGCAGAGAATGTAACATCAGGCTGAGCCTGCATCAGGTAAAAATTGGATGATTTTTAAAGCCAATCATCATATTTGAAATAATTCAAATTAGAGCCCATTCCCTAATCTTCCTTGTAATCTATTGTTCCCACATATGGTCCCATCAACTTGCCTCAATTCTATCACTCGCCTACATCCGGGGGCAATTAAACTACCTACCCACACATCTTTAAAAGATTGGAGGAGATCAAAAGCATCAAGGTGGGAAACCCACATGATCACAGGAGAACATTGAAACTCCAATGGATCTTTATTGTCACACATGCACAGTGAAATTCTTTTGCACAACCCACAAATGCACAGATGCCTTATTTTGGCACCATTTTGCCAAGAAAAAGTCAAAAATTTAAAGTTTTATCGACATGCTGGAAGTACTGGAGCGCCCTGATCCAGGTAAGCCCAGGTAAGCCCCAGGCTGCTGCAGCCCCGCGACCCAACGTCTCTCTCCTCACCCGACCACCTCTGTGTCCCAGGGGGCGCCTCCAGCAGTCAACCTTGAAGGCGCTGGAGGCAATATCCCGGTTCCTCTCCTATTGGTCCAATCCTCATGTCTGTCACTGCCATCAGCTCCCCACTCAACTCTCTGGGAGCACAGGAGAATAGGTTGATGGACCTGTGAGATATCAGCTCTACCAGCTGTGCCACTGTACCACCCAAGGACAGTGAGTTTAATAATAACTCTTTCTCCATCAAAGGTAAATATGGCGCCGTGATGTTTAACCTCATTTACAAAAGCACAGCAGCCCATGCCAGCTTGCATTAAGAGTTAATAATATGCAGGCTTGAAACAAAGTAATAAGCCATGAAAATTTAGATATGGATGGAGCCTCTGGCTGCTACAACTGTGGCAAGTTCGTCCAGGTTCAGCTCCTGAAGGACCATGTTGGGACACTGGAGAGGCAGCTGGATGACCTCAGGGTCATCTAGGAAACTTAGAGTTTGCTGGACAAGACCTACAGTGTGGTTGTCACGCCGAGGAGATGGGAAGAACAAAGGTGTGTGACTGAGAGAAAGGGTGGTAACCATGGAGTGCAGGAGACCCAGATGGCTGAGCCTAATGAAGACAGGTACGCCCTCTTGGGAACTGTCGGGGGAGACAATTCTTCGAGTCCATGCGGCAGACACGTCGGTGGCTCCAATCCTCAAGATGGGACTAGACCGGCGAGACCGACGTCGGACAGAGCCATAGTGTTGGGTGACTCCATTGTCCGAGGAGATGGAGATTTTGTGGAGGCAGGTGAGATGCGAGGATGGTCTGTTGCCTCCCTGGTGCCAGAGTTAAAGATGTCACAAACCAAATTCAGAATATCCTCGAGAGGGAAGGTGAACAGCCAGCAGTAGTTGTGCACGAGGGCACAAACGACATCGGGAAGAAGAGGAAGGAGGTTCTGCAACATGACTTCAGAGAGTTAGGAAGAAGACTGAAAAGCAGGACTTCTAGGGTGGTTATCTCTGGATTGCTTCCAGTACCTCGTGCTAGTGAGGACAGGAACAGGGAAATAGGGCATTTGAATGTGTGGCTGAGGGGCTGGTGCAGGGAGCAAGGATTTAGATTTATAGACCACTGGAATCTCTTCTGGGTAGAGGTGACCTGTACAAAAGGGACGGGTCACACCTTAACTGGAGGGGGACTGACGTTCTAGCAGGCAGGTTTGCAAGGGCTACACATGTAGGTTTAAACTAAATAGTGGGGGGGGGGATTGCCAAATTGGGAGTATAAAGATGGAGTTGAAGGGGAAGTGAGTACAGGAAAAGTTTCAAAAGATTCTTGAATTAATGGGAATGAAAGTTCTAGAAGGGATAATAGAGTACGGTCAGGGCCAATTGCAAGCGGTGCGAGAGGGGAGGTGAATACTGTGGTCAAAGTGTTGTATATGAATGCGCAAAGTATAAGAAATAAAGTGGACAAGCTTGAGGCTCAGTTAGAAATTGGCAAGTATGATGTTGTGGGAATTACAGAGACATGGCTGCAAGAGGGTCAGGGCTGGGAACTGAATATTCAAGGGTATATCTCCTATCGAAAATACAGACAGGTGGGCAGAGTGGGTGGGGTAGCTGTTGGTGAGGAATGAAATTCAGTCCCTTGCAAGGGGTGACATTGAAACAGGAGATGTGGAGTCAGTATGGATAGAACTAAGGAATTGTAATGGTAAAAAGACCCTAATGGGACTTATCTACAGGCCCCCAAACAGTAGTCTGGATATAAGGTGCAAGTTGAATCAGGAGTTAAAATTGGCATGTAGTAAAGGTAATGCTACGGTTGTTATGGGAGATTTCAATATGCAGGTAGACTGGGAACATCAGGTTGGTACTGGACCCCAAGAAAGGGAGTTTGTGCAGTGCCTCCATGATGGATTCTTATAGTAGCTTTTCTTAGAGCCTACCATGGAGAAAGCAATCCAGGATTTAGTGTTACGTAATGAACTGGATTTGATAAAGGAACTTGAGGTTAAGGAGCCATTAGGAGGTAGTGACCATAATATGGTCAAGTTTAATCTACAATTGGAGAGGGAGAAGGCTAAATCGGAGGTGTCAGTGTTACAGTTGAATAAAGGGCACTATGGAGCCATGAGGGAGGAGCTGGCCAAAGTTGACTGGAAAGATAACCTAGCAGGGATGACAGTGAAACAACAATGGCAGGTATTTCTGGGAATAATATAGAAGGTGCAGGATCAGTTCATTCTAAAGAGGAAGAAAGATGGCAAGGGCAGTAAGGGGTGACTGTGAGTGACAAGGGACATCAGGGACAGTATAAAATTAAAAGTGAAGAAGTACAATGCAGCAAACATGAGTGGGAAGCAAGAGGATTGGGTAATGTTTAAAGAACAACAGAAGATAACTAAAATGGCAATATGGGGAGAAAAGATGAGGTACAAAGGTAAGCTAGCCAAGAATATAAAGGAGGATAGTAAAAGCTTCTTTAGGTATGTGAAGAGGAAAAAATTAGTTAAGACCAAAGTTGGATCCTTGAAGACTGAAAAAGGTGAATTTATTATGGGGAACAAGGAAATGGCAGATGAGTTGAACAGGTACTATGGATCCGTCTTCACTAAGGAAGACACAAACAATCTTCCTGATGTACCAGTGGCCAGAGGATCTGGGGTGATGGAGGAACTGAAGGAAATCCACATTAGGCAGGAAATGGTGTTGGGTAAACTGATGGGACTGATGGCTGATAAATCCCCAGGGCCTGATGGTCTGCATCCCAGGGTACTTAGGAAGTGGCTCTAGAAATCGTGGACGCATTGGTGATAATCTTCCAATGTTCTATAGATTCAGGATCAGTTCCCAGGGATTGGAGGATAGATAATGTTATCCCACTTTTTATGAAAGGCGGGAGAAAGAAAACAGGGAATTACAGACCAGTTGAAATGAAATGAAATGATTCAATTTATTGTCATTGCCAGTGTACAGTACAGAGACAACGAAATGCATTTTTAGCATCTCCCTTGAAAGGGAGACACAGGGCGTCGCGGTGTGCCCGCGCCTGCCGCCGTAACATTCCATTACAGGCAAAGGTGGGTGAAGTGTCTTGCCCAAGGACACAACGACAGTATGCACTCCAAGCGGGATTTGAACCGGCTACCTTCCGGTCGCCAGCCGAACTCTTAGCCCATTGTGCTATCTGTCGTCCTAAGTTAGCGTGACCGGTGGTGGGGGAAGATGCTGGAATCAATTATAAAAGATGAAATAGAGGCACATTTGGATAGCAGTAACAGGATCGGGCAGAGTCAGCATGGATTTACGAAGGGGAAATCATGCTTGATTAATCTTCTTGAATTTTTAGAGGGTGTAACTAGGAAAATGGACAAGGGAGAGCCAGTGGATGTAGTGTACCTGGACTTTCAGAAGCATTTGATAAGGAGATTAGTGGGCAAAATTAGGGCACATGGTATTGGGGGTAGAGTGCTGACATGGATAGAAAATGGGTTGGCAGACATGATACAAAGAGTAGGGATTAACGGGTCTCTTTCAGAATGGCAGGCAGTGACTAGTGGGATACTGCAAGGCTCGGTGCTGGGACAGCAGCTATTTACATTCCCCTTCGTAAACCCATGCCTACTCTGACCGATCCTGCCACTGCTATGCTCTGAACAGAGACATCTTCACTCAGACTGTACACGCTCTAAACTTGCATAAGAGAATGTTTGCTTGTGCATACATCATATGGTGTTGCCTATAAATAACCTCATCATCTGTCATTTGTGCTGTAATAAAATGTCCCAGATATTTTACCTTATTACAGACACTAAGATCATTATTAGACAATTTAAAATCAGAAAATTTTAGACATTTATCCTCTTTGTTTCTACAGATCATAAGAGCACTCTTACCAGCATTATATTTAATATCATGTTCCACACCATACACAGAACATATAGTTAAGGGCCTGTCCCACTTACGCAACTTTTTTGGTGACTGCCGGCACCCATCATAGGTCGCTAAAAATTTTGAACATGATGAAAATTCAGCGGCGACCAGAAAGACCCTATGACTCTTTGGGTGACTAGGAGACTATTCACGACCATACAGGCGACACCCTGGCGACATGTTGCAGGGTGAAGCCTGTATAGTCGTGAGTAGTCGTCCAAAGAGTCGTACCTTGTTCTGGTTGCCGCTGGATTTTTAACGTTGAAAATCTTCGGCGACCTGTAACGACCTATGATAGGTGCCGGCAGTCGCCGAAAAAGTCATGTAAGTGGGCAGGTTCTTAAGGAGCTGCTGGAGACCTGTGCTAGATGGACGAAAGATCACAAGATCATCTGCATACATAATATGGTTCACTAGAGACTATCGATATAGAGATTAAAAAGAACTGGGGACAAAATTCCCCCTTGTCTGACACCATTGCTAACCCCAAATGGGGCTAAGACCCTATTGCCCCATTTTATTTGCATAGTCTGATGGGCATACCAGTAACACAGAATTCTCATAATGTAATTAGGCACCCCTCTTTGACTGAATTTAACAAACAACTTTCTATGATTAACGCGATCAAAGGCTTTGGAAGCATCAATAAAGCACATACGAATTGATGAGTTTTTACCTCTATATTTGTTTACAATTTCCTTTAAGGCATATATGCATATCAGTGCCATGTTTAGCTTTAAAACTAAACTGGTTATCTGTGGAGTTAACAAACTCATTTAATCTATCCAGCAGAATTCTTTCTGGGACTTTTGATAGTATGCTGACTAGTGTGAAAGATGCATCTTCTAGATGCGCTGGGACGCGTCATCAGTGATGTGACCTGGGGTCATCGGGTGTTTTGGGTCTCACAACATCAGACACCCTCGCCCAGGCGACCCAGCTGGGGTTGATCAAGCCCTGACTTGCGTTCCAGCAGCAACCGCCCACGGATCAGCCGTCTTAATCCAAAGCCACCTAGTGGCTTTCTCCGCGGCTTCGCTTGTGGATTGAACAGCCCTCTTCTTTGCCAGCCCCGTAATGCCCAAATGGTTGAGGACTTTGCAGAGTGAGCGTCCAGCAAAGCCTCTACAGCCCACCTCTATGGGCTCATAGTATGTCTTCCAGCCTCTGTTCTGGCACATCTCCACCAGTCCCTGGTACTTTGTGCGTTTCCTCTCATTAGCCTCTTCAAAACGCTCTTCCCAGGGCACTGTCAGCTCCAGAATGACCAGCTGTTTTGTCACTTCTGAGGTGATGATCATGTCTGGCCAGAGTGATGTTGCTGTGATGTGCTGTGGAAATTTCAGCTGTTTGCCCAGATCGACGTGCAGCTGCCAGTCAGTGGCTGTGTAGAGGAGGCCCGTCCTTGTTTTTGGTTGTGGTCGGGGCTTCTCTCCAGCTTTGACAAAACTGATTGATTTATTTGGGGCATAGTGGTGTTTGCTGTTACTGATGGCAGTGGCTATGCTCTCAGCAACCACCTTGAGCACCTGATCATGGCGCCACCGATAGCGACCTTCCCCAAGAGACTTTGGGCAGCTGCTGAGGAGATGTTCTAATGATCCTCTTCCAGAGCAAAGTGGGCAGGAAGGTGGCTCGCTCTTGCCCCAGACGTGGAGGTTTGCTGGGCTTGGTAGGGCATCGTAGACAGCTTGGACAAGGAACCGGACGTGCTGGAAGAGCGTGCATGATGTTTATCAAACATCTGCCTGCATGATGTTTGACCAGGTAATCCTGCGCTGCGGTATGCTCTCGCACCTTGTCCACGCTCCCAGCTGCCTGAGCCCCACCGTCCTGCTCACACACTCTTCCTCCACACCTGCTCGGACCTGTTCCCGGATTAGATGGTGTCTCTCCATGCCCCGGGCCTTGCCAACCTTACTTAGGGAAGTATCCCAAACTCTCTCTGCCAGTTGCCATGACTCCCATCAATGCCTTTTGCCTTAGGCGTGACTCTGCCACCTCCACTGCTTTCTCCGCCCTCCATTTCCCCCCTGTTCTCACCTCGATGCCAGCCGATGACACCTTCTGGTCACTGGAGTCCCTGTACTGCAGAGCTTCACTTGTTCGCGTCACCATAAACTCTTCCATGAGGCCATTGAATGGGAGCTGCAAGATGTTACTGGTCCCATAAAGTGCAGCACTGTTGAGGCTGCAGGGAAGGAGAAAGCCGCTGATCTTCCTTTCGAGGGACTCAACTGTGGTCAATGGAACAGCGTAAACCAGCAGAGGCCACAGGACTCGGGGCAGGATGGAATGCTGATAGATCCAGGCCTTGAATCTGCCTGGCAAACCTGACTTGTCGACTTTGGTGAACCAGGCTTCAAGGTCTTTGATGGACTTTTGAATGGTGACAGAATTTTTGCGTCAAAAACCTTCCCCAAACTCTTGACAGGTTGCTCAGTGAATGAGGGAATGGCAGTTCCGGATAGTAAGAAGTGGAATCTGTCAGTCACCTTCCCCTTCTTCAGCACCATGGACCTTGACTCTATTGGCTTGAAACTCATCATTGCCCAGGTGATAAGTTTCTCAAGACCTTGTAGGATCCACCTACTTCCTGGGACCGATGTTGTGGTGGTGGTAAGGTCGTCCATAAAAGCTCTTATTGGGGGCTGTCGTACACCAGACTTGGTTAGGGGGCCTTTACATTCCACCTCGGCTGACTTGGCCACCATGTTCATGGCAAGAGCAAAAAGAATAACAGAAATGGTGCAGTCCGTTATTATTCCTTTTCCAAGCCGATGCCAGTCTGATCTTTCTGACCCAGAAGTCACCCTCAGCCTGAAATAATGGTAATAATCCAGGATCAGGACCTTGATCTTGCTGGGAACATGGTGTCGGTGTAGTGCAAGCTCAACCAGTTTGTGCGGTATGGACCCATAGGCATTGGCGAGGACCAACCACGGAACAACTGGGTTGCCTCTGTTTTCATGGGCTTCTCTAATGAGCTGCGTGACTACTCCAGTGTGCTCCAAGTAGCCGGGAACTCCCGGAATCCCACCATTCTGCACTGAGGTGTCGATGTAGCTGTTTTTGAGGAGAAACTCAGTTAATATTTGGGGATCAATGCTGAAAAACATCTTCCCTTCGACGCTCAGCAGTGAGATTGACCAAAACTGATTGATGTTCTTTGAGTTTGCCTCTTTCGGGATCCAAACTCCCTCAGCGCGCCTCCACTGGTCAGCAACTCTCCCCCTTCACCATACCACCTTCAAGATCTTCCATAGGTGTCAAAGGAGCTCTGAGCAGCACTTGTACACTATGCATGGTACTCCACTAGGGCCTGGAGTAGAGGCTGAGCATGCCGCCTTGATGATGTCCTCAACCTCCTTCAGACTTGGCTCCGTCACATTGAACTCTGTTGTTGGGGGTGCTGGGCTGATGAGAGCTTTGTTGGGTTCGGGCTCCTGTTCCCTCACTGGGTCGCTCAGGATGTCATGGAGGAAGCAATTTACTTCATCTGTTGAGCACATGAGGCGGCCCCTGCGCTTGTCCCCAAGTAATCGCCTGGTAAAGCCAAATGGATTGGAAATTAACGCAGCTCGCTTCCTAGCTCTCTCTCTTCCTCTTCTCCTGTGCCACTGCTCGACCCCCGTTCGACTCCAACAGAGGAGCGTTCCATCAGTGGGGGGCGAGAGGCGGCAGGACCGCACACGCTGTGATCCGCTATTTCTGATACCGAGCCGAGCCCAGTACCGCTAGCGCAGCCTGAGCAGTGGGCTGGAGGTAAATCAACACGGAAGACCAACCGGCCGGTAACATCTGACATCTCCGACGAGGACATCTCGCCACCTGAGAGCGGCAGACACAGCCGCCTGAGCCGCATGGAACGGCTCGTGGAGCAAATGCTCCAGCGAGACTTGCTTCGGGAGCTGGAGCAGTCACCAAGGGAGTTCAAGCACTCCCACCACAGTGCCTTACAATGCACTGGCCATCGCTTCTCCCTCAGCCGAGGGCAGCGTTGGTGACCAGGGCTGGGCTGGTCAGGAACAGGGGTCACTGGCCGAAGATGTCAGGAGTACGCTTGGAGTACAGGACCAGAAAGAGCTGCTGGGTGTGGTCAACCACCACGTGGTTGCACCACGAGCAGGACGGCCATTAGAGCCAAAACTGGCGGCCAGCATAGACTACCTGTCCTTCAAACGTCTACAAGAGCAGGTAGTAATCAATGAGGCACTAGAACTGTATTCGGCCCCAGAAAACTGCGTTTCGCTCAACGCACCAGCCAAATCTGGGGGTACGTTGGGCAGAACATCCGCAACCAAGAATTGAAATTACAGCGGATTCTCAGGCTCCTGACGTCAGCCATTACTTCTTATGCTCATTCCATGGATGGGGTGGGTATGACCACAAACCAGCAAGATACATTAGCTATGCTGTGCAACACCCAATATGAGATAAACAACCTCCGTAAGGAGATAATAAGACCTGCCCTCAACCCGAAATTTGCAGGAATGTGCAAGACCCCGGCCTCAGAGCCACAAATCCTGTTCTTTGGTAAGGACCTTTCTAAAAAAGTAAAGGACCTGGAGGAAGAGTCCAAAACATTTGGCCTCATGAGGGCAGGCCCCGGAACGAGCAGACCCACAAAACCCAGATGACAGTACCCCACCGCGTCCACCAGTCGACGTCAGCCTCATGGGACTGGTGAAAGCTCGGGGTCCGCATACCATCCCCGAAAGCCTTTTTTTGGCCAGGGCCCCATGGAAAATGCGCCACCCCCAACCAGCAGTACATCCGACAACATATCGTCAAATGAAGAAACAGAAGAAGCACCCATAACCATGGAGGTATGTGGGTCTGGTTCCTACCAGCATATAAAAAGTGGGGGATCTATACTAACAGGGGGGAGATTACACCTGTTTGTGGAAGCATGGAGGTCTATCACGAATGATAAATATATACTCAACAGTATTCGTGGATACAAAATAGAATTTGTTCAAGAAAACATGCCACCAGTTCAGCATACACCCCAAAGGGTCTTTACCCTCTCAGTTAAAGAAAAACTAGAGGGTCAAGCAGAACTGGTGAGGTTACTTACAAAGGGTATCATTGAGAAAACCAAACATGCACCCTTGGAATTTGTCTCAAAGATATTCACTAAAACCAAAAAAGATGGTGGATGTCACATCATCATTGACTTGACCTCACTAAATACGTTTGTTAAGTATAGTATATTTCAAAATGGAAACATTTGTAACTGGCAAGCATCGACTTAAAAGATGCCTACTATTCAGTACCCATTCAAAAGGATCATCGCAGATACCTGAAATTTACCTGGATGGGGCAACAATGGCAGTTTAAAGCGTTGCCTAATGGCTTAACATCAGCCCCAAGATTATTTACCAAGATATTAAAACCAGCCTTGGCAATATTAAGAAAACAGAAACATATTGTCATGGCATATCTTGATGATATCTTAATAGTAGGCAAAGCCATGGAATTGGCTAAATCAGCTGTGTCAGCTACCAAACAATTGTTTGAAACCTTGGGATTTGTCTTACATCCAGATTAATCTAAGTTGATGCCATCCATAACCATGGACTATCTGGGATTCACAATTAACTCAGTCCACATGCCTGTAACGTTGCCAAAAGAGAAAGCAGCAGAATTGGCTAAAACATGTAACAATTTAATGGTCAACGATCGACCAACCATTCGACAAGTGGCAAGAGTAATTGTCAAAATGGTAGAAGCATTTCCAGCTACACAATTTGGACCTCTGCACTATCAAAACTTACAAAGAGCAAAAGTGCAGGCGTTAAAACGACATGCAGGTCACTTTGACCGAGTCATGAAGTTACCCATTGAAGCAATATCAGAATTACAATGGTGGGTAGGGAACGTTTGGCATAGTTCCAGCCCTATCGTCATCAATAACCCAACGTTAATTATTCAAACAGGTGCCAGTGCTCAAGGCTGGGGAGCAATTAATACCATATCCAGCACAGGTGGTAGATGGACTAATCTAGAGTCATCTTTACTACAGACACTGGGCATAAATTATCTGGAAATGTTGGGTGCATTTTATGGTTTAAAAGCATATTCTACAAATATGCACCACTTGCATGTTCATTTACAAATAGATAATACCACGGTGGTGGCCTATATTAACCATATGGGTGGAATAAAATCGATATCATGTGACAATTTGGTCAACACAATCTGGCAATGGTGTGTCGATAGACATATTTGGCTATCAGCAACTTACCTACCAGGTAAGCTAAATACAGTGGCAGACACCAGGTCACGCAAATTTAATGATAACACCGAATGGATGTTAAATCCCAAAGCATTTGCTAAAACTACAAATCAATATGGCACGCTAGATATCGATCTGTTTGCATCCAGACTAAATCACCAGGTACCAATGTATGTCACTTGGGAACCAGACCCTGAGGCAGCAGCGATAGATGCATTCGCGCTGGACTGGGGAAAATTCTTCTTTTATGCTTTTCCTCCCTTCTGCCTCATCAGTCGGGTACTACACAAAATACAGATGGACTCTGCTTCAGGTATTTTGATAGTACCCGACTGGCCTACACAGCCATGGTTCCCAGTGGTCCTCGACATGGTCATCGAAACCCCAATAACTTTTCCCAGTAGCCCAGACTTATTAACTCACCCGGTATCAGGCATATGCCACCCATGCCACGATAAAATTAAACTACTGGGTTGCAGATTTTGAAAGTACC
The DNA here is from genome assembly GCF_028641065.1 of Leucoraja erinaceus. NCBI lineage: Eukaryota > Metazoa > Chordata > Chondrichthyes > Rajiformes > Rajidae > Leucoraja > Leucoraja erinaceus. Next base: position 66,135,471 of record NC_073380.1, on the reverse strand, counting down.
ACTGCTGGGCCTGGGATTGTCAGACAGACTATCAACACGATGACAGCATCCCACCGTATGTCCACAAGGAAACAAACCTTGTCGAACATCAAGAAGTGGGAAAGATACTGTTCGAATACAGCAACTACATATCCAACTACTACAATAACTAATGTACTGGAGTTCCTGGCAGGCCTTCACCACAATGAAGAAGTCAGCTACAGCACCATTAATACAACCAGAAGCGCTCTGTCAGCCTACTTAATTCAGGCACCAGGACAACAGGCCATAGGGTCCCACCCGCTGGTGATCAAACTCATGAGAGGCATATTCAACTCTAATCACCACAGACCCAGGTACACCCAAATCTGGGATGCCAGTGTGGTCCTCACATACCTTAGGGGATGGTCACCAGCCAGGTCCCTCACCCTGGAACAGCTATCCCTGAAGACGGTCATGCTGATGGCACTTGTCTCAACACAAAGAGTCCAGTCCCTCCATCTACTACGATTGGACAATATGGTTATAACACCAGACCGTGTCTCATTTACCATTCAGGGGCTGGTCAAACAGAGCAGACCAGGAACATCAGGTCCAGTCATGACCCGCCTGAACCACGGTTTTGTGTCATGACCCACTTACTGAATTACATCGACACAACAAGAAATCCCCCAAGGGAGAGAAAAAGCCTTATGGGTCAGCCACAAGAAACCTCATGGTCGGGGGACGAGCCAAACTATCTCAAGATGGCTCAAGCAGGTACTGGGAGCTGCTGGAGTAAATACTAACGTGTATACATCTCACTCCACCAGGGCAGCATCCACATCGGCGGCTAAGAGGATGGACGTG